>NC_133136.1:49960242-50269304 GCF_048418815.1 Hemitrygon akajei
GTGACATTTGCAAATTTCCAGTCCTCCGGGACCATGCTAGAATCAAGTGATTTTGAAAGATCATGACCAATACGTCCATTATCTCTTCAGCAACCTCTCTCAGGACTCTTGGATGCATTTCATTTGGTCCAGGTGACTTATTCACCTTAAGATCTTTGAGTTTATCCAGCACTTTTTCCTTTGTAATAGCTCTCTGACACTCACAGACCTCTGGCACACTGCTAGTGTCTTCCACAGTGAAGACTGATGCCAAGTACCTATTAAGTTCATCTGCCATTTCTTTGTCCACTATTACTACCTCACTAGTATCATGTTCCAGTGGTCCAATATCAACTCTAACCTCCCCTTTACTCTTTATATAACTGAAAATAGCTTTTAGTATCTTGCTTATATTATTGGCCAGTTTGCCCTCATATTTAATCTTTTCCCTTCTTATAGCTTTTTAGTTGCCTTTTGTTGGATTTTAAGTTTCCAATCATCCAACCCCACTCACTTATGCTACCTTATATGCTCTTTCCTTGGCTTTTATGCAGTCCTTAACTTCCTTTGCAGCCATGGTTGCGCAGCCCTGCCATTTGAAAACAACTTCTTCTGTGAGACATATCTATCTTGTGCTTTGTGAATTATTCAGAAACTTTAGCCATCTCTGCTCAGCCGTCATCCCTGCCAGTATTATGTTCTATTAGGAGAGATTTCACCAGTCATATTGCCTGAGAACTATCACAATGTCCTTAGATTTCATGAAGTCTCATAACGTGGTTAGAAATGATCACTGCCCATTGCCATCCTTCAGCTAATGAATCAGTGTTCTTTTCTGTTGAAAACCATTTTGGATGAAGTACAGAAGTAGGAAGGATGCAGAAACTGATCTGGATAACACCATCACTGACTGAATCTTGACTTAGCTACTATTTGAGTGTGCAGCAGAGGATGGGAGAATAGGAAGGGAAAAGCTCCTCTCATCTCAATATCACCAACTTACCAGGCATGACTGACCACTAGAGTGCTATCTTCCCACTGAGGAAGATCTAGACAACATTCTGGGCTCACTAATGGTAATTACATTTGTGTCACACAAATGGCAGATATTGACCATCATCAATAAGACAGAAATTTTAACAATTTATTCTTGATATTTAACTAAGTTCCCACCATCAATATCCTGGGCATTAATAATAAGCAGAATCTTAACTTGTCCAGCATAAACATCAAGTTACAAGAGGTGGTAAGAGGTTGGATATCCTGCAGCTATCAATTTACCTCACAATTCTCTCTGAAGCCTTTGTATCCTTTACAATATGCATGCCAGGGGCATAGAATAGTACCCAATTACCTGAATGAATGAAACCAAAACACACATGATAAATGATTATTTATCACATGTACAGTGAAAAGCATTGTTTGTATTACCAACCAACAGACCTGAGAGTGTGCTGTGGGCATACATTCCATACGTTCAAGCGCTATACATTCCAGCGCCAACATAGCATACCCACAATGTTCGGCATGTTTTTGTCAAGGGGAAGGGTAGACACAACAAGTTCCAGGAACCTTGGTTGACGGGAAATACCAAGGCTCTGGTTAGGAAAAAGAAGGAAGCATACATTGCTTTTAGGCAACTGAGTACAAATGAATCACTTGGCGGGTATAAAAATTTCAGAGTAGTCTTAAGAGGGAAATCAGGAGGGCAAAAAGATGGTTTCCAGAGATTTGGCCAGCAGAGTTAATGATAATCCCAAGATGTTTTCCAGTTACATTAACAGTAAAAAGGGTGACAAAGAGAGACAAGGTAGTCTTAAAGGCTATCAGGGCCACCAATATTTTGAGCTGCAGGAGATGTCCAAGAAGATTTTTAATGTCTACTTCTCATGTTTACAGAGAAAAATATCATGGAATGCCAAAGAAGTGACAGCAATAAATAATAACATCTTGGAACATATTACAAGTAAGGAAGTATTTCAAATCCCCAGGGCCAGACAAAGTGCATGTCAAACCTCATGGAAGGCCAGTGAAGAAATTATGGAGGCTCTTGTAGAGATATTTGCTTCATCATTAATCACTAGAAAAGTTTCATTAGACTAGAGGGTGGCTAAAATTGTTAGTAAAGACTGGCCAGAGAACTATGAGTTGTAGGAATGTTTTTAGAGGGAATTTTGAGTGACTAGGTCTATCATCACTTCAGTCAAAACATCATCAGGACTAATTGGCATGATTTTGTGTGTCTGACAAATATTATTGGAATATTTTGAAGGGGTAATTAAGGGGATAGATTAAGGTAGGGCAGTAAATCATTTCCGTCTTTCTGAACCAGAAGCCCCAGAAAAGATCTGCAATCTGCTGAGGGCCATATCAGTGGTCCCATTTCAATCTACGGAAAGCCATCTCACATACAAAGAGGCAATTCTGGACTAAATTTGAATCACTGAATGATACTCAACAGCTGTGGAAGGGCCTACAAAGTGAAACGAAGTGACATAGGTAGCAACAAGGTTTCGCTCCCAAATGAGCTCAATGTCTTTTATACTTGCTTTGACTGTCAAAACATGGAGGAACCTTCACAAATTCCTGCAGGCCCCCGGTGACTCTGTGATTTCAGTCTCTGAGGCTGACCTGAGTGCATCCTTCTGAAGGGTGAACCCACAGAAAGCATCTGGCCCAGATGGTCAAGTACTAAAAACCTGCACTGATCAAGTGGCTGGAGTGTTCACCAGTATCCTTAACCTCTCACTTCGACGGTGTGAGGTACCCACCTGCTTCAAGCAGGCTTCAATTATACCTGCACTTAAGAGGAAGATGGTAATCTGCTTCAACGACTATGGTCCAGTAGCATTTACAACCACTGTGATGAAGTGCTTTTTGGTTGGAGATGAAACACGTCAACCCCTGCCTGAGGAGAAATAAATGTGCTCCTATTTGCCTATCATCACAACAGGTCAACAAGAGATGCCATTACATTGGCTCTTCACTTAACGTTGGAACATCTGGACAACGGAGATACCTACATCAGGATGCTCTTCAGTGACTGCTGTTTGGCATTCAATACTATAAGCCCTTCAAAACTAATCGATAAGCTTCTAGACCTCGGCCTCAATATCTTCGTGCAACTGGATCCCCAATTTCCTCACTTTGAGGCCTCAGTCAGTTTGGATTGGCAACATCTCCACGATCTCCATCAGTATAAGTGCATCAGAAGGCAATGTACTTACTTGCTCTATACTTATGACTGTGAAGCTAAACACAGCTCCAATGCCATATTTAAGTTTGCTGATGACACCACAGTCATTGGTCAAATCAAAGATGGCGACAAATCAGCATAATGAGTTAGACTGAAAATCTGGCTGAGTGGTTCCACAACAACCCCCTCTCACTCAATGTCAGCAAGACCAAGGAGCTGATATTAACTTCAAGAGGAGGAAACTGGAGGCCTATGAGCCAGTCCTCATTGAGGGATCAGAGGTGGAGAGGGGCAGCAACTTAAAATTCCTCAGTGTTATCATTTCAGAGGATCTGTCCTGGATCCAGTTAACCACATTATCATTCAGATCATTGAGACGGATGACAAACAACAGATCCAGCACTGATCCCTGTGGCATTCCACTAGTCACAGGCCTCCAGTGAGACAACATCTACTATCACTCTCTGGCTTTTCCCACAAAGCCTATGTCTAATCCAAGTTACTACTTCATCCTGAATGCCAAGCAACTGAACCTTCTTGGCTAACCTCCCATGCGGGACCTTGTCAAATGCCTTGCTAAAGTTCATGTAGAAAATGTCCACTGCCTTGCCTTCATCAATTTTCCTGGTAACATCCTTGAAAAGCTCTAAGATTGGTTAGCAATGACCTAGCATGCACAAAGTCATGCTGACTATTTCTAATCAATCCCTGCTCATAAATCCACTCTCTTAGAAAACCTCCAGTAACTTTCCCAGAATTGATGTAAGGCTTACCAGCCTATAATTTCCTAGTTTATTCTTAAAGCCTTTCTTAAACAGCAGAACAACATTAACTATCCTCCAGTACCTTACCTGTCACTAAGGATGGTTTAAATATCTCTACTCTGAGCCCTGCAGTTTCTGAACTTGCCTGCCACATGGTTCAAGGGAACACTTTGTCAGAGGGATTTGCCATTTTGATTTGCCTCAAGACAGCAAACACCTCCTCCTCTGTAATCTGTATAGGACCCATGACCTTGCTGTTGCTTTGCCTCGCTTTTATGGACTTGGACCATCTCCTGAGTAAGTACGGATGCAAAAAATCTATTTAGAATGTCCCCATCTCTTATGGCTCCATGCAGAGAGAGCATTCTGATCGTCCAGAGGACTAATTTTGTCCCTTGCATCCTTTTGCTCATAACATACCTGTATAAGCCCTTGGGATTCTCCTTCACCTTGTCTGCTCAAGCAACCTCATGCCTTCTTTTAGCCTGCCTGACCTTTTCCTTAAGTGTTCTCTTGCATTTTTTACACTCCTCAAGTACCTCATTTGTTCCTACCTGACTATGCCTGCTATGCACCTTGTTTTTTTCTTAACCAGGGCCTCAATATCACTTGAAAACTAAGATTCTCTAAACCAGTTGTCATTGCAATTTATTCTGACAGGCACATACAATTTTTTACTCTCAAAATTTCACCTTTGAAGACCTCCCACTTACATCTTTGCCAGAAAACAGCCTGTCCCAATCCACACTTGCCAGATCTTTCTGATACCATCAAAACTGGCCTTTCTCCAATTTAGAATCTCAACCTGAGGACCAGATCTATCGTTTTGAAACTAATGGCATTATCATCACTAGATGCAAAGTGTTCCCCTGAACAAACTTCTGTTACCTGCCCTGTCTCAGTCCCTAATAGGAGATCTAGTATTGTACATTCTCTCATTGGAATTTCTATGTACTGATTAAGGAAGCTTTCCAGAACACATTTGATGAACTCTATTTCAGGAAATCTGAGGAAGGACATTCTTGCTATTGAGGGGGTGCAGTGTAGGTTCACAAGGTTAATTCCCGGAATGGCGGGACTGTCATATGTTGAAAGATTGGAGCGACTGGGCTTGTATACACTGGAATTTAGAAGGATGAGAGGGGATCTGATTGAAACATATAAGATTATTAAGGGATTGGACACACTGGAGGCAGGAAGCATGTTCCCGCTGATGGGTGAGTCCAGAACTAGAGGCCACAGTTTAAGAATAAGGGGTAGGCCATTTAGAACAGAGATGCGGAAAAACTTTTTCACCCAGAGAGTGGTGGATATGTGGAATGCTCTGCCCCAGAAGGCAGTGGAAGCCAAGTCTCTGGATGCATTCAAGAGAGAGTTAGATAGAGCTCTTATAGATAGAGGGGTCAAGGGATATGGGGAGAGGGCAGGAACGGGGTACTGTTTGTGTATGATCAGCCATGATCACAGTGAATGGCGGTGCTGGTTAGAAGGGCCGAATGGCCTACTCCTGCACCTACTGTCTATTGTCTATCCCAACTAGCCATTTTTACAGTATGGGACGTGTAAAGTGAAAAGCACTTACAATAACAAACTTATGTCTCTTGTAGCAGTCAGAATTTGTTTCTCTAAATTCTGCAGACTGTTGGGTAGTGTATAATATGGCTCCATTAACATAGCCATACCTTTCTTATTCCTCAGTTCTACCCATAACCTCTCACTAAACAAGTTCCTCAGTCTGTCCTCCTGATTGAACACTGGCATGACATTTTCCCTGATCAGTAATACCACTCCCCCCCTTAATCACCCCCACCCTATTACATCTAAATCAACTGAACCCTGGAATATTGAGCTGTCAGTCCTGCCCCTCCTGAAACCAAAGCTCACTAATGACTACAATATCATAATCCTGTGTGTTGATCCATGCCCCTGAGCCAATCTGTCTTTCATACAATACTTGGTGCACTGAAGAATACACAACTCATTAGTTCCACCATGCTCCATCTTTTGCTTCCTGACTTTTGTCTGACATTTTAATAACATCAAGTAGGATAGATAAAGGTACAGCAGATGTTGTATATTTGGACTTTCGGAAGGACTTTGACAAGTCACATGAGGCTACTTACCAAGATAAGAGCTGATGATATTACAGGAAAGTTACTGGCATGGTTAGAGTATTGGCTGATTGGTAGGAGGCAGGGAGTGGGATTAAAAAGATCCTTTTCTGGTTGGCTGCCAGTGACTAGTGGTGTTCCTCAGGGGTCGATGTTGGGACTGCTTTTTTTTATGTTGCATATCAATGATTTAGATGATGGAATATATGGCTTTGTTGCCAAGTTTGCAGATGATACAAATATTGGTGGAGGGTTAGGAAGTGTTGAAGAAACAGGTAAGCTGCCGAAGGACTTGGGCAGACTGGGAGAATCAACAAGAAAGTGGCAAATGAAATACAATGTTGGAAAATGCATGGTCATGCACTTTCGTAGCAGAAATAAATGTGCAGACTATTTTTTAAATGGGGAGAAAATCCATAAATTTGAAATGCGAAGGGACTTGGGAGTCCTTGTGCAGAACAACCTGAAGGTTAACTTGCCGGTAGAGTCAGTGGTGAGGAAAGCAAATGCAATGTTAGCATTCATTTCAAGAGCTCTAGAATACAAGAGCAGGGACGTGATCCTGAAGCTTTATAAAGCACTGGTGAGTCCTCACCATGAGTATTGTGAACAGCTTTGGGCTCCCTATCTAAGAAAAGATGTGCAGGCATTGGAGAGGGTTCAGAGGAGGTTCACAATGATGATTCCGAGAATGAAATGGTCATTGTAGAAGGAACATTTGAAAGCTCTGGGTCTACTCGCTGGAATTTAGAAGAATAGGGGGATCTCATTGAGAACATCCAAATGTTGTAAGGCCTAGACATGGTAGATGTGGAAAGGATGTTTTCCATGGTGGGGAGTCTAGGACCAAGAGAGCACAGCCCCAGGATAGAGGGGCGTCCATTTCAAACAGAGATGCGGAGAAATTTCTTTAGCCAGAGGTTCGTTTGTGTTCCCTTGTCTTAATCTTTCTGAAGTTCACAGTTGGCTCTTTTGTCTTACTGACACTGAGTGCAAGGTTGTTGCTGTGACACTACTCAACTAGCTGGCATATCTCACTCCTGTACACCCTCTCATCTCTATCTGAGATTCTACCAATAAAAGTTGTATCATCAGCAAATTTATAGATGGTACTTGAGCTATACCTAGCCACATGGTCACGGGTATAGAGAGAGTAGAGCAGAAGACTAAGCATACATGCATACATCCCTGAGGTGTGCTAGTGTTGATCGTCAGCGAGGAGATATTATCACCAATCCACACAGACCGTGGACTTCCAGTTAGGAAGTCAAGAATCCAATTGCAGAGGGAGGTATAGAGGCCCAGGTTCAGTAACTTTTCGATCAGGATTGTGGGAATGATGGTGTTAGAAACGCTGAGCTATAGTCAACAAACAGCATCTTGACTTATGTGTTTGTATTGTTCAGGTGATCTACGGCTGTGTGAAGAGCCATTCAGATCGTGTCTGCCATAGACCTATAGTTACTTCTAAAAACACAACAAGCATTTATTCCTCTCCTTTTGTGCAGCTGCTCTCTTTTGCTCATTTCTGGTAACATGACAGCATCGTTTTTAAAAAGTACTTTGGAACAAGTGCTCTTCTCCACTTTCAAAAACAATTGACTAATCATCAGGTTATCATTCTTTCCATTGTTCATCATCTTGTTCCTTATTTGTTTTCTCCCTCTTTGTATAGTATCATTGCCATTTCTACATCAAAGTCACATTATAATTGCTAACTATTGCAGAACATATACTACAATCAGTTCGGACTCAAGCACAAGAAAGATAAAGGGAATTAAAGAAATTGGTAATGAGGGAAAAAAACAAGGAACACAGATGTGAAAGCAATTGTATTATCAGAGGACTAGTTGATCCTCTGAAAAGGTCTAAATGAAAACTGATGCTACTTTGGGTTTATGATTCAAAGCAGTAATTGGGATACAATTGTCAAAATTGGGGAGTAATTTATTTTTTTAAGCTGTTAAGAAATAGAGTCTGTTTTAAATATACTTCAACTGATGAAAAAACACACCTTTGTATTCCTTTAAAAGGAGTTACGCAGATGTGTTAAATGTAGTTTACTCTTTAAAAATTAAGAAACAGGAATTAGATGAAGCTATAAATCATAGTTTTGTAATAATGTGACTTTATCAGCCTGGGTAATAAAAAAAATTCAAGAGCAATTTTGAATCCTTGTATGCATAAGTATGTAAACAACAGATGGTGCACTTACTTAAATAGACCACATTTTCAATGGATGAAGGATTTAAAAAAATAGTTACTCACTATGACAAGATCTTATAAAAGTATCCTTGAAAGTTTAAACATTAAATGGAGGTTTGAGATAACACAGGGATAATCCAGAAGTGCTACTGTTTACTTCAGTTACACGTGCTTAGCATTCCAATTGTTTTCAATTGCATTAAAGATGTAATATGTTATTTTCTGATTGGATGATACCAAGGTAATTATCACCTATTAAGCTGTAAAGATAAGTAAATATACTTTCAAAGCAATTTAGCAATAATCTTTTGTAAAACTATATATGCTCACCCTAAATCCTCTGTGCAGCCGATCTTTCATAACACCAATGAATTCCTTGTAACTTAGTTGGTCATCTTTGTCTACATCAAAGATTTTGAAGACTGTGTTCACCAAATGTGAAGAAAGTTTGAGGCCTGTTGCCACATATACAGCACGCTTAAACTCATCTGCATAATCAAGCCACAGAACAAATTAAAATATAAAACCAACTTTTTGATGATGCCAAGATTTAAGGTGTTGAATTGAAAAAATTAAAAATTATAAAATTCGATTTCTCTACTGAAAAGCAATTTCTAAAAAAACACAAGGAAAATTAACTCATGTTATATATATATTTTATAGGTGTTTATACTTCACTTTAAAAAGGTCATCTTTATAAGTATATTACCATGTCTAACAAAATAATTTAATGAGCAAATGTATGTCAAAAATATTTCAAGAGTCTGTGAAGACAGTAATTCTAATCATGATAAATGAAAATTATTTTCAGAAAGCAATATAACTTAATACTCCATTCTTGTTACATAAACAAACAAAATAAATTGATCATCTATCGCCTGCATTCTTTGGAATCAGATTTATTGTTATTGACATATGTCATGAAATTTGTCGTTTTGTGTCAACAGTAGTGCTGACTAGAAAAAATACCATAAGTAATAAGAAGAAATAAAAACAATAAAAACTGCAAAACAGGAATAGTGTGTTAAGTTTTGCAAATCCAAAACATTAAACTAATTGAAAGGAAAACAAGAGCCGAGAGATGCAAATCTGACTTTACTTTAAGCGAAGCATGTAGATATCACATGGATGCGTGACGACATATGCCATTTATGTACTTTTACAGATAATCCACAGTGCACTATATAAACAACAAACAAGAGAAAATCTGCAGATGCTGGAAATCGAAATAATACACACAAATTGCTAGTGGAACTCAGGCCTGGAAGCATCTATAGAAAAGAGTACATAGTCTACATTTTGAGCTGAGACTCCTCATCAGGACAGTCTTGTCATAAATAACAAAGACTGCTTAATCATACAATCTATTCATAATATTACATAAATGTTACTGCAATATTAAATACACAACATCCTCCCTGCTTAGCTAAAAACTCCAACTCAACATAGAATGCATCTCAACTATATACACAGTATGTTATATAATACAACTACTGTACAAACATCCACAGCAAAGGCCTAAAGATTTAATCACTGTGGAGGATTTTTTACTCTTGTGGGATAACTCATTTCCTGACAAGGGTGGTTAATCTACTTAGCAGTTGAGACTTGAGTTTGTGAAAATGATCTGAGGTTCTGGGCCCTCCTCCATGCTGGTTGTAGGAGTTGACTCTGAAACTGCCAGAAGTAGTTCTGACAGTTCTGGGCATCTTTCCTCTCCTTTTCTCCGACTTCTATCCTTGCTTCTCTTTCAGTCCTGGCTCTTTTTTCTCTCTCATGGCCCTTCTCTCTTTCATGCCTTTCTTTTTCTTGCTCACATTCTTTTTTTCTATCTCTCTACTTTTCAACTTCTGTTCTTTCTTTTTCCCACCATCCTTTTTCTTCCTGCTGTTTCTTGTGAGTATCCCTGAATTTGCTAATTTTGTCCTGTTTATCCTCTTCCATTTCCATAGCACTACATCATCATCCTCTTTCTTTTCCTTTTTCTTCTTGGAAGGGTGTATTTAGTTCACTGGGATATTCTCTTAATAATCCCTCTATTGCTCCCTTTATGATCTGATCTCTCCTCTTGGTTTCCTCATTCACAACATCATCTGACAAATCATGTTTCCATATCTCATTGACTCCTTTTCAGGCCATCCATTCTTTCAGCTGGGATTTGGTCTTTGCACCTACTTCTACAAGCAGCTTTTTATCTCTCACTTGAAGTTCATGCAATAACCTTATTGCATGCAGAGTATTATACTCACAAAAGCTGAATGCTTATAGCTTTCCTGAAGTTCCTTGAATTCTCTTCCAGTTTAAAACCAAACCACATTTCGAACTATCTGATTAACATATCAGAAGATTTCTCAGATTTGTTGCCTACAAAAACTGTTGTAGTTGGACCACTGCATTCCTCACTTTCATGATTTCTCTGCAGCATTGTCTTTTCTTGGTCCAATATGCTTTCCAACCAGAGGCAGAGAGGTTGGCACCAACACTTGTTTGCCCTCTGTTCGACAACGATTCATGATGTGCAGGATGTGGCATCATCTAGTACCCTTCTTAATTTGCTTTCAGTTGACTCCACTACAGGGGATGTGGCATTCAAATACTTGAAGGATCTCCAATCTCAAATCTAGTTTTCACAGTCAATCACACCTCCACAATGCTGGCCCTTCTGCTTTTACTACATACAAGCCCAATGTCACTTGTATTTCACTGTTATGAATGTCATTTCTACAGGAGTTACGTTTCTTCACTATCTATTCTTATTTGGATATCTGCAGGCTTCAGTTTAGTATCTTTGAAATGCCATTCAGACTCATTTTGTGGAATGACTGAAACAGATTATCCAGTGTCTAATTCCAATTTAATTAATTTACTGTTCACTTCTGGTGTAAGTCATATTGCTTGTCGCTTGTTAATTTTCACATTGTAAATCTCAAGGCTACCCAGTCCTGTGTCACTCTCTTCATTATCAGATTGTTCCTCAAAAGTGTGCTGTTTAGTGCTCTTTTTGAAACTGCAAATTGACTTTTTATCTTTTTCTCTTCCCTGTGCAGTCCATTTACCGTAAATTCCAGTGTATAAGCTGACCTAGAGTATAAGATGACCTCCCATTTTCAAGGTTAAAAAAGCGACTTTTTCATGTTACCTTTGTATAAGTCGACCCCTTTTGTAGAGGTTTTTGATTTAACCAGAAAAGATCACAAGATCTCACATGCTGGTACTCAGCTTTGCCAGATCCGGAACCTGGAAATTTTGTGAACCAGTACCCGCTAAGAAAACAGGCCGACACATTGTAGAGCATTATAAGCAAATTCTTAATAAATAAATCAGGGAGGGAAGTTTTGGATTAGGTTTCCAATGGTAAAGAATCATCTGAAATGTAACCCCCGTGAAACCATTTAGCGCCATCGTAATCTCGTTAAAACATAATACGGGGTGGCGGGATCAATACGTGTACTCAGTATTGAGCTTGTGACCACCAGGTACAAAAGATTAAATATGAATGCAATATGATGCTGGCTTCAAGCTGAAGGTTGTTGATTTTGCCAAAGGAACAAATAGTTCTGCAGCTGCTAAGAAGTTTATTGTAAACGAGAAACAAGTGAGAGAGTGGAGAAAAGCAGAGGACACGCTGAGGGAAATGCCAAAGACGAAATGTACAAACTGCGGAAAAACGTGGCAGTGGCCAGAACTGGAAGAAAAAGTTTTGGAGTGGGTGAATCACTAGTGATCGTCTAGATACACTGTTACCAGAGAAATGATTCGAGTTCCAGCGTGAAAATGGGCCGAAAAACACCGTGAGGTCAGCGAAAATTTCAAAGCCGTGTGAAGTTGGTGCACCCAATTTATGAATAGACGTGATCCTGTGTTGAGACAAAAAACAAAGATTGCTCAGAAGTTGCCAAGTGACCTTGAAAATAAGGTTATGGCCTTCCAATCGTTTGTAATCAAGCATTGAAAGGCACATTCTTACCCGCTCTCACTGATTGGTAACATGGACGAGACACCAATGTTCTTTGATTTTGCTGGCAACCTCACTGTCAATCAGAAGGGGGAGAAAACAGTCCTTCTCAAAACAACTGGACCTGAGAAGCAACATTTTACTGTTGTGTTAACGTGTATGGCTGATGGGACCAAACTACCACCAATGGTGATTTTTAAGAGGAAAACATTCTCAAAGAAACAAAAATTTCCGCAGGGTGTTGCTTATGTTCAAGAAGGCAGCTGGATGGACGAAGCGGGTTGCTTGAAAAGGGTTAAAGAGGTGTGGGGTCGACATCCCGAAGGTTTCAGGAAGGACAAGTCGCTACTTGTCTGGGACATGTTCAAAGCACACTTGTCAGGTGAGACAAAAGCAGCACTGAAAGCTGAAAATACGGACATTGCAGTCATCCCTGGTGGTTTGACGATGGAGATTTGGTAGCCAGGAAAGCTGCAAATGACGATGTTGAAGCAGAAATTAACAATCCTTACGATGATATGGTGACAGCCAAAGAATGGGGCGCGATTTTCGGAGAGTCAGATAATGAAGAGTGTGAGAGTTTCAAGCTCTGAACGGTTGATGACAACTGTGTGTACAAGTAAATTGAGAAACAGAATGTGTTTTGTTGATCTTTTCTTTTGTGTAGATTTCATAAGCATTTGTATTTTCTTTTGTATTTGACTCAAAAACAGCCAAAAAAAATACGACCTGTCTTCCATGTATTTGTTTTTCCAAAGTTGGCACCCTCTGTATAAACCAACCCTCTAATTTTAGGACCAAAATTTAGGGCCAAATTCTCGGCTTATACACCAGAATTTACGGTATTTTTGTTTGCTCAACAAGCTCTTTATATGTGTCCTCCCTTGTTGCATTTTCCGTAAGTTTTGCCTTTAAACCTGAATTAATCTGGTGTATGTGAGCCTCTGCCACAATGGTAACCCTATTTGTTCAGCCAGGCCGTTTTCTGTTTAGACATTGAATTTTCTTCATTCTCACTTTCATTCTTGACTGCAATTCAATTGCGTCTCACTCTGCTGTTTCCATTGATACAGCAATTACAAATGCATGTTTAAATGTTAGTTGTGCTTCAGTTAGAAGCTGTTTTTGAATGCTTTATTATAATGTTCCACAAACTAAATGATCTTTCGGTGCATCACTAAACCATCACTGAACTGACAGTGGTCAAACAATCTCTTCAATTCAGCCACGTATGCTGAAATGGACTTCCCTTCCTTTTGATTCTGCTTATGAAACCTAAAGCATTCTGCAATCAACAAATTCTCAATTTTCCTGCATTACTTTCACAATATCAATAAAGCTCATTTCAGCTAGTTTGGTTGGAGCAGTCAATCTCCAAGTGATTTTCCAGCCAATGCACTCAGCAAAACTGGTATTTGTTTCTTATTAGCCATTCCATTTGATTTAAAATACTGCTGAATCCGCCAGTATCCCAAGCCCACTGCCACGGTTATGTTTTGTAACTCCAAAGCATTAAACTAATTGAAAGGGAAGCAAGAGATCCCAGTGATGCGAATCTTAGTTTGTTTTTACTTTAAGTGAGGCGCACATATATCACATGGAGGCATGTGACATATGAGATTTAGATACTTTTACAAATGCCTTAAGTAAACAAGGAATCAAATTAATATACTTAGAATATTACTGAAATATTACATTCACAAAGAGACCATTCAAAGTCTCCTCCTGCTAAGAGTTGGTTTTATACCATTTCAGTGAAAAGATGTTAATATTTTCAGCTGACATTATCAACAACTTCATTTCTATTTCATCCTCTATCTCCAACAATGACAACACGTGCTAATTAATTCTTATTATCAAGAAACGTCCACAAGTAATTTAAAATCTATAATACCTGTGCTTTGAAAATAAACGCTAAGCCTAGCTAACAAGCATTTAACTATGTTTTAAAAGGAGAGGGGGTCAAGGTAAACAATTCCTTATAAACATAGTAGTAAAACAGTAAACCAGGGCTAAAAGCCATTAAAAATGCTTCACTATCCATTATTTAAATAATGCCAGTAGCCTAAACTTTTAAATAATTACACAAAGTGGTCTTTGTTCGTTCAGCATAATCTTTTTAACTCTTAAGCACTTAAGTTGAAAAAACATAATCAAAATTAATTGTTCCCATATTTTGTTGCTAATTGAAATTAATACAATGGAATAATAGTTTTACTTACCTTGCCCAATTGATCGATTTGCAAAATTATACATTTGCATTGCAATGGCAAAATCCTCCAAGTTATTCAAGAATTGAAAAAATGATCTGAATTCATCAAAAGTGATCCCCTAAAATGCAAATAACTTAAATATCAAGTGAACCATTACAAGACTCAAATAGTTTTTGATGTCAATTAAGAGGCCTTTAATTGTAACTGAATGGGTACTATATTTGATTTATTGTTATGGGTTCCATAATCTAACACTTCATGTGTGATATGACCCAGCAATAGAAGGTTAATACTAGACTCCATGATCACAGAGTGAAAAATTTTTGAAGGTCAGTAAACTTTCTTCCGATTAGATCAAAGGTTTTTTTTCAGCTGACCTTTTTGACATAATTCAGTTAAAATAGCACTTAGAAAAATTACTTTTTAATGAGTGCCATGTACTAATTATTTGCTTACAGCATTTGGGAACTTCTAGTGTCAACAAACATCGCCCAATTAGGCTGACCTTTTGGTTTTTGATATCATACATAAGAATTTTTTCATGTCAGACAACACATACCAACCTTCAGAACATTGCACAACACTGTTCACTTTATTTATATGGTTTCAGGTCAAGAAAGGCAATTGAGAGTTCTAAATTGTAACTTACAAGGTAGATAAAAAATAAAGACATGAAATTATTATGAACGGTACTACAAGAGATAAGTATTCCAATTAAATCTACCTTCAGCTTTTTAGTGTGCCTAACTAACACAGCAAAAGGGAACAAGGCAAGTAAGAATGTACACTGTTACAAATGGATTAATAACCTAGATATTAAAAACTATTTCCAAAATACTACATTATATATTAGATACGGATCATATCTCAGTCACTTGAAAATCATTTATAATTTCTACTACTAAATTAAAAACCTACATCCAGAACCACAAGTTCAAATTCTACCATAAAAAATGAAATATTAACTATTTTAATATACCAGTAGCTCAAATAAAACATTATATCAGCAATGGTGACCATAAAATGGACTTGTAGACATGAAACCCTTTTGATTGATGAACGTCACTGAGAGAAGATAATCAGCTGTCCAAAATGGTGCACCTGAGGGCAACTTCAGATATTTAAATCTAAGTTAATGCTAGGGGTCCCATGGCATTTAAAAGGTTGGGAACCCCTGCACTAGAGAATATTAAAAAGGGAGGTAATGCAATAACCAAAGTGCAAAACCCATCTCTTGCTATTTAATGAGGTTAGTAAGGAATTACATTCCTTCCATAAATCGGCCATGATGAGCTCAATGGCCTAATTCTGCTCCTATTTTTTTATATTATTGCAAATAACATTTTGGCCTTGAACAGAATTGGGCTACATTAACCACAATTAATGAATTATAAAGATGATGAACAGTTACCTTTTCCTCTGTTAACAATTTTGCGATCTCTGTAATTTTGGGTTGGAGAAATAAAATAATGACCCTGGGAGGTGTGTTAAAGGTAACAATTTAAGGAGTGGTTGGCGAGATAAAATCCTCTTGGGATCAGCTTCTATTATTAATCTTCTTTTTCCTTTACAAGTTATATATGGAACCCCATATTGGTAGCAGCCCAGATACGAGAATGAGCAATATCTTTCTGGAGAGATAGGATGAGCAGGAAGAGAAAGACAAGTTAAAGGACAGCAAAAAATGAAAAGGAGGTAGTAACCTCAAACAGGAAAAAATCTGCTGATGCTGGGAATCCAAAGCAACACACACAAAATGCTGGAAGAACTCAGCTGGCCAGGCAGCATCTATGGAAATGAGCAAACAGTTGACGTTTTGGGCCAAGACCTTTCATCAGGTCTGGGAAGGAAGAGGGTAGTAACCTGTTGTGGACAAAGATGAGAAGACAGAAGAGAAGAGAAAATCCTGTTGAGTTTGAAGTAACTGACTGGAATAGTATGGAATAGTAGGATGTCAGTTTAGTGCTATATAATACCATAATAAATATGAATCTAATTCATCTTCTGTGAAGGCCAAGTCTTTATGTATATTTAAGGCAGAGGTTGATAGATTCTTGATTGCTCAGGGCATGAAAGGTTATGGGGTGGGAGATTGGGTCTGAGAAGTAAAATGGATCAGCTATGATGAAATGGCAGAACACTCAATGAGCCAAATGGCCTAATTCTGCTCCTATATCTTATAGTGCTGCCTCTGTCTGAAGGAGGGATAGAGATAACTATTTAATATTTAGTGTGACACATTGGACACTCAAAATTGCAATTTAGTTTAAATTAAAATTTTGCTTTAATCATAAGTACTAGAAGAACAGCCAACAAGATCAGACCACAAACTTATACATGTTTCTAAACCATTATGAGATAGTTTCCTGTAGAAATTAAACAGATTTTTACAGGTTTTACATTTAACTGCAAACACTACTAAAATGTAACAATTTAAAGCAATTACAACTGCTTTCACGTTCATCCGTGATATGTTAACTTAATCCTATTATAAACAAAACCAATGGGATAACTCAAAACATCTCAAACCTGAAAGATTACTTGTTACACCAGGAGCATTGATTTGCAAAGATGCATTTACTTACTACAGGATTTTTTCATTGCTGGGATACTCAATTGATAACAGACATTGATTGTCAACAAATGGGGTGATGAGCAATATACTTCACTATACTTCAGGAATCTTTTAAAATGAATCTTTACTTAGTGATAAGGGAGTTTACAAACTATACAGATATAGATAGTTTTTAAATTAAAGGCTTTTAAACAAAATATATAGAGAATGTATGAAATGCATTAAAATGATATAATCTTCTAGGTTTTGCTTCTACTGATTGAGATATGGATCATTAGAATTAGTATCATGAAACAGTAACATCAGCACACTTTGGTTCGATATATAATGTCCTAGTAGCACTACTGGAGCCACTTTCCACTTTGTCACAGTATGTCTGTACTCACTCTCTCGAACTTCACTTTACCTCAAGATTCATACACATTTCAAACTCAAAGGCACAATTTTGCCAGTATCATTCTTCCACTTTCCATCGACTTCTGCAACAAGAATATACTTACATTTTGTGGATTTGTCACTTTATTGCAAAATGTCAGCCCTAGCCTCAATGGCAAGGAAATGTGTGGCATCAAGGGCTTACATGATCTAACACTGTCATGAGGGATGAGAGAAGAAAGCAGAACAAGCCCTGCCCTTAAAAACACTGAAATTTACAGTGATCAATGTTTGTTTTGGGTTCAGTCTCTGGCATTCCAAAATGTGGCCCATTTCTCTAACCTCTACGTATAGCATAATACCATCAAGAAGGTGGCTACTTTCATGCAAGCAACTCAGCAAGCAAGATTCCTCCAACAGTAACTCTCAAATATGCATCTACTAAGAAAATCACAGCAGGTGTAAGAGAATATCACTTTCAGTCCCCCTTCTAAGGCAAGGGCACCTTGTTTTTCCTGCTGTTGGGACAAGATCTTGAAACTCCTTTCAGAGCTTAGTTTTACGTACTTTAAGGACTGTAATGAGGGACATCCACCGTGCCCCTCCCCCAACCGATCTGATCCAACAGTGTTCTCATGGGCAGTAACAGGGCAATCTGGTGAATTTTGCTCTTTCATAAGTATATTTTGCACAGATAGGAAAACCTGATGCCATCTCACCAGGGCCCTATATAATGCGAGCAAAACGTGTATTTACTCATCCTCAAACCCTCTTGCAATGAAAGCTAACATTTCATTTACCTTCCTAATTGCTTGATGCAGCTTAACTTACCATGATTTCTGTACATTATATCCAGGTCCCTTTTAACAGCATCTTTTAATTTTTATAGAGTCATAGAAATGACCAGACATTCAAATGAGTGGTCTCTTCATTTCTCTACAGTTAATATCTACTTTTCAGCATTTTATTCCATTTACCATATCTTTTGGCCATTCAATTAGCAGTCCATATCTTCCAGAATCCACCTGCCTCCTTTTCACATTTCAACCTCCAACTTGCTCATCCAAATCTACACAGATAATGAACTGGAATGCATTACTGATTCCAGCAGCACCTTTCTGGATAACTTTATTATTCTGCTAACTACATCAAAGTTGTGACAGATTTCTGAAACATTATTTCCCTTTTATGAGTTTATATTGGCTTTGTCCAATCCAACCATTATTTCTAAATGCCATGTTACCATTTTTTAAAGAACAGATTCTAGAATTTTCCCTTTGGCTGATATAAATCTAACTGATCTGTCCTCATTTTCTCACTCCTCCTTTGTCATATTGTGGGGGTCCATTTGCTACATTCCAATATGTGGGAACGGTGGAAAATTACAACCAGTGCTTTCACCATCTTTGTCGCCATCTCCTTTAAAAACTTGAAATACAGGAAATCAGATCTTGGGTGGTATAACTAAACATACAATATGAATATGGTTTCAATTTTGTAAATTTTTTGATTGAATAAATTTATCCTATCAAGTCCTATTATATCTAATTTTTTTCTTCCAACCATCCAGAATTGATCAAGCTTTTCTTTTATGGAAAACAAAGGGAATAACATGTTTTCGTGACTTATTCATGGATAACTGTCTCGTGTCTTTTGAACAGTTGTCTAATAAATATAATTTGCCTAGATCACATTTTTTCAGATATCTACAGATTAGAAACATTTTGAATATTATTTTATCTACTTTTCTGATATCACATCAAACTGAAATTACAGAAAAAAATTTAGGTTTAAACCCTATCAGAAGAGTTTAATAGCAATCATTTTTGATCTGATTACGAAAATACGTCTAGGTACATCTGATAAAATTAAGAATGAATGGGAAAGAGAACAGGTATCTATCCACCGAGAAATGGGAGAAAATTCTCCAACTAGTTAACACTTCTTCAATGTGTGCTAGACAAGCTTTGATACAATTTAAGGTGATTCATAGGGCCCTTATGTCCAAGGATAAGTTAGCTTGTTTTTATTGCCATATAAATCCTGTCTGTGACAGATGTAAGTCTGAGGTAACTTCCTTGACACATATGTTCTGGTCTTGCCCTCTTTGGGAAAAATACTGGAAAGAAATTTTTGATATTATTTCAGCAGTTTTGAGTATTGATTTACAACCTCATCCTATTACTGCAATTTTTGGATTACTAGTGATGGACTCTAGTCAATTATCCCCTTCAGCTTGCTGTTTGATTGCATTTGTTATATTAATAGCCAGAAGATCCATTTTATTTAAATGGAAAGATTCTAATCCCGCTACTACATTTCAATGGTTTTCCCAAACTATAATATGTTTAAACTTGGAAAAAATTAGGAATGGCACTATCGACTCTTCAGTTAAATTTGAAGAAACTTGGAGGCCATTTATTCAACATTTTCATATGATGTTAGTTGACCTTTTCCGAATCCTTCTCAATAACTTTTCGTTTGTGTATAGAGGTGCGGAGTTAATGACAAATAATGATTTTAACCAATGAAACATGGCAGCCCAGTTTTTGTTTTTGTTTTGTTTTGTTTTGTTTTTATCTTGTTTTTTTAGTTTAGGTGGACCTTTTTTTTCTCTTTTGTAAAAAAAAATCTTTGAATCTTTTTCATGTTTAGTTACTAAGAGATTGGGAGGCTTAGATTACACATGTTACTCGGAGTCTGTTTACTCGAAACTCAATAAAAAAGATTGAGAAAGAAAGATCTTAGGTGGTTATCAGCTTTCAGAGTTATTAAATTCTACAATTTAATTGTGCCATGAATGGGTAATTTCTTTCAGATATTCATTCATTCTACAGGTCCTCCCCAAGTTACAATACAGTTTCATTTCTGAGAACTACCTGCAACCCAAACTATTTTGAAGTTGGAAATACAACTATCCAGCAGTATATTTAAGTATATGATAACTAAGGGTGGCATATAGTTAAACCAGGGTACTTAACCATTCAGATTTCTCTGTAAGATGCAATGATATGCCACAACCTGAGTGCACACACAGCAGAGGTTGCCTGCAGCAGATGACAAGTCCATCTTGCCAGTCTCCCAAATGCTTGCCTATACAAACAACTGTACATAAAGTCGGACACTTATAACCTGGGGACGACCTGCAGTTTTGTTGTTATCTACTATTTCCAGAACGTTTACTGTTATTTTCCTTGAAGAAATACACAAATTGTGTAATTTTTCTGCCATTTCCTGTTTCATAAATATAATTGTCTCATGCATTAATTTGCAATGGACCATGTTAACATTTACTTTTTTATATATAATTCCAAAGAAACAGCTGTAGTTTGTTCTCGTTCTTCTTGGTATGTCATTCACTAATTCTTCCTTCTTCTAGTTTATCAGTTTATTCTCCTTCATTAAATTCTGACATTTCCCCAATCCCCAGGCTTACTCCCCTTTTGGCAACATTAAAAGCCCTTTCCTTACCTTATCCTAATTATAGCTAGACTACCTTTTGAGTTTTTATGCTTTGAAAGGGATATTTTTTGTTTTTTTTTGTATTTTTAGAATAATTAAACTCTGTTAATTATTTAATTAATGGTCATTGCTTCTTTATGGTCAAATCTTATGTAGTTTCTCAATCTTCAAGAATGATCTCATACCTAACACTTTGCCTTTTTTTAAACATTAAAGATTCTAATTTCAAACTGAGCTAAATTATTTTCAATCTTTATTCAACATTCTATTATAAGATTCCTCTTCATTAAAGGCCACTTAACCAAGTTATTAAGTAACCCTTTCTCATTACACATACGATGTTCATTTGAATTTGAAAATATCTTGTCATTTTCAAAATGAATTTCATAACCTTTTGTGGCTCCAAAAGTTAACAATGCCAAATGACTTGTCAGATAACTTATGCTATGATTTTATCCTATCTTTTGCTATACCATGAAGTGTGGTAACTACAGCTGCGTTAGTTCTTTTCTCTGAAATAGCTCAACCAAACCTTTTGCCACTAATTTCTTGTGTTCAGCTCTTCTCTGATCTGTTAAAGTTACGTTTTGCCTCAATGAAATATCTATGTAAAAAGTGTGATTTAATACAAAGTGTTTTTGACTTGGATCTGAAAGAAAATCTAATTAAAGCAGTATTATAATTTGTTTCTTATAATCACAAAATAACTAAATATAAATGTTATATTAAAAATCAGTTATTCCATACTATTTTGAGAGAAAGTGCTACAGATCACTTGGGAAAGACAAATTACCTTTTCATCAGGAATACTTTGACGAACAGACTCCAGATAATTGCTAGTGTTCTCAACATTTGTGTAGCGTAGCAAAGTACGAGCAAAATCTTCTTCACTAATTGTGGTCATTCCTTTGGAGTATGAAAGGAATTCAGTTTCCAAAATTTCAGTTTGTATATTATCCATGAATCTAAAATAGTATTACAATAACAGGCTATGAGAAAAAAAACAAAGTGTTGTCCAAAGACTTTTTTTGATGTGACACAATAGTGTGAATTACTGAAATCAGCATAATTTTGTACATGCTATATTTTCCTTCAATTAACGCAATAGTTTTTTCATAAATTGCAAGCACCTTAAACAGCAATGAAGTTATATTCTACAGTACATTTACATTTTGCAAATCTATTAACTAGAAATATAAAATGCAACTTCAATATAAAACAAGGTTGTATTTCAACCTTATTCTAATTAACAGTAACATAGAATAATAGCCTACAACTTCTCCTTTAAACACAGGCCAGCAAACAGGACCCATGTAATTCATGAAAACATTATTTTTATTTTTATGAGAAAAGGATAAAACCCAAAATAGCAATGATTTGATCAGAAATATTGTAGGAATTTATTTCAGATAATTTCTTTTTGCGGTTGATGATAAACTACTCTGCCATAAATTTCTTCATCGTCAGCAATCTAAAACCGTAACATTCCGTTTTAAATTCCTGCAACAAATTTCTGACCAGAAATGGAATTGCACAAATGGGAAGGAATGCTGAATATTGTTTCATTTCAGATTGTCCCAAAGTAACCTGCAGCAAATTAGATTTGCTTAAAATTCACTTAGAATGCATACCCACAGTTTGGAGGCAAGGCTTAAATTACTTTACTGGAGTAGTCTGGGATAAGAGGAAATTTGTTGTAAATTATGTAGGATTTTGATGGAATAAGTAAAGTTCTAGATGGGAGAAGATGTAATATATTAAATGGTGAGTTGGGAAGTAGGAGAATCCTAGTCATTCTGAGCACTATTATACTACAGAATAGGATTTTATTGGAAGTGTGGAGGAAAACATTAATATAAATGTATTCATTTACATCTTATAAAATCTAGGAATACCTAGATACACCATATACTGTATCAGCAATTGATTTTGGATAGCTAAGGGTGCATGGACTGAATGATTTAAGATCTATTCTAAATTTCTAAAATGTTAATTTGGTTTCTTTAATAAAATTATAGTTTTTGACTGGTCTATGGGAAAACGTAATGATTTTCTTAATGGACTGGAAGATTTCATAGATTCCTCTTCTGGCACTGCATCTCTGTGCAACATTGGATGCTATGACGCTGCATTTAAAAATTCTGCCTGCTATACTCCTTTTTCTTAATCAACACAAGAAACACAATTCAAAATTATATCTGGTTGGATCTTCTATAAGTTTTCTATTAGTGGCTACTGCAAATCTTATCACTTCATCTATCTAATAGCCAATCATATGCATCTGCTGTTATTCTGGCAATTTCTAACTTTTTCTAACTGGAGGACTGATTCATTTTGTTCACTTTCCTATTCTCAAACCCCAATGATCTTAGCAATAGAGAAGTTTATCCAGAATAACTCTCAACAGTTTCAAAGTACTTAATGATATATGTATGTATCACTTTAGATTGAGTATATTTTAACTAATTCCCACAAATGAATCTCTGAAAAATATATAGAATTCATCAAAAGACTACCCCAATTACGGGAAATTGCTAAAATAGAAGTTGGCTAATCAGTATTTTATGCTTAGCATTTTTATAACACACATCAATTTAATCAAATTAATACAAATTTTAATTAGTGACTTACTTGTAAAAGTCATCAAAATTCAGCTCAGCCTTTCCTTTTCTTCCAAAAAAGTGCACAAGTAGTGTAGTATCTACAAGAAAACTTTGCATTGCATGCTGTAATAAAACAAACATAGCTATTTCAATAATGAACTATCGCTGCTTAAAAATGACAGAAATAACTCTATGGATGGAAGCGCCCACGGAAGAAGTATGGCTGTAGATTGGAGTTTCAAGTGCGTTTAAGGAAACGGGGTTTTAAACTCCCAATACTGACTATCTTGCTGGCAAATGTGCAGTCTCTGGTGAATGCAGCGAATCAGATCGATGGCTCAGATCAGATCAGATCACACCATCACGATAGATCTATAGTGTCTCTCAAAAGCAGAGGTGGAGGAGTATGCCTCATGAACAACTCTTATGGTGCAGAAATATATCAGTACTTTCCCAATTCTGCTCACCAGACCTGGAATATCTAGCAGTAAAGTGTCCTCCTTTTTACCTACCACGGGAGTTCTCTAGGGTCATTTTGGAGGCAGTATACATTCCACCTCAGGCCAATGTCAATCAAGCTTTAGATGATCTGAGCAATGGGATCAACATGCATGAAAAACAGCGCATCCTAACACTTCACCATTGTTTTGGGAGATTTAAACCAGGCCAGTCTGAAAAAATCACTAAACAATTACCATCAACAGATCACTGCAATACCAGAGGAAACAACACACTGGACCTTTGCTACACCACCATCAAGAATGCCTATCCACGCCATCACTTTGGGAAGTCTGATCACCTGGCTGTACCTCTACTCCTTGAGTATCGACAGAGACTGAAGACTGCAGCACCAGCAGTGAGGACCAAGAAGGTATGGACAAGGGAAGCACAAGAGCATCTACAGGACTGCTTTGAATTGGTGGACTGCACTGTATTCAAGGATTCATCTTTGAACCTGGATGAGTATGCTGCAGTTGTTACCGACCTCATTAGTATCTGTGTGGATGAGTGTGTGCCTACAAAAACACTGCATATTCACAAACCAAAAGCCGTGGATGAACTAGGAGGTACGTCGTCTGCTGAAGGCTAGATCTGTGGCATTCAGGTCTGGCGATCCAGACTTGAATGCCACAGGTATGATCTGCGAAGGGCTATTTCAAGGGTGAAGAGACTCTGGCAGGGCCTGCAAGACATTACTTCCCACAAAGTGAAACCCAATAGCATGAATGGCAGCCATGCTTCACTACCAGATGAACTCAATGCCTTCTATGCCCGCTATGAAAGGGAGAATATAACTATAGCTGTGAAGATCCCTGCTGCATCTGATGACCCTGTGATCTCCGTCTCAGAGGCTGATGTTAGACTCTTTAAAGAAAGTGAACCCTCGCAAGCCAAGGTCCTGATGGAAGGACAGGAATGGTTACTTCAAGTGCCGGGTTTTAGATGTTTCAGGAAGGACAGGGAGGGAGGCAAAAGAGGTAGGGATGTGGCACTATTGATCAGAGATAGTGTCAAGGCTGCAGAAAAGGTGGACGTCATGGAGGGATTGTCTATGAAGTCTCTGTGGGTGGAGATTAGGAACAGGAAGGAGTCAATAACTTTACTGGGTGTTTTTATAGGCCGCCCAATATTAACAGGGATATCAAGGAGCAGATAGGGAAAATATCCTGGAATGGTGTAATAATAAGAGTTGTTGTGATGGGAGATTTTAATTTCTGAAACATAGATTGGCATCTCCCTAGAGCGAGGGGTTTAGATGGGCTGGAGATTTTAATTTCCCAAATATAGTTTGGCATCTCCATAGAGCAAGGGGTTTAGATGGGGTGCAGTTTGTTAGGTGTGTTCAGGAAGGTTTCTCAACACAATATGCAGATAAACCTACAAGAGGAGAGGCTGTACTTGATTTGGTATTGGGAAATGACCTTGGTCAGGAGTCAGATCTCTCAGTGGGAGAGCATTTTGGAGATAGTGATCATAATTCTATCTCCTTTACCATAGCATTGGACAGAGATAGGAACAGACAAGTTAGAAAAGTGTTTAATTGGAGTAGGGGAATTATGAGGCTATCAGGAAACTTAAATTGGAAACAGATGTTCTCAAGGAAAAGTACATTAGAAATGTGGCAAATGTTCAGAGAATATTTGTGTGAAGTTCTGCATAGGTACGTTCCAATGAGACAGGGAAGTTATGGTAGGGTGCAGGAAACATGGTGTATAAAAGCTGTAATAAATCTGGTCAAGAAGAAAAGCTTACAAAAGGTTCAGAGAGCTAGGTAATGTTAGAGATCTAGAAGATTATAAGGCTAACAGGAAGGAGCTTAAGAAGGAAATTAGGAGAGCCAGAAGGGGCCATGAGAAGGGGGACGTCACGTGATGACGTAGGATCGAGACGTGGAAATCCAGCTCTCCTGTAAAAACCAATAAAACAAAGTTTAAGTGAAGAAGAGTTAATAAATACCTTCTAGAAATTACTTATAAACAATTCAGGACTATCTTTAGATATGCCTCCTAAACAGAAATAGAAGAGAATTACTACTTTTGAAGACAGCGCGAGTTGGCGGGGAAAGAGGCCCGGCCATTTTGGCAGAGCCTCGTACTCAAGTTGGATCTCTTCCTGGCGAAGTACATGTCGCCTCCGATGGTGCAGGGCAGGAGGCTGCGGCAATATCAACGGTCTCTAAGAAGAAACAGCGGGAGCTGCGCATGCGTGAAGAAACGAGTATGCACAAACAGGTGCAAACAAAACTACGAGTTCCAACTGTGACTGGAAGTGAAAATGAAGGTGAATTGGAAGTAGAATCAGACTCTCTGGAAAACACAGATGAAGAAATAGATGAAGAAGAAGAACAGGAGGAAATTAAAGGTGGAAAACTTTGTGGAGACATAAGTAAAGTCCTGATACAAATAATGCATGAATTAAAAGTAATAAAAAACAGATATTAGAAATGTGAAGATTACGCTTGATAAGGTAGTGGAAAAACAAAAGAAAATGGACAAAGAAGTTAAAAAGTTGGAAGAAAAAATGGGAGACAACACTGAAAGAATGGACAAGATGGAAGATAATATCCTTGCCTGGACATCAGAAAGAAAACAGTTGTTGGAAAAAGTAGATGTGCTCGAAAATTTCAGCAGACGATACAATATTGATTGTTGGTCTTAAAGAAGGTATAGAGGGAGAAGATTCAATAAAATTCTTTCAAAAATGGATTCCGGAAATCTTGGAAATGGAAGAGGGAAGTCAGTTAATTGAAATCAAAAGGGCTCATAGAGCTTTAAGACCAAAGCCCCAACAAGATCAAAATCCACGATCAATCTTGATAAAATGTTTAAGATATCAAGATAAAGAAAAGATCTTGAAGGCAGCTGCTCAAGGTGCCAGAAAGAGAAGTGGGCCATTGATGATAGAAGGGAAAAGAGTTCTTTTTTATCCTGATATAAGTTACAACCTTTTGAAGAGGCGGAAGGAATTTAATTCAGTGATACAAATCTTATGGGAAAAGGGTTATAAATTTATATTGAGCTACCCAGCAACACTGATAATTTTTTTGGATGACAAAGAAAGAAGATTTTTTACTGATCATCAGAAAGCGGAGGAGTTTGTACAAGAACTTCCTAATATTCGCGAGATGTGGTAAAGAATTATGGAAATGAAATGGATTAAAGATGAAGATTGAGATAGGGATCGGATTTGATGGACATTTATGAGTAGAAGAATATACAAATATACTTTAAGTATATGATAGAAGGGGAACAAGATAAAAAAAATGGAGGAATATTAATTAGGAGCAGATTAATTTTTTTTCTTCTTCACTTATATATATCTTTATTTTGTTACGGGGGAGCTGGAGGAGCTTCTGATCGATTGCTGCGGGATTCACGTGTGTAATCATGGCGATTGCCATGACCCGTAAAACGGAGGGGGGTAATGTTGTGTTTCTATTCATTCACAACATTAGTGGGGGGGTATTTTGTTATTTTTTTTCATTACTATCTATCTTTCTTCTATTTTTCTTTTTTTTTGCCTGGATGATTGGGGGGGGGGTGGGGGGAGACACATAGCAACATGGAGAATTTTAAAGAGATTCCCCAAGGTATTATGAATGACTAATTTACTCAATTTTTTAAGTTTTAATGTTAATGGGCTTAATGGACCTGTGAAAAGAAAAAGAGTTTTAACATATATTAAGAAAATGAAAGGAGATATAGCTTTTTTTGCAGGAAACACATTTAACAGAGACAGAACATCAGAAATTAAAGCGAGATTGGGTTGGAAGTGTTATTGCAACTTCATTTAATTCAAAGTCGACGGGAGTTGCAATTTTGGTTAATAAAACCTTACCAATTAAAATACAAAATGTACTAATTGATTCTGTGGGGAGATATGTGATTATACATTGTCAAATCTTTTCGGAATTATGGACTCTTATGAACATTTATGCACCAAATGAAAATGATGCAAAATTCATACAAGAAGTTTTTTTGAATTTGGCCGATGTACATGATAAAATATTAATAGGTGGAGATTTTAATTTTTGTTTAGACCCGGTTCTAGATATGTCAGCTAAGGCTGTTATAAAATCAAAAGTAATAAAGCTAACTTTATCATTGATGAAAGACTTAAATTTGATTGATATATAGAGAAGAATTAATCCAAGAGAAAGAGATTATTCATTTTATTCAAATAGACATAAAACTTATTCAAGGATTGATTTTTTCCTATTATCAATGAATATTCAGGATAGAGTGAAAAGTGTGGAATATAAAGCAAGAATACTGTCAGATCATTCCCCCTTGATAATGATGGATAAGGAGGAATTGATTTACAGATGGAGATTTAATTCAATTTTACTAAAACGTCAAGATTTTTGTGATTTTATGAAAAAACAGATCCAATTTTTTTTGGATACAAACTCATATTCAGTTGATGATAAATTTATATTATGGGAAGCAATGAAAGCATATTTGAGGGGTCAGATAATAAGTTATACTTTTAAAATTAAGAAGGAATATATGGTAGAAATAGATCAATTAGAAAAAGAGATTACAAAATTTGAAAAAGAATCCCAAAGATATATGACAGAAGAAAAACGAAGACAACTTGTCAATAAGAAGCTACAATATAATACCCTCCAGACATATCGAACAGAAAGTGTAATTATGAGAACTAAACAGAGATATTATGAATTAGGTGAAAGATCACACAAGATTCTTGCTTGGCAGTTGAAAACAGAGCAAGCTTCCAAAACAATAAATGCATTTAGAACAAGTGCAAATAAAATTACTTATAAACCTTTAGAAATTAATGAAACTTTTAAAAAATTTTACTCTGAATTATATCAATCAGAATCACAAAATGAAGTTGCTGAGATAGAATTTTTTTTTATCACAAATAACTCTTCCAAAATTGAATTCGGAAGAACAGAAAGGATTAGATATGCCCTTTACATTAAGAGGTTGAAGAAGCTCTAGGATCACTCCAGAGTAACAAATCTCCAGGAGAAGATGGTTTTCCGCCTGAATTTTATAAAAAATTTAAAGATTTATTAATCCCTCCCTTTATGGAGTTAATATATCAAGCGGAAAGAACACATAAACTTCCACAATCTTTTTCGACAGCGATCTTAATAGTATTGCCAAAAAAAGATAGGAGATCCTTTAAAACCAACATCATATAGGCCTATCTCTTTGTTGAATACGGATTATAAAATAATAGCAAAAATTTTATCTAATAGATTATCTAAATATTTACCAAAATTAATACATATGGATCAAACAGGCTTTATTAAAAATAGACAATCGGCAGATAATGTAACTCGGTTACTTAGCATAATTCATCTGGCACAAAAGAAGGAGGAAATGAGTGTGGCAGTTGCTTTGGATGCAGAAAAAGCATTTGACAGATTGGAATGGGACTTTTTACTTAAGATATTGGAAAAATATGGGTTAGGAAAATCTTTTATAAAATGGATTAATACCTTAAATACTAGTCCCAAAGCTAAAGTAGTGACAAATGGTCAAATTTCAATATCATTCCAGTTAACAAGGTCAACTAGACAAGGCTGTCCATTATCACCTGCCCTATTTGTATTGGTGATAGAACCATTAGCTGAATTAATTAGAATGGATCCAGATATTGTGGGCTTCAGAGTTAACCAGGAGGAATATAAGATTAATTTATTTGCTGATGATGTTCTGATTTATTTAACAAATCCATTGCATTTGTTGCATAAATTATCTTTTAGATTGGAAGAATATGGGAAAATATCAGGGTATAAAGTAAACTAGGATAAAAGTGAAATTTTACCCCTTACTAAAGGAGATTATAGTCAATGTTGATTAGTAACTCAATTCAGATGGCCGACAAATGGTATAAAATATTTAGGTATAAGAGTCGATAATGATATAAAGAATTTATATAAATTAAATTATTTGTCATTATTGAAAAAGATACAAGAAGATCTTGATAAATGGATGATGTTACCAATAACATTAGTAGGTAGAGTTAATGCTGTAAAAATGAATATATTTCCTAGATTACAATATTTATTCCAAACATTACCAATACAACTGCCCCAGAAGTTTTTTCAAGAGTTGAATAGATGTGTGAAGAAGTTTCTTTGGAAAGGTAAGATGTCAAGAATATCGTTGGAAAAATTGACATGTAAATTTGACCTAGGAGGGTTACAACTCCCAAATTTTAAGAATTATTATAAAGCATATCAACTTAGATTTATTGCATCTTTTTTTGATGAACAAAAACTGGCATGGATTAGAATAGAGTTAGATAAGATAGGAGAAAATATACCAGAAGATTTTATATATAAATGGGAATCCAAATGGATATGGGAAAAGAAAGAATCTCTTATATTTAAACATTTGATTGATTTATGGAATAAGGTAAATGTGAATGATGAGATAAAGAAATCTTTATTAGCAAAGAGAACCCTAATTCAAAATAGACCTATTCCTTTTACAATGGATAATCAACTTTTATATAACTGGTTTCAAAAAGGGATCCGATATATAGGTGACTGTTTTGAATGAGGTATATTGATGTCGTTTGATCAATTAAAGAATAAATATAAAATATCAAATAACACTCTTTTCTGTTATTTTCAATTAAAGGCCTATTTAAGACATAAACTGGGTCAAACAAAGTTAATGCCAAAACCTGATGAAATAGAAACTTTAATTCAAAAAGGAAAAATTAAAAAATTTACGTCTTGTATGTATAATTTGATTCAAAAACAGACAATTAAACCAGGAATTTATAAGTCAAGACAAAAATGGGAAACTGATTTGAATATTAAAATTGATGAAAAAAAATTGGTCAAGACTATGTCTTGATAGTATGACAAATACAATAAATGTCCGACTTAGATTAGTACAATACAATTTTTTACATCAATTATATATTACACCACAAAAAATAAATAGATTAAACCCAAATTTATCTGACCAATGTTTCCGATGTAATCAAGAAATCGGTACTTTTTTACATTCTACTTGGTCTTGTTTTAAAATTCAACCTTTTTGGATAAATCTAAGACTTTTACTGGAACAAATTATTGGAATACAACTTCCACATAGCCCAATATTACTTTTATTAGGCGATATTGAAGGGATAATACCGAAACCTAAATTGAATAAATATCAGAAAAATTTATAAAAATTGCATTGGCAGTAGCCAAAAAAGCTATTGCAGTTACTTGGAAATCAGATTAATACTTAACTATGGACCGTTGGAATAATGAAATATATAGCTGCATTCCACTTGAAAAAATTACTTATAATTTAAGAAATGAATATATTTTTGAAAATTTGGCACCCCTATCTACAAAAGATATGATTAAATATATAGGTCCTTTGAAGATAAAATTATTAGTTATTTGGGGAAAAAAAAGATATATACTAAAGTTATTTTGAACTCCATGGAACATGTGGGGATCCTCTGATATCTAGGCAATCCTCCTTTCTTTCTTCTTTCTTTCTTTCTTTTTCCTTTTTTTTAGACAGGGATGTTAAGGGGGGAAGGATTAAGGGGAGGGGGGAGGGCTAATATTAATTTTCATTACTCTATCATTCTATTCATTGTATGTAATTCTCTTAAAAATTTAATTAAAAATATATTTAAAAAAAGAAAAGCTTACAAAAGGTTCAGAGAGCTAGGTAATGTTAGAGATCTAGAAGATTATAAGGCTAACAGGAAGGAGCTTAAGAAGGAGATTAGGAGAGCCAGAAGGGGCCATGAGAAGGCCTTGGCGGGCAGGATTAAGGAAAACTCCAAGGCATTCTTCAAGTATGTGAAGAGCAGGAGGATAAGATGTGAAAGAATAGGACCTATCAAATTTCACAGTGGGTAAGTGTGTATGGAACCAGAGGAAATAGCAAAGGTACTTAATGAATACTTTACTTCAGTATTCACTATGGAAAAGGCTCTTGGTGATAATAGTGACGACTTGCAGCAGATTGAAAAGCTCGAGCATGTAGATATTAAGAAAGAGGATGTGCTGGAGCTTTGGAAAGCATCAAGTTGGTTAAGTCGCCGGGCCCAGATGAGATGTAACCCAGACTACTGTGGGAGGCGAAGGAGGAGATTACTGAGCCTCTGGTGATGATCTTTGCATCATCAACACGGACGGGAAAGGTTCCAGAGGATTGGACGGTTGCGAATGTTGTTCCTTTATTCAACAAAGGGAGTAGAGATAGACCAGGAAATTATAGACCAGTGAGTCTTAACTCAGTGGTTGGTAAGCTGATGGAGAAGACCCTGAGAGGCAGGATTTATGAACATTTGGAGAGGTATAATAAGCTAAGGAATAGTCAGCATGGCTTTCTCAAGGGCAGGTCGTGCCTTATGAGCCTGATTGAATTTTTGAGGATGTGACTAAACACATTGATGAAGGAAGAGCAGTAGATGTAGTGTTTACAGATTTCAGCAAGGCATTTGATAAGGTACCTCATGCAAGGCTTATTGAGAAAGTAAGGAGACATGGGATCCAAGGGGACATTGCTTTGTGGACCGAGAACTGGTTTGCCCACAGAAGGCAAAGAGTGGTTGTAGATGGGTCATATTCTGCATGGAGGTCGGTCACCAGTGGAGTGCCTCAGGGTTCTGTTCTGGAACCTTTATAGAACCATAGCACATTACAACACAGAAACAAGCTTTTTGGCCCTTCTTGGCTGCGCCGAACCTTTTATAAATGACCTGGATGAGGAAGTGGAGGGATGGGTTCATAAGTTTGCTGATGACACTAAGGTTGGAGGTGTTGTGGATAGTTTGGAGGGCTGTCAGAAGTTACAGCCGGACATTGATAGGATGCCAAACTGGGCTGAGAAGTGGCGGATGGAGTTCAACTCAGATAAGTGTGAAGTGATTCATTTTGGTAGGTCAAATATGATGGCAGAATATAGTATTAATGGTAAGACTCATGGCAGCATGGAGGATCAGAGGGATCTTGGGGTCCGAGTCCATAGGACGCTCAAAGCAGCTGCGCAGGTTGACTCAGTGGTTAAGAAAGCAAACGGTGTATTGGCCTTCATTAATCGTGGAATTGAATTTAGGAGCTGAGAGGTAATGTTGCAGCAATATAGGACCCTGGTCAGACCCCACTTGGAGAACTGTGTTCAGTTTTGGTTGCCTCACCACAGTAAGGATGTGGAAGCCATAGAAAGGGTGCAGAGGAGATTTACAAGGATGTTGCCTGGATTGGGGAGCATGTCTTATGATGATAGGTTGAGTGAACTCGGCCTTTTCTCCTTGGAGTGACGGAGGATGAGAGGTTACCTGATAGAGGTGTATAAGATGTTGAGAGGTGTTGATCATGTGGATAGTCAGAGGCTTTTTCCCAGGGCTGAAATGGTTGCCACAAGAGGACACAGGTTTAAGGTGCTGGGGAGTAGGTACAGAGGGGATGTCAGGGGTAAGTTTTTTTACTCAGAGAGTGGTGACTGCGTGGAATGGGCTGTCGGCAAAGGTGGTGGAGGTGGATACAATAGGGTCTTTTAAGAGACTTTTGGATAGGTACATGGAGCTTAGAAAAATAGAGGGCTATAGGTAAGCTATAGGTAATTTCTAGGGTAGGGACATTTCGGCACAACCTTGTGGGCTGAAGGACCTGTATTGTGCTGTAGCTTTTCTATGTTTTCTGTGTTTCTATGTAACTGGCAAGGCTCTGAAAATCTGTGCCAACCAACTGGTGGGAGTACTCAAGGACATTTTCAGCCTCTCACTGCTACGGGTGGAAATTCTGACTTGCTTCAAAAAGGCAATAATATACCAGTGCCTAAGAAGAATAATGTAAGCTGCCGTAATGACCGTTGCCCAGTAGCATTCACATCAACAGTGATGAAATGCTTTGAGACGTTGGTCATGGCTAGACTGAACTGTTGCCTCAGCAAGGACCTGGACCCCTTGCAATTTGCCTATCGCCACAATAGGTTAATGGCAGATGCAATCTCAATGGCTCTCCACACGGCTTTAGACCACCTGGACAACACAAACACCCATGTCAGGGGGCTGTTCATCGAATATAGCTCAGCATTTAATACCATCGTTTGCACAATCCTGAATCAGAGGTTGCAGAACCTGGGCCTCTGTGCCTCCCTCTGCAATTGGATTCTCGACTTCCTAACCGGAAGACCACAACTGTGTGGATTAGTGATAACATCTCCTCCTTGCTGACAATCAACACTGGTGCACCTCAGGGGTGTGTGCTTTGCCTACTGCTCTACTCTCTATATGCCTATGACTGTGTGGCTAGGCGTAGCTCAAATACCATCTATAAATTTGCTGACGATACAACCATTGTTGGTAGAATCTCAGGTGGTGACGACAGGGCGTACAGGAATGAGATATGCCAACTAATGTATAAGATGATGAGAGGCATTGATCGTATGGATAGTCAGAGGCTTTTTCCCAGGCTGAAATGGCTATCACAAGAGGGTACAGTTTAAAGGTGCTTAGAAGAGGTACAGATGAGATGTCAGGAGTAAGTTCTTTATGCAGAGAGTAGTGAGTGCGTGGAATGGACTGCCGACGATGGTGGTGGAGCTGGATACGATTGGGTCTTTTAAGAGACTCCTGGACAGGGCTATGGGGAACCCTTGGTAATTTCTCAAGTAAGTACATGTTCGGCACAGCATTGTGGGCCAAAGGGCCTGTATTGTGCTGTAGCTTTTCTATGTTTCTAGTGGAGTGGTGCCCCAGCAAAAACCTGACACTCAACGTCAGTAAGATGAAAGAGCTGATTGTGGACTTCAGAAGGGTAAGACGAAGGAACACATACCAATCCTCATAGAGGGATCAGAAGTGGAGAGAGTGAACAGTTTCAAGTTCCTGGGTGTCAAGATCTCTGAGGATCTAATCTGGTCCCAACATATAGATGCAGTTATAAAGAAGGTAAGACAGCTGCTGTACTTTATTAGGAGTTTGAAGAGATTTGACATATCAACAAATACACTCAAAAACTTATATAGTCGTACCGTGGAGAGCATTCTGACAGGCTGCATCGCTGTCTGGTATGGAGGGGCTACTGCACAGGACCGAAAGAAGCTGCAGAGGGTTGTAAATTTAGTCAGCTCCATCTTGGGTACTAGCCTACAAAGTACTCTGGACATCTTCAAGGAGTGGTGTCTCAGAAAGGCAGTCCATTACTAAGGATGTCCAGCACCCAGGGCATGCCCTTTTCTCACTGTTACCATCAGGTAGGAGGTACAGAAACCTGAAGGCACACACTCAGTGATTCAGAAACAGCTTCTTCCCCTCTGCCATCTGATTCCAAAATGGACATTGAACCCTTGGACACTACCTCACTTTTAAAAATATATAGTACTTCTGATTTTTGCAAGATTTTTAAATCTATTCAATATACATATACTGTACAAAGTATACTGAATAAGATTTACTTATTTAGAACCATAGAGCATTACAGCACAGAAACAGGCCTTTTGGCCCTTCTTGGCTGTGCCGAACCATTTTTCTGCCTAGTCCCACTGACCTGCACCCAGACCATATCCCTCCATACACCTCTCATCCATGTACCTGTCCAAGTTTTTCTTAAATGTTAAAAGTGAGCCCGCATTTAAAACTTCATCTGGCAGCTCATTCCACACTCCCACCATTCTCTCTGTAAAGAAGCCCCCCCCAATGTTCCCTTTAAATTTTCCCCCTTCACCCTTAACCCATGTCCTTTGGTGTTTTTCTTCCCTAGCCTCAGTGGAAAAAGCCTGCTTGCATTCACTCTATCTATACCCATCATAATTTTATATACCTCTATCAAATCTCCCCTCATTCTTCTATGCTCCAGGGAATAAAGTCCTAACCTATTCAACCTTTCTCTGTAACTCAGTTTCTCAAGTCCCGGTAACATCCTTGTAAACCTTCTCTGCACTCTTTCAACCTTATTAATATCCTTCCTGTAATTATTTATTTATTTTTCTTCTATATTATGTATTGCATTGAACTGCTGCTACTAAGTTAACAAACTTCATGTCAAATGCTGGTGATAATAAACCTGATTCTTCTTCTGATTCTGAGATGGTTTCAAAGTTTTCTGATTTTAGCATTAATCTACTTGCAAGCTAAATCTCTTCCTAAAATAATTTCTTGTGAAGAAAACACTTCTCCTTGAAATCTTAAATGTATAAAGCAAATAACGTGTTGTAAAATATTGTTCTCATATTTGTGGTTTCTTTGTAGCAACTCTTCCATGCTCATTCATAGCTTGCCTCACCAGCAACTATCTACATCTCCAGCATCCATTGTATTATACTATCTTCCTGCTTTTAGTGATAAGGGTATTAAAACTCTGAACTCCTCCTCTCTAGCATTTACTATTTGTTCAGGTGTTCTTCCATTTATACCTTTATTACAATAAAATTAATACTGTTTTACATTCTTTCAAATATCCAGGTTTCTGCATTTCCATAAACTTACTGCTATATCTAGTGATACCAGAGAATACAGTACAAGAAAAGTTGAGTGTTTTGGATAGCTAAACCTTGGTTTCTCTCGAAATCCTTCAACAGTTAATTCAACCATTTCCTTATACACAGTGCCTATAAAAAGCATTCACCCCCTTGGAAGTTCTTATGTTTTATTGTTTTACGACATTGAATGACAGTGTATTTAATTTGGCTTTTTTGACACTGATCAATAGAAAAAGACCCTTTCATGTCAAACTGAAAACAGATCTCTACAAAGTGATCTAAATTAATTACAAATACAAAACACAAAATAATTGACTGCATAAGTATTCCCCACCCCCCCTTAATATGATATACCAAATCATCACTGGTGCAAGCAACTGGTTTTTGATGTCACATAATTAGTTAAATGGAAATCTGTTTTTGGAGATCTGTGTGCAGTCAAGGTGTTTCAATTGATTGTAGTTGAAGGGTGCATTAGTATCCGGGTAAAAATTACACCATGAAGACAAAAGAACACTCCAAGCAATGCCACAGAAAGGTTATTGAAAAGCACAAGTCAGGAGATGGATAGAAAACAATTTCCAAGTCACTGAATATCCCTTGGAGTACAAAAGTCAATCATCAAGAAATAGAAAGAATATGGCACAGTTGTAAATCTGCTTGAAGCAGGCCATCCTCAAAAACTGAGTGACTGTACAAGAAGGGAACTAGTGAGGGAGCCAAAAGACCTATGACAACTCTGGAGGAGTTCAAAGCTTCAGTGGCTGAGATGGGAGAGAGTACACATAAGGTAACTGTTCTTGGGTGCATTACTAGTCGCAGCTTTATGGGAGAGTGGCAAAGTGAAAGCCTTAAAGTTGAAAAAAACTCACATGAAACCTCAGCCAGAGTTTGCCAGAAGGCATATGGGAGACTCTGTGAAGTCAGTTGGAAGAAGGTTCTATAGTCAGATGAAACCAAAATTGAGCTTTTTGCTAACAGACTAACTGCTATATTTGACATAAGCTAAGCACCTTACTTCTTCAAAAACACACCATCCCTACTATGAAGCATGGTGGTGTCTGCATCATGCTGTGGCGATGCTTCAATGCAGCAGGCCCTAGAATGCTTGTGAAGGTAGAGGGTAAAATTAATGCAGCAAAATACAGGGAAATCCTGGAGGAAAACCTGATGCAGCAGTCTGCAAGAGAACAGCAACTTGGGAGAACATTTGTTTGCCAGCAAGATAATGACCCCAAGCACAAAGCCAAAGCTACACAGGAATGGCTTAAAAACAACAAAGTTGGCCAAGTCAGAGTCCAGACCTCAATCTAATTGAGAATTTGTGGCTGGACTTGAAAAGGGCTGTTCACTCATGGAATCTGATAGCGCTTGAGCAGTTTTGTAAAGAAGAATGGGGAAAAATTATAATATCCAGATGTGCAAAGCTGATAGAGACCTATCACCTCTTTCACCTCAGACAGTTGAAGTTTGATATGGGCCCCAAATCCTAAGAACTTTCTACTGGGGCACAACTGAGAGCATCCTGACTGGCTGCATCACTGCCTGGTATGGGAACTGTACTTCCCTCAATCGCAGAACTCTGCAGAGAGTGGTTCGGACAGCCCAGCGCATTTGTAGATGTGAACTTCCCACTATTCAGGACATTTACGAAGACAGGTGTGTAAAAAAGGCCTGAAGGATCATTGGGGATCTGAGTCACACCGACCACAAACTGTTCCAGCTGCTACTATCCGGGAAATGGTACCGCAGCATAAAAGCCAGGACCAACAGGCTCCAGAACAGCTTCTGCCACCAGGCCATTATGCTGACACAACTGTATTTCTATGTTATATTGACTATCCTGTTGTACATACTATTTTTTACAAATTACTATAAATTGCATATTTAGATGGAGATGTAACATAAAGACTTTTATTCCTCATGTATATGAAAGATGTAAGTAATAAAGTCAATTCAATTCAATTCAATTCACAAAGACTCAAGGCTGTAATTGCTGCCACAGGTGCACCTACTAAATACTGACTGACAGAGTGAGTAATTAAGCAGGTTTATTGAAATTGAGGCTAAATTACTGCTGTCAATTGTCTTTTATAAGCATATTAATAATAAAATAATAACTGAAAATAATGGAATCCATAAGGTACAGAGGAAGATGTAAGTGAGTTCATGAATGAGTATTTTGCGCCTAAGTATTACCAATGTAACACTAATGGGGAAGGTTGTGGAAATAATGAACGAATAAACTCATAACTAAATTTAATTACTTAACAGGATCCTCTAAATATAAATCACTAGTTTTGAAATCTGTCTACTACAACATTTTTGTATACTAGGTGAAAATTTTTAATCTAAGTCCAAATTGAGTACAGACCATGCAAATTCTATTGTTTTATGGGCAAATGGAGTGTTTTACTCACTGTCCACCAAAGCAGCCAGATCCAACATTCTAAAGACCATTCCATGGATACAAAGTACTAAAAGTATCCATTGATCACTTTTAGATTAAATGCATTGCATAAAACATTGCCCTATGATAGAATTTCATTTCCTATATTCTACTAAACATTGATATACTTAAGCCAAATGCTTGAGTATTTTAAAATTTTGACTCCATACCAAAAAACCTCCATAAATTTAACAATTTATATGTCACTATTTTAAAAGTGGATATGGATACAGACAAGTCTGCATTTATTGGTTATTCCTAGCTGAGTTGAGAAAGAAGTAGTGAGTCACATTCTTGAACTATTGAGCAGTTCAAACCGGTTGCTACGTTACAGGAAACCCAGAAAGAATCAGTCATTTTAGTGAATAGTTTTCTACTGGAAAGAAATTAATGGATTTTTATGCTATTGATACAAGACCATAAAATATGTTAGCACAATTAGGCTATTCAGCCCATTGAGTCTGCTCCTCTATGCATTTGTGGCTGATTTACTTCCTTAACCCCATTCTCCTGCTTTCTCCCCATAACCCTCAACTCCCTTACCAATCAAGAACTAATCAGCCTCTGTCTTAAATACACCCAATGACTTGATCTTCACAACCATCTGTGACATCAAATTCCATGGCAACACTCCCTATTGCAAATGAATCCTTGACTTACTGACAGCAACACCTACACTATGACGATTCTTAACACAGCTACTCCACATAGTTGCATCCTCTGCCCCTTACTCTGCTCCTTTTACACTCATGATTACGTGGCCAGATTCTGCTCTAAATCCATCTACAAATTTGCAGATATCATTGTAATGTGCCATATCTCAAATCATGATGAATCAGAATACAGGAAGGAGATAGACTAATTGGTAACATGACGGCAACCTTTCCCTCTATGTCAGCAAAACAAAAGAACTGTCATTGAGGAGAAGCACTGTCGACGTTTCGGGTCTTGGCCCGAAACGTCGACAGTGCTTTTCCTTATAGATGCTGCCTGGCCTGCTGTGTTCCACCAGCATTTTGTGTGTGTTGTTTGAATTTCCAGCATCTGCAGATTTCCTCGTGTTTGAACTGTCATTGAATTCAGGAAGGGGGACAGTGCACATGTTCCTGTCTACATCGACAGTGTTGAGGTTGAGAGCTTCAAATTCCTAGCAGTGAACATCACCAATAGCTTGTCCTGAATGCCATGACCAAGAAAGCACATCAAAGTCTCTACTTTTTCAGAAGGCTCAAGAAATTTGGCATTTCCACATTGATCCTCTCTGAATGCATAATGGGCTTGGCATGGCAACTGCTCTGCAGGTCACTGCAAAAAGTGCAGAGTTGTGAATACAGCTCAGCACATTAGGGAAACCAGACTCCCCTCCAAGGACTCTGTCTAAACTTATTGTTGCCTGAGTAAAGCAGCCAGCACAATCAGAAACTTCACCCACCCCGGACATTCTCTTTTTCTCCTTTTCCATCAAACAGAAGATACAAAAGCCTGAATGCACATACCTCTAGGCTCAGGGACAGCTTCTACCCTACTGTTATAAGAATATTAAATGGTTCCCTAGTGCAATAAAATGGAATCTTGATTTCACAAGCTACCTCATTAGGATTGTACAACTTGTAGTTTACCTGCATTGCGGTTTCTCTGTAGCTATTACACTATATTTTGTATTGTTATAGCTTAACCTTGTTCTACCTCAGTTGCACTTTGTGCATTGATGTAGAACAATTTGATCTGTATGACTATATGCAGGACAAATTTTCACTGGATCTAGGTACGAGTGACGATCGTAAACCAATTCCAATTGCAGTTTCAGATTCACTATCTTCTGTCTAAAGAAATTCCTCCTTCAGAAAGGGGCATCTTTTTGCTAAGGCTTTACCTTACATCCTAGACACTCCTACTATTGGAAATACCTTATCCATATCCACTCCATCCAGGCCTTTCATATATGGTAGTTTTCAATAAAACCGCATTCTTCTAAACTCCAGGGAGTACTGGCCCAGAGCCATCAAATTCTCCTTGTACATTAAGCCTTTCTTTCGCAGGATCATTTGTGTGAACCTCCTCTGGACCCTCCAGGGTAAGCACACCTTTCCTTACGTTCTGGATCAAATTTTTCAACATTGCTCAAAACCTTTCAAATTTAATCTGACCAATGCCGTATAAAACCTCAGTAGTATTTCATTACTTTTGTATTCTAGTCGTTTTGAAATGAATGCTAATATTACATTTGCCTTCCTTACTACCAACTCAACCTGCAAGTTAACTTTTGGGTATCTTGAATTAGGACTTCTATGCGCCTTTGCACCTTCAATTTCCGAATCTTCTGTCTATTTATAAAATAATCCACGCCTTTATTCTTCCGAGTAAGTGCATAACCTCACACTACCCTCTGGTGTATTCCACCTGCCACTCCTGTACCTGTTTTCCTAACCTATGTCCTTCAGAGACTCTCTGCCTCTGCATCCCTAATTGTCCTTCTACCTATTATGAATCATCTAAAAATATGGCAAAAATGTCATGATTTCCTTCTTGCAGATCATTAATATACAAAGTGAAAAGTTGTGGTCCCAACACTGACCCCTGTGGAACTCCACTGATCACCAGCAGCCATCCTGAAAAAGACTCCTTTATATACATTTTTTGCCTTCTGCCAGTCAGCTATTCTTTCTATGCTAATACTTTGTTTAGCAGCCTTGTGTGTGGCACCTTATTGAAGGCCTTCTGAAAATACAAGTAAATACACCCAGATTCTTCCATCTAACTTCCTTGTTACCTTCAGAGGAATTCTAGACTTGTTAGACATGATCACTTCTTAACATTTACAGTCCTCTGGGCCCCTCCCTGACTCCAGTGATTCTTTAAAGATCATTTTATTTAAATATATTTTATATAAGCTAACAATTTATTCCCTGATTTAAAAAAAATAGATCCCAAAACTGCTAATGTGGGGATTTGAATTTTCTGTTGATAATCTGGTAATAATCACTATTGTACTACACAGTCTCAAGTTTTGGAACTTAACTTTAGAACCACACTGTCCTTTGTGTTTTGCAAACCACAGAAATGACAGTGTAAGCACATTGCAAATAAAATGCATTGACACAAATAAATTACTAAAATTTCTCAGGACTCTTTCAGTTATTTTTGTACCTCTGCAAGATCTGAAAAGAGTGCTTGGCTGGTGTTACGTCTCAATGTATCCCAGTAACTTCGATCTGTGGTATGATCTGGGCAATCTTTTTTTAACACCTGCAGAGTTATGAAAAGGTATAATTGTTGTAACGTTCAACATTGTTAAGGAGATATAGTGAAAGTTCCATACAAGACACTAAAAAAAATTAAGTAATTCTGCTCCCTTCATTTTGATTGAATAAGGAATTTTAGGAGTGCATATCCTATAATTTAAATACATTGTTTCTTTGTAACCTGGAGTACTGTGTACAGCTGAAGGGTTTCAGCCTGAAACGTCGACTGTACTCTTTTCCATAGATGCTGCCTGCCCTGCTGAGTTCCTCCAGCATTTTGAGTGTGATACTGTGTATAGTTTTGCTTCCTGGATCTAAAAATAATTATACTAGCCTCATGGCTAGTGTAAAGCCATGAAAGATAGATCGGCTGGTTGAGTGGTGTTGCAGCAACAACCTTTCACTCAAGGTACTGATTGTGGACTTCAGGATGCGAAGTCAGGAGAACACAAACCAGTCCTTATTGATGGTCAAGCAGTGGAAAGGGTAAGCAGTTTCAAGTTCCTGTGTGTAAACATCTCTGAAGATTTATCCTGGGCCCAACATATTGGTGTAATTACAAAGAAAGCATGCCAGTGATTATACATCTTTTATGAGTTTGAGGAGATTTGGTATGTCACCAAAGACTCTAGAAAATATTTAATGATGTTCAATGGAAAGCATTCAAACTGGTTACATCACCGTCTGGTATGCAGGCACCAAAGCACACCATCGGAAAAAGGTAGAGAGGGTTGTAAACTCAGCTAGTTCCATCATGGGCACTAACCTCCCCACCATCAAGGACATCTTCAAAAGACGATGCCTGAAAAGGTGGCATCCATCATTAAAGACCCCCGCCACCCAGGACATGCCCTCTTCTCATTACTGCTATCAGGGAGGAGTACAAGCTTAAAGGATACACTCAACATTTTAAGAACAACTTCTTTTCCTGTGCCATCAAATTTCTGAACAGTCCTTGAATCCATAAAAACACTAGAGAGTAAGAGAATGAGGAGAGAGTTGATGGTGCAACTGATGACCTGAGAGGTGTATATTTCAATGTAGGAAGTAGGGTAGGAAAGGCAGAAGAGCTCAGGGAATGGATCAACACCTGGAATTGTGATATTGTAGCCATTGTGAGACTTGGTTCAGGAGGGACAGGACTGGCAGCTGAATACTCCGGGGTTCTGTTGTTTTTTTATATGTAACAGAGTGGGAGGGATTAAAGGAGGAGGGGTGGCATTACTAGTCAAGAAAAATGTCTCAGCAGTGCTCAGTCAGGCCAGACTGGAGAACTTGTCTAGTGAGGCGCATTGGGTGGAACAGAGTAATAAAAATGGTATGACCATGTTAATAGGGCTATATTACAGACCACCCAACAGACCGTGGGATTTAGAGGAACAAATTTGTAGACAGATCGTAGACTGTTACAAGAAACATAAGGTTGTTATAGTAGGTGATTTTTACTTTCCATGTATTGACCGTGACTTCCATACTGTATAAGAAATAGATAGGATAGAATTTATTAAATGTGTTCAGCAAAGTTTTCTTAATCAGTACACAGAAGTCCTAATGAGAGAGAGTGTGCAGTACTTGATTTCCTATTAAGGATTGAGACAGGACAAGTGACAAATTTGTGTAGGGGAACACTTTGCATCTAGTTTCAAAGTAAACATGCAAAAAGATAGGTCTGGTCCTTGGGTTCAGATTCTAATACGGAGGAAGGCCAATTTTGACAGTATCATGAATGATCTGGTAAGTATGAATTGGGACAGGCTGTTTTCTGGCAATGATAGAAGGCCTTCAAAAACAAAATTTTGAAAGTACAAAGCTTGTATGTGGATGTTAGAATAAAAGGTAATGATAACAGGTGTAGGAAACTTTGGTATTCAAGAGACAGAGGCCTTGGTTAAAAAAAAAGGTGAATTGCAGATAGAGGCAGGTTGGAATAAATGAGGTGCTTATAAAGTATAAGAAATGCAAGAGAACACTTAAAGCCATCACGAGGGCTAAAAGAATGCATGATGTTGCCTTAGCAGACAAGGTGAAGGAGAATCCTAAGGGTTTCTACAGATACGTTAAGAACAAAAGGATTGCTAGGGACAAAATTGGTCCTCTGGAAGATCATAATCCATGTGTCGAACCAAGAAAGATGGAGGGAGATCCTAAATGTTTTTTTTTGCATCTGTACTTACATAGTCTATCAAAGTAAGGCAAAACATCATCAACTTCATGGACTCTATACAGATATACAGATTACAGTGGAGGTGGTGCTGGGTCCTTCGTTGTTTGTCATCTGTATCAATGTTCTGGATGATAAAGTGGTTAACTGAATCAGTAAAATTGCGATGACACCAAGATTGAGGGTGTAGTGAACAGTGAGGAAGACTATCATGGCTTGCAGTAGGATCTGGACCAACTGGAAAAATGGGCTGAAAAATGGCAGATAGAAGTTAATGAAGACAAGTGTCGGGCTTTGTGCTTTGGAAGGACAAACAGGGTAGGTCTTACATAATGAATGGTAGGGCACGGAGGAGTACAGTAGAAGAAAGGGATCTGGGAATACAGGTCAATAATTCATTGAAAGTAGCATTACAGGTTGATGGAATTGTAAAGAAAGCTTTTGACACATTGGCCTTCATAAATCAAAGTATTGAAGGAGATGGGATTTTATATTGAAGTTGTAAGAAACATTGGTGAACCCTAATTTGGAGTATCGTGTGCAGTTTTGGTCACCTTACTTCAGGAAAGATGTAAATAGAGTTAAAAGACTACAGAGGAAATTTACAAAGATGTTGCCAGTCTGGAGGACCTGAGTTACAAGGGAAGATTAAATAGGTTAGGACTTTATTCCTTAGTTCGTAGAACACTGAGGGAAGATTTGATAGAGGTATGCAAAACTAAGAAGGGAATAGGTAAGGTAAAAGCAAGCAGGCTTTTTCCTCTGGGTGGGACTACAACTAGAGGTCACGGGTTAAGGGTGAAAGGTGAAAAGTTTATTGGGAACATGAAGAGAAACTTCTTCATTCGGAGGGTCATGAGAGTGTGGAATGAGCGGCCAGCACAATTGGTGAATGCCAACTAATTTCAATGTTGAAGAGCAGTTTGGATAGGTACATGGTTGGTAGTGATATGGAGGGCTATGGTCCCGGTACAGGTCGATGGGAGTAGAGTTTAAATGGTTTGGCTTGGTCTAGATGGGCCTCGGGGCCTATTTCTGTGCTGTACTTTTCTATGACTCTATGACCTTCTCCTTTTTCTAATCTAAGATGGCTTTTAAAATTGGTTGTGGCAAAATTAGGTGGCGTGACCCAAGAATAAGAGGTATGCTAATTCAAGATGCATGCAAAAATACATTTATTTAGTGTAGTGAATTCTGGAATGTTCTGTCATAGGGAACTCTGGGCAGTCAATCAGTGAATATATACAAGACTGAGAACTATAGACTTGAGACAAGGTTATCAAAGAAATTGAGCATCAGTAGAAAATTGGAATCAAAATCAAGATCAGTTAAGATCTGATTGGCACAAAAAGCCCAAAGTGCTGAAGAGACTAATGCAGCTGCTATTTCTGATGCTCTCAAGTTCTTAAAAATGAATTGTAGGGCAAAATGCAATTATTCATAAAAATCATACTTTTCCAGGTAAGTTTATGGATTAATTCAATCTTTTGCATTTCAAATCTATTATACTTAAGTGGTAGGTTATTATTTTTCTCGAAGTGTCGGATTCTACATTTTTGCAGGATTACAAAAGGGATCAGCCAATCTTTAAGTAGTGAGATACAAGAACTTGCTCCTTCCTGTGGACTTCCTCTTGATACAGCCTACTAGCCCAGAAATACTGCACGGTAATGAATAGGGGAGTCTGCATTCTTTATATAACTTTACAGGTCATTCCCAGCTTACAGCAGGGTTCCATTCCTGTGATTTGTTTATAACCCAAACAGTTCGCAAGTGAGAAATGTGGTCATGAACCGAGTTCCTGCATGGCAGAAAATGCCTGCAGACCTGCAGCAGCTAGCAAATAAATTCTACTTGTCTCCTAAATGCTCAATCATAAGCATAGGCTGTACATATTTTTTTAAAAGAGATACAGCACTGTAACAGGCCCTTCTGGCCCAACAAGCCTGTGCCGCCTAACTACACGTGACTACTTAACCCACTAACCCATACATGTATGTAATGTGGAAGGAAACTGGAGCACCCAGAGGAAATCCACACAGCCATGGGGGAGAATGTACAAACTGCTTACAGCTAGTGGTGCAAATTGAACCCAGGTCGCTGGCACTGTAAAGCTATGTGCTAACCACTATGCTAACATGTTGCCTTTATGCCTTGCTTTCACAACCTAGGTATGATCTGTAAACATATTGTAATGTTCTACCTATATTGATTTATAGCAACAATATATATGAGCAAGTAAGTTCAAGAACACAAAGAATAAAACTCGTCAAACGTCAACTTTTGGATAACCAGATTGTATCAAAATTAATCTGGTACTGTTAACTTTCTATTTTGTTTAAAAATAAGACATTCTTCTTCCTGCATAAATACTGTAAATGAACTGTTCAAATACAGTGCTATTATTATGTATTCTAAATGTTATTATTTAAGGAACATAAATGTACGACACAAGACCAAGGAAATAAAAGTATGGAAATATATATTCTTGGGTTTTAATTTAATCTTTTAACTCTTGTAGCACTATTAATAGCACTCATGTAAAGACATTTTCCCCCATACAAGAAAAAGTTCACTAAATTTCAGAAAGTAAATAATTGAAATTTAGTATCTTTTAGTAAAATCTTTAAAAAAAATCTAGAAATGAGGGAAAAAACAGTTGTTGTGAAGTTACTGATAATACCTGTTTCATTAATTCTTTGATGCTCTATTTCATGTATGCACAGAATTTTATTAATTCTCTATTCTAATTTTGTCATTTTGGATCATCTTTAATTCTTTATTTGTCCTGAGTTTTTCCTCTGTTTTCCCCATTTCTGCAATTTTCTTTTGTGATCTCTTTCTGGGTATCTGCTGTATTTTTGTATTCTCTGTGTTCTTTGCCCTGGACAAAGTTTGTCAAGTTCTTACTCATCTTACTCTGATTAGGCACATTTTTATCTGTATGCCATATTCATTTATTTTCCTTTACACAGTCGAGGTGCAGAAATCTCACATGACACTAAACAAGTAGAATTTATATTGTCTTGCAGTGAAGGTTTGTCACCAACTAGTCTGAGATGAAAAGGGGGTGTAGTGGAAACAGAGCCCTCAGACCAGAAAAGTGAGAACACTGTTTTTAATTACTAAAAATTCAAGACTGAGACACAGCTTATGACAGACAGACTAGTTTTAAGCCAAGTGTCATACCATGCTTTTAAGCTTTGCTCCAAGCTTTTTGCCTCTGTAGTAAAGATATATATCATATAGAATTTTGAGGGATCCATGGTATATTCATGTAAAATATCATATGCTGTAAAGTGTTGATAATAACAGGTCCTGATTTTTCATTAATATGGTAATAACTCTAAGAACAGGTTTCTAAAGCTCTAAATCTACGAAGTCTAATGGGAAAAACATTTGAAGTAATAGGTGTAACTACAATTTCTTTCTCAGATTGTCATGCATGAATGGAAGTGAAATAAGTTGGCCTGTGGCTGGAGTCCAGAGACAGATTGCCGCTGGAAGTAGGGAATGGAAGTACCAGGGTCTTGATATCAGTTAATACCAAGAAGAAACAATTAGAATGACATAAGCATCCATAAAACTATATGGGTAAGAAAGTCAGCTTAGTTGCAAATGTACACAGACAAATGAAAATGGAAATGTGCAGAAAATGCTTATAGCGTATTTTCTGCATGTACATGCAGAATACATTATACATTTCTTAATGTATATAAAAAATAGTTTTTTTCTTTCATTAAACTTATATAAAACTATTTCCTTTCTCATCTAATCAATGCAATGACATAGTAAATTAAATATCCAGTTCAGATTATTTTTTGAAGGCACCAGAAATTATACTGTGAAGCATTGTGCTAAACACTATGCCACTGTGCTGCCTGGCACCAGAAATTAGAGAACAACTCTTTCATCTTCTTATTATATGATCAATTTAGTCTTCTTCAACAGATACTCTTTTCATTTTCCAATATAAATACAGTAGCATTTACTTAGTCTATTAGCTGTGTTATCAGATGATTTTATTGATTTTTATATTATTAAATTCTAAACATGCCCTCAGGAAGGAAGTATAATTGGTAAACAATTAATTGAAATGGTTAGAATTCAACAATTACTTAATTCAATCTGGATTAAGCTTTTAAAGAAGACTTTGATTGATCATGTTACCAGAGCCTCTGAAGGTTTAATTTTCAAAACATGTATGTGTACATTTGATAATTATAAGATAGATTTTCTATACTTTGAAGCCCGCTTTGGGATGCAGGATGTTACTAATCAAGAAGCATGCTATCTTTTCATACGCAAGTATTACACTCTTAAAGGGTATCCTGCATAAATTCACATGCAGATATAATTGAAGAGCAATACATACACTGTAATTAGGAGCATATTGATAACCAAAAAGTTGCAGATTCTTACATGGCATATGGTGTGGTGTCAAATTACAGATTGTAGTCAGCAAATTAGAAAAGGAAAGGAAAAGATAAAGCAATTAGAAAGTGCAGTCAGTCATACAAACACATTCTCAGATTAAAACACACAGGCAGAATAGAACTGATGTCTTGGGTCTAATATTGATATTTCCCCGTCTACTCTGGAGCCCTGATCTCTGAAAATCATTGATATACAAGACTCAAATTATCAATCATGGCTAGGATTTTTGAAGGTTTGTAATTGACATCACAAGTGATACGATTAAGACTAAACTGCTGTTCATGTCATTTTAAATAGCCAACTTCATTACAATCAAAACTAGAAAAGAAGTACATGCTCACCACTTGCGCCGACTTCTCCTCATCGATACCTCTTCTACCTCTTTTCTCATTTTTCTTTCTGAAAATTTCCTGTAACTAAAATAAAATATTATTTTATAGCTCACATTTAATTCTACATCTACATGCAATACTAGGTTTACAGTAAGTTTAAAGCACCATTGTGAAACGTTCCTTTAACCCTGAACTGTCCACAATGAAGCAAGCTGGAAAGTAAATTGGAGACACAATTGACTGCAAGATGCTGGAATCTGTAGTAGTAAACAATCTGCTGGAAGAATTTAGTGGGTTAAGCAGCATCTGTGGGAGAAAAGAAATTGTTAACATTTTGGGTGGAAAACCTACTTAAGACTTGAGAGTGGAGAAGCAAAATGCCAGTCAGGGTGCATCAGGTAAATTATTTAACTTATTTTATATAAAAAAGAGATCACACACCCACATATTGAGTTAAAAAACTTGTACAACCTTAGATTTATACTTGTACAAAAACATTTGCTCACTGTGTGTAAGAATTGGTATTGCCATTAAGAGTTAAGTAAACTGACATTCTGGTTTCTACAAGAGATCTTGAACCTTACAAGTAACATAATGGCCAATAATGAAAATAGGAAATACTTGAAATACTCCCTCCTCTTGGTCGGTGCAGGAATAGATAAGTCTCCACTGGGACTGCCTAACTGAATCTCTATAGACATCATGCAGCAGGCAGTTATAGCTGGATTTGATCAATAGGCTCAGAAAGAGTCGAGAGGCTTTCCTGAGACTTGTACAATACAGGTTGTGGCAGAGAACCTTGTCAGCTGAATTCATGTGGCAGTGTGGAGCTTGAACCTTTTTTATCACCACTGGTTTTCAGGCATTGTCTGTATCTTACAGTTAGTAAGATTATAGCTGCAGTAGTGATACAAAAGACTGCAGATGCTCCAATCTTGAGCAAAAAAAAACAAGCTGCTAGAGGAACTCAACAGGTCAGTTAGCATCTGTGGAGACAGAAGAATGGTTGACTTTTTGAGTCAAGACCCTGCATCAGTCCTGTAGTCAAAAGTGCAGTGTTGTAAATCAGAAGTCTGCCCTTCCAAGACAGGAGCTCACCTTAAAGTAGAGTCAGTAAGCATGGAAATGGACCTTTTGGCCACACAGTATGTACTGAATGCCAAGCATTTATTATACCAATCCCAATTTTTATTCTACCCACATTCACAATAACTCCCCCTTAATCTATATCAGCAGCATTTCACAATGGTCAATTAAACTACTAACCTGCACATCTTTGGTATATTGGAGGAAACTGGAACACCCAGATTAAACCTAAGCAAACTCCACTAAGACCACATCAAATATCAGCAATTGAACCTGGAATGCTGGAGTTGCAAGGCAGCAAGTTCTACAAACAGTCCCACTGTGTCACCCATGTCCATTTGGAATTCTAAAAGGGAGGGGAAAAATTGTCCAGTTTTGCCTTCATATTTCCTGCAACCACAGTGTTTTATATTTCACAGTTCCTGTGTTGCTTTTTCTCATTCCTCTGCCATTCTTCTCCTGCAGACAGATCAAGCTTTTATCATGTTCTCTCGCTGGTACCAACAATATTAGCATTAACTAGCCTCTCTTTTCTCTCTTTACACCCCGCCCCTTCTCTGCAACTTCATGGATTTCTAAATTTTCCTCCTTCTAATGAAGATCATCAACCTGAAACATTAAGTTTGCTCTCTCTCTCTACTCGAGAGCACAATAGGACTGGGAGTTGGCCATTTGGCTCCTTATACCTGCCGTGCCATTCAATATGATCATGCTTGATCTGGCCAGGGTGAACTCCTCCTGTGACAGATTCCCACTGTCCTCCCTTTCTCAATCTTTTAAATATTCATCTACTTCCTCTTTAAAAATGCCCAGTGTTCTATCTGTCACAAAAACTTTAGGCTAAAGAATTACAGAAGTTCTAGTGCACTTAAGTTTTAATGACCCCCCTACTGCACCTTATCTTGTAACTCTGTCTGTTGGTGCAGGTCTCTCTCATATGTGGAAACATCTCAACTTCTATTGTATCATGTCCCCCTTAGGATCTAGCAAGTTTCAATAAGATCATTCATCATTCTTCTAACATTCAAAAAAATATGTCTAATTCTTCTGGCTGTTTGTGGTTGAACCTTCTCATTCCTCAAGTCTAAATTGCTTCCAATGCTAGTACATCCTGTTCTAAATAAGGGATCAGATGCTGCCTGACCTGTTGGGTACTTCCACCAAATTTTTTTAAATTTCAGGTGTCTTACACTTACCATTATATACTGTTCAATCCCCATATGTCTGATATACAAAATACTTCATTGGTGAATGCAGACTTGTAACAGAAAGTGTCCAGAAAAATACAGAATCAGAATCAGGTTTATTATCACTGGCATGTGACATGAAATTTGTTAACTTAGCAGCAGCAGTTCAACAAAATACATAATCTAGCAGAGAGAAAAAATAAAATAAAATTCTTAAAATATAGTAATAAATAAACAAGTAAATCAATTATGTGTACTGAGTAGATTTTAAAAATGTGCGAAAACAGAAATACTGTATATTAAAAAAAAAGTGAGGTAGTGTCCAAAGATTCAATGTCCATTTAGGAATCAGGTAACAGAGGGGAAGAAGCTGTTCCTGAATCGCTGAGTGTGTGCCTTCAGGCTTCTGTACCTCCTCCCTGATGGTAACAGTGAGAAAAGGGCATGCCCTGGGGGGATGCAGTTGTCCCTGTTAGAACTGTTCGCTGCTATCCCAATAATAAGCCCTGGATCACTAGTCACATCAAAGGCCTCCTAAACCAGAAGAAGAGGGCCTTTAAAGATGGTGATCGGTTGGAGCTTAAAAGAGTTCAGAAGGAACTCAGAGTACAGATAAGGGGGGCAAAGGAGCAGTATAGGAGGAAGCTAGAACAAAAGCTGCAGAAAAAAAGCATGAAGGAGGTGTGGGATGGGATGAAGATCATCACCGGATGCGGTGCAAAGCAGGGGGCAAACATAAGTGGAGATGTGGAGAAAGCGAACCAGCTGAACAACTTCTTCAACAGGTTCGACAGCTCAATCTCATCCTCACCGCAGAAATCCACACCAGGCTTACTTCCCTCACAGGAAAATAGCCACTCACAGGAGACTTTGCCCACGCCCAGGATTACGGCTGCACAGGTGGAAGGTCAACTGAGGAAGATCTGTACCAGCAAGGCGGCTGGACCGGATGGAGTTTCCCCACGATTACTGAGGGCCTGTGCAACTGAGCTGGGAGAACCACTACAGCGCATCTTCAACATGAGCCTGGAGCAGAGAAGAGTACCCAGACAGTGGAAAACATCCTGTATTGTCCCGGTACCGAAGAAACCACAACCAAAGGAGTTGAATGACTTCAGACCTGTTGCTTTGACGTCGCACGTGATGAAGACCATGGAGCGGCTGATAATACAGAATCTGAGGCCACAAACCAGGCACGCCCAGGATCCTCTTCAGTTTGCGTATAAGGAGAAGGTGGGAGTGGAGGATGCTATCACGTATTTGCTGCACAAATCACTCTCTCACCTAGATGGGGTCAGTTGTGCTGTGAGGATTACATTCCTTGACTTCTCTAGTGCCTTTAACACCATCCAGCCCAAGATCTTAAGGCACAAACTAACGGAGATGGGAGTAGACTCTCACATGGTGGATTGGATAGTGGACTACTTGACAGATAGACCTCAGTATGTGCGGTTGGGAGACTGTAGGTCTGACACGGTGGTCAGCAGCACAGGAGCGCCGCAGGGAACCGTACTCTCTCCGGTCCTGTTCACCCTGTACACATCAGACTTCCAATATAACTCGGAGTCCTGCCATGTGCAGAAGTTCGCTGATGACACGGCCATAGTGGGGTGTGTCAGGAATGGACAGGAGGAGGAGTATAGGAAACTGATACAGGACTTTGTGATATGGTGCAACTCAAACTACCTGCGTCTCAATATCACCAAGACCAAGGAGATGGTGGTGGACTTTAGGAGATCTAGGCCTCATATGGAGCCAGTGATCATTAATGGAGAATGTGTGGAGCAGGTTAAGACCTACAAGTATCTGGGAGTACAGTTAGACGAGAAGCTAGACTGGACTGCCAACACAGATGCCTTGTGCAGGAAGGCACAGAGTCGACTGTACTTCCTTAGAAGGTTGGCGTCATTCAATGTCTGTAGTGAGATGCTGAAGATGTTCTATAGGTCAGTTGTGGAGAGCGCCCTCTTCTTTGTGGTGGCGTGTTGGGGAGGAAGCATTAAGAAGAGGGACGCCTCACGTCTTAATAAGCTGGTAAGGAAGGCGGGCTCTGTCGTGGGCAAAGTACTGGAGAGTTTAACATCGGTAGCTGAGCGAAGGGCGCTGAGTAGGCTACGGTCAATTATGGATAACTCTGAACATCCTCTACATAGCACCATCCAGAGACAGAGAAGCAGTTTCAGCGACAGGTTACTATCGATGCAATGCTCCTCAGACAGGATGAAGAGGTCAATACTCCCCAATGCCATTAGGCTTTACAATTCTACCGCCAGGACTTAAGAACTTTTTAAAAGCTATTATTAATGCTTTTTGAGATAGTGATTTAGATGCATATCATATTTTTTTACTGAGTTAAGTATTGTATGTAATTAGTTTTGCTACAACAAGTGTATGGGACATTGGAAAAAAATTGAATTTCCCCATGGGGATGAATAAAGTATCTATCTATCTATCTATCTATCTATCTGGAAGTCCTTAATAATGAATGCTGCCTTTCTGAGACACTGCTCCCTAAAGATGTCCTGGGTACTTTGTAGGCAAGTGCCCGAGATGGAGCTGACTAGATTTACAATCTTCTATAGATTCTTTTGGTCCTGTGAAGTAGCTCTCCATACCAGACAGTGATGCAGACGGTCAGAATGCTCTCCACGGTACAACTATAGAAGTTCTTGAGTGTATTTGTTGACACATCAAATCTCTTCAAACTCCTAATAAAGTGTAGCCGCTGTCTTGTCTTCTTTATAACTACATCGATATGTTGGGACCAGGTTAGATCCTCAGAGATCTTGATACCCAGGAACTTGAAACTGTTCACTCTCTCCACTTCTGATCCCTCTATAAGGATTGATAAGTGTTTATTCGTCTTACTCTTCCTGAAGTCCACAGTCAACGTATTACTGACGTTGAGAGCCAGGTTGTTGCTGCGGCACCACTCCACCAGTTGGCATATCTCACTCCTGTAGGCCCTCCCGTCACCACCTGAGATTCTACCAACAATGCTTGTATTATCAGCACATTTATAGATGATATTTGAGATATGCCTAGCCACACAGTCATGGGTACATAGAGAGTAGAGCAGTGGGTAAGCACACACCCCTGAGGTGCGCCAGTGTTGATCGTCAGTGAGGAGGATATATTATCACCAATCTGCACGGATTGTGGTCTTCCGGTTAGGAAGTCGAGGATCCAATTGCAGAGGGAGGTACAGAGGCCCAGGTTCTGCAAATTCTCAATCAGGATTGTGGGAATGATGGTATTAAATGCTAAGCTTTAGTCGATGAATGGCATCCTGATGAAGGTGTTTGTGTTGTCCAAGTGGTCTAAATTTTCAGAGTGAGGCAAAATAATCCCGAAACTATTGATATTCTGTACTCTGGAAAACAACTATTATCCATTCGTCCCTCCTGGCACTTATCCCTGCAAGCAGCCAAAGTGCTACACCTGCCCATTCACCTCCTCCCTCACCTCCATTCAGGCCCCCAAGCAGTCCTTTCAGGTGAGGCAACACTTCACTTGAGAATCTGCTAGGGTTGTTTATTACGTCCTGTGTGCCCAATGCAGCTTTCTCTATATTGGTAAGACCTGCCATAAATTGGTGGACCACTTCGTCATTCCATCTGCCTAAAGTGAAACTTCCCGGTGGTCAAACATTTTAATTCATATTCCCATTTCCGTTCCAACATGTCGGTACATAGCCTCCTCTTGAGCCACAAAGAGGCCACCCTCTCGGTGGAGGACAATGCTTTATATTATGTCTGAGTAGCCTCCAACCTGATAGCATGAATATTGATTTCTCCTTTCGGTTGGTATCAATTCCCTCAACCTCCCCTCTTCTATTCCCCACTCTGGCCTCATACCTCTACTTATCTGCCTATCACCTACCCCTGGGTCCCATCCTCTTTCCCTTTCTCCTATGGTCCACTCTCCTCTCCTATCTGATTCCTTCATCTCCAGCCCATTACCTTTCCTACACACCTGGCTTCACCTATCACTTTTTAGCTAACAACACACACAAAATGCTGGTGTAACACAGCAGGCCAGTCAGCATCTATAGAGAGAAGCACTGTCGACGTTTCGGGCCGAGACCCTTCGTCAGGACTAACTGAAGGGAAAGATACTAAGAGATTTTCTCTTTCAGTTCTTTCAGTTAGTCCTGACAAAGGGTCTCAGCCCGAAACGTCAACAGTGCTTCTCCCTATAGATGCTGCCTGGCCTGCTGTGTTCCACCAGCATTTTGTGTGTGGTTTGAATTTCCAGCATCTGCAGATTTCCTCGTGTTTACTTTTTAGCTATGCTGCTTTCTCTTTCCCCCCCCACCTTTTTATTCTGGCATCTTCTTTCCTTTCCACTTCTGAAGAAGGGTCTTGGCCAGAAATGTCGACATTCATTCCATAGATGCTGCCTGACCTGTTGAGTTCCTCCAGCATTTTGTGTGTGTTACTTTGGATTTTCCACATTTTCAGAACTTTCTGTGTTTGTTATTTTCATAAATGATGTCTTAAATAAAACAGAGTTAACTGATTGGAGTTTTAGGCCAACTTTTCTTTACCCAAATAGAACAAAGAATCCCTACTGTGGTAGGCAAAGTCTAAACTTGTAAATATAACTTAGAACAGTTAATTTGCTTAAAGAAAAACATATACAAATATCAAATAAAGGTTCTCCCTTAGGTTATAATAGGATTCTGTTCTTGTGAACTACTCACAATCTGAACAGCTTGTAAATAGACTTGAATAACAACATAGGCCAACCAAGGTCCCATTCACCCCAATATGTTCTGATGGTCCTTCTTCCCCCACCCCCCATGCCCAAACTCTTGACGTGGGTACTTGATAGGTAAAGTCACATTAATAAGGTTGAATGCTACCACTTCCCCCATCATTTCACACACCTGCCTTCTCTGCAATGCCATCTTACCTTCCCAGTCATTTACAGTAGTATCCAGTAATATTAAATGTTAAAATGACTGAACTATTTGCAATTAATAATTAAAATCCTTTACAAGTTTTACAATTACTAATAAAAGCAAGAAAAACCAAGACAATTTGAAACCATTACTGCTGTTGGTGAAAGTCATGTTTCAAATACAAGCAAAAATATAGAAAATTCAGTGATCAATTACTTAGAGCTATTGTAGATTTAACAGATATGAAATAGCACATCAACCTCATCAAGTTTTATGCATTTTGCCATCCACTGAACAAAAATATTAATCGTTGATTAACTACTTCAATCGCTTGTAACATGTGGGAATTCTGAGATGCTCTATACGATCTGGGTGACCTCATCTACAAGATGTTTCTTTAGTTGGCCTGTTTGTGCACTGGACTTTGGAGTTTGGATGTTGGCTAGTGGAACTACAGTTCATCTGTGAGGGACCTTGGTCTACAAGTCCAAGGATACTTAATGTGGCAGCATAGTCACAAGTCACAATTTATTTTCACAAGCTGGGGCACAAAATATAAGAGCTGAAGGGTTATAGTACAACCTTATAAGTCATTGGTTAAGCCGCAACTACGGCACTATGCGTAGGTCTGATCAACACACGACAGGAAGGCAATTGCACAGAAGAGAGCACAGATGAGATTCACAAGAATTTTATCTGGGATGGAGTGCATCACTTAAGACAGCCTGGAAAATCTGGGTTTGTTTTGCTTGGAGCAGAGGACACTGAGTCAGGTCCACTCCAGTCAAGTTTACTGTCATGTGCACATGTATGTTGACATACAGGTACAATGAAGAGAAGCTTCACTGTTTTCTAACCAAGAATAATTGAAGCATACTAAATTATGAGGGGCATAGCTAAAGCAGATAATAAAAAATCTTTCCCCCATTGAACTATAAAACCAGAGGGCAAAGAAAAAGATTTGAATGGATTTTGGAGGAAGAGATTTTTTTTAGATCAGAGAAGGAAGGAAGGATTATTATATCTGAGGAAGAATGGACAACAATATGGAGATATCAATGGAAGTGTACCAGTTCACAGAAATGGAGGGAGTTTGGATGGAAAAACTTGATAAGATATTTTATTACACCCTCTCAGAAATCCCATTATGATAGTAACCTCCCTGTAAGCTGGAGAAATTGTGGAAATCAAAATGTAAATCATTATCATATTTTTGGGGACTGCCCTGTTATCAAAAACTATTGGAGGGGGATACACAATGCCCTACAAGACATCTTTAAATGTGAAATACCCTTAGAGAGTAAGACCATATATTTTGGATATATACCTCAAGAATGGTTGAAAATAGATAAATATTTAATTAATATATTGTTGGTGGCTGGTAAAAAGACTCTTACTAGGAAATGGTTATCACAGGAGAGCCCAACTTTAAATACATGGATGGAAATTACAATGGACATTTACAAAATGGAGAAGATAATAGCATCTGTTAACCATAAGCTGGAACAATTTGATTCATACTGGGAAAAATGGTTTAACTACATAATGCCTCATAGGCCTGATTTTATTCTCACAAATCAAAGAATATGTTGTAAAAAAAGATCACTCCCTACTTGTACATAGTTCTTTCCTTTTACTCGTTTTTTCTTTCCACTCTTTTCTATAAGTGTATACCTCAGATAAATACTTTGTGGAGATTTGTGATATATATGATTATATAATATATATGTACAATGTCTGAAATACATCTTATGAAATGTTTGTTTGATGATGAACGTCAATAAAAGAATAAATTACAAAAAAAAGAGAGAAGGTAACTAGAATTTGGAAAGCACTTGTTGAGGGGATAATGAACCAGGCATCTAACAATATTAAAGAAAGTATATAGTTGAGCACTTGAATGGCCAAAGCGTAAAAGTCTATGGGGCAAGAGCAGAAAACTGAATTGGCATTTCTTGATGTATGACTCTGTGATAAAGAGTAAATGTTAGATGTTGAAGACTGCTTAGATACAGCATTTCTTGATTCCCTTATGGAACAAAACCCTGAACCCGAAGCCAGACATACCTACACCTATCTTTAAACTGTGCATTTTGATAGAAGAGGAACACAAGACTAAAAAAGTTCCATTAATAAATGTCTGTCCTTTTTATGTATAGTTCAGGTAAAAATTACAATAATTTCAATTATTGGGGAAATATTTGACCAGAATGTTAAGTTAGATGTTAAAAACTCTGACTCGTCAGTCTGCACTGGGCTTTTTCATTTAAATGATTTTTTACAAGTTAAATCAATATTGATCAACAGAGTACAGGATGTTTCTATTTGTTATGAACTAAGATACACTTTTTTCTGCATTAACTACATTAGTAAAGCAAAATGGGTGGTGTATTTCTGAAGTGAACAAAAAATACTAGAAATGGGTAGTAGGTTAGGCTGCATCTGTGAAAACACAAAATTTAATTTCTAAGGTACAGTATATGACTGTCAAAGGAACTGGAGCAAGAGATAAACTCAAATACAAAAAAGGGGCAGAGGGAGTTCAAGGAATGGTCTATGATTTTGAAGAAAGCAAATGAAAAGGAATTACAAAAAGAATTGATGGCATAAGAAAAGCGAGAACAAAAGTGGTCAACGCATGTCTTCTGCCCTAAACTTTTTCACCAACAGAAACATCCTTTCAGCATCTACACTGTCAAGCTCTCTCAGAATCTTGTGCTGAAGCACACTGAAATGAGAACATCTCTCATTCTTCTAATCAAGTACCGCCTATTCAGATCAGGAGCAGTTACAGTGCTGAAGAAAGGCCTAAAAATTTGAATTGTATTTGAAAGAAAAAGCTAAGGAATCCTTTAAAAGCTTTGACCTGAAACATTAACAGTTGCTTAATCAAGAGATTTTAAAAATAATTTTGTTTTTAAACTTTCACTTCCAAAATTTAAATTTGGCAATTTTCAATTGCCTACAATTATTATTATTACTATTTAAATTTTAAATCCTGAGCAAATTTGTCACAATAAGATCTATTTTATAATCTTCATGTTTAGTAAGTATGAAAACACAACTTGTGATGGAGGGGAGAGTTCACTGAATACATAGGAAAACATCACAAGCAAAGCACTCCCCATTGTATTGAATTGAATTGAATTGAACTGACTTCATTTCTTACGGCCTTCACATACATGAGGAGTAAAAATCTTTACATCTCCATCTAAATGTGTAATGTGCAATTTATTGTAATTTGTAATAAATAGTATGTACAACAGGACAGTTAATATAACATACAAATACAATTGTATCAGCATGAATTAATCAGTCTGATGGCCTGGTGGAAGAAGCTGTCCTGGAGCCTGATGGTCCTGGTCAAACCAAACTAAAACGAAAACATTTGCCACTGCTGGTGACCCGACAGGTTTGACATACTAGCATGACATACCCCCACTCCAATAATGCTGCCTCCAAAATTATTCAATTCTTTATTACCAATTAGCAAACACACAATCTTGAAGTGATGAAACTTAAGCATACCCAAGTGTAAGATCATTGTAATTGAGTGTTATTAAGCAGTCAGCAAAAGATACAACCGCCGTCGGCCTCTAGCTATAGACTACTCCAAACAAGGCACAGAAATGTAACTTATTCCCTTTTGAATTGAATTAGAACCATAGAAAACTACAGCACAGAAAACAGACCATTCGGCCTTTCTAGAAACATAACAAACCTGCAGCACAATAAAGGTCCTTAAGCCCACAAAGTTGTGCCGAACATGCCCCTACCTTAGAATTTACCTATAGCCCTCTATTTTTCTAAGGTCCACGTACCTATCCAAAGGTCTCTTAAAAGACCCTATCGTATCTGCCTCCGCCACCGTTGCCAGCAGCCCATTCTACGCGCTCACCACTCTCTGAGTAAACAACTTACCCCTGACATCTCCTCTGTACCTACTCCCCAGCACCTTATCTTGTGCCCTCTTGTGGCAACCATTTCAGCCCTGGGAAAAAGCCTCTGATTATCCACACGATCAATGCCTCTCATCATCTTGTACACCTCTATCAGGTGACCTCGCATCCACCGTCACTCCAAGGAGAAAAGGCCAAGTTCACTCAACCTATTCTCATAAGGCATGCTCCCCAATCCAGGCAACATCCTTGTAAATCTCCTCTGCACCCTTTCTATGGCATCCACATCCTTCCTGTAGTGAGGCGACTGGAACTCAGCACAGTACTCCAAGTGGGGTCTGACCAGGGTCCTATATAGCTGCAACATTACCTCTCGGCTCCAAAATTCAATTCCACGATTCATGAAGGCCAATACACCGTACACCTTCTTAACCACAGAGTCAACCTGCACAGCTACTTTGAGCATCCTATGGACTCGGACCCCAAAATCCCTCTGATCCTCCACACTGCCCAGAGTCTTCCATTAATACTATATTCTGCCATCATACTTGACCTACCAAAATGAACAACTTAACACTTATCTGGGTTGAACTCCATCTGCCACTTCTCAGCCCAGTTTTGCATCCTATCAATGTCCCGCTATAACCTCTGACAGACCTCCACACTATCCACAACACCTCCAACCTTTGTGTCATCAGCAAACTTACTAACCCATCCCCCCACTTCCTCATCCAGGTCATTTATAAAAAATCACAAAAAGTAAGTGTCCCAGAACAGATCCCTGAAGCACTCCACTGGTGACCGATCTCCATTCAGAATATGACCCGTTTACAACTACTCTTTGCCTTCTATGGGCAAGCCAGTTCTGGATCCACAAAGCAATATTCTCTTGGATCCCATGCTTCCTTACTTTCTCAATAAGCTTTGCATGGGGTACCTTATCAAATGCCTTGCTGAAATCCATATACACTACATCTACTGCTCTTCCTTCATCAACGTGTTTAGTCACATCCTCAAACAATTCAATCAGGCCCGTAAGGCACGATCTGCCCTTGACAAAGCCATGCTGACTATTTCTAATGATATTATACCTCTCCAAATGTTCATAAATCCTGCCTCTCAGGATCTTCTCCATCAACTTACCAACCACTAAGGTCAGACTCACTGGTCTATAATTTCCTGGGCTATTTCTACTCCCTTTCTTGAACAAAGGAACAACATCCGCAACCCTCCAATCATCTGGAACCTCTCCTGTCCCCATTAATGATGCAAAGATCATCACCAGAGGCTCAGCAATCTCCTTCCTCGCCTCCCACAGTAGCTTGGGGTACATTTCGTCCAGTCCCGGTGACTTATCTAACTTGATGCTTTCCAAAAGCTCCAGCACATCCTCTTTCTTAATATCTACAAGCTCAAGCTTTTCAGTCTGCTGTAAGTCATCACTACAATCACCAAGATCCTTTTCTGTAGTGAATACGGAAGTAAAGTATTCATTAAGTATCTCTGCTATTTCCTCCGGTTCCATACACACTTTCCCACTGCCACACTTGATAAGTCCTATTCTTTCATGTCTTATCCTCTTGCTCTTCACATACTTGTAGAATGCCTTGGGGTTTTCCTTAATCCTGTCCGCTAAGGCCTTCTCATGGCCTCTTATGGCTCTCCTAATTTCCTTCGAAAGCTCCTTCCTGTTAGCCTTATATTCTTCTAGAAATCTAACTTTATCTAGCTCTCTGAACCTTTCTTCTCGACTAGACTTATTACAGCCTTTGTACACCACGGTTCCTGTACCCTATCATAACTTCCCTGTCTCATTGGAACATACCTAGACAGTGCCAAAACTTTATTTCTTTAGTCCCATTGACCTGCACCCAGTCCATAACCCTCCAGACCTCTCCCATCCATATATCTATCCAATTTATCCTTAAAACTTAAGAGTGAGCCTGCATTTACCACGTCAGATGGCAGCTCGTTCCACACTCCTACCACTCTCTGAGTGAAGAAGTTCCACCTAATGTTCCCCCTAAACCTTTCCCCTTTCACCCTAAAACCATATCCTCTCATATTTATCTCTCCTAATCTAAGTGGAAAGAGCCTACTCACATTTATTCTGTCTATACCCCTCATAATAAAACCTCTATCAAATCCCCCCTCATTCTTCTATGCTCCAAGGAATAAAGTCCTAACCTGTTCAATCTTTCCCTGTAACTGAACTCCTGAAGACCCGACAACATCCTAGTGAATCTTCTCTGCACTCTTTCAATCTTACTGATATCCTTCCTATAGTTAGGTGACCAGAACTGTACACAATACTCCAAATTTGGCCTCACCAATGTCTTATACAACCTCACCATACCATCCCAACTCCTATACTCCATACTTTGATTTATGAATGCCAGGATGCCAAAAGCCTTCTTTATAACCCTGTCTACCTGTGACACCATTTTCTGGGAATTATGTATCTGAACTCCCAGATCCTTTTGTTCCACCACACTCCTCAGTGCCCTACCATTTACTGTGTATGTCCTACCTTGATTTGTCCTTCCAAAATGCAATACCTCACACTTGTCTGCATTAAATTCCATCTGCCATTTTCTGGCCCATTTTTCCAGTTGGTCCAGATTCCCCTGCAAGCTTTGAAAGTCTTCCTCGCTGTCCACAATGCTTCCAGTCTTAGTGTCATCAGCAAACTTGCTGTTCCAATTTACCACATTATTGTCTAAATCATTAATATAAACACCAAACAACAATGGTCCCAGCACAGATCCCTGAGGCACACCACTAATCACAGGCCTCCAGTCTGAGAAGTAACCATCCACTACTACTCTCTTGTCTTCTCCCACACAGCCAATTTCGAATCCAGTTTACAACCTCTCCATAAATAACTAGTGTCTGAACCTTCTGAACTAACCTCCCATGTGGGACCTTGTTAAAGGCCTTACTAAAGTCCATGTAGACAACATCCACAGCCTTTCCTTCATCTACTTTCTTGGTAACCTCCTCGAAAAACTCTGCAAGATTCGTTAAACACGATCTACCATGCACAAACCCATGCTGACTATCCTTAATCAGCCTTTGGTTGTCCAAATACTTGTATATCCAATCTCTCAGAACACCTTCCAATAATTTACCTACTACTGATGTCAGGCTCACCAGCCTGTAATTACCTGGTTTACTTTTGGAGCCTTTTTTAAACAATGGAACAACATGAGCTACCCTCCAATCCTCCGGCACCGCACCCGTGGCTAAGGACATTTTAAATTTTTCTGCCAGGGCCCCTGCGATTTCTACACTAGTCTCTCTCAAGGTCCGAGGAAATACCATGTCAGGCCTGGGGGAGCAACTCCTCTCTTTAATCTCTATATGTTTCATGACACTACTGCTTGTTTTCCTTCCTTCCATATACGCTATGCCAGTTTCCTGAGTAAATACTGATGCAGAAAACCTATTTAGGATCTCCCCCATCTCGTGAGGCTCCACACATACACAATCTTCTAGAGGACCAATTTTGTCCCTTACTATCCTTTTACTCTTAATATACTTGTAGAAACCCTTCAGGTTTACCTTCACATTATCTGCCAAAGCAACCTCATGTCTTCTTTTTGCCTCCCTGATTTCCTTCTTTAGTATTTTCTTACATTTTCTATACTCTTCAAGTACCTCATTTGTTCCTTGTTGCCTATACCTGCTATACACCTCTTTCTTTTTCTTAACCAGATCGCCAATATCCCTTGAAAACCAAGGTTCTCTATGCCCGCTAACTTTGCCTTTAATCCTGGCAGGAACATGCAAACTCTGCACTCTCAAAATTATGCCTTTGAAGGCCTTCCACTTACTGAACACATCCTTGCCAGAAAACAACTTATCCCAATCCACTCTTCCTAGATCCTTTCTCTTTTCCACAAAATTGGCCCTTCTTCAATTTAGAACTTCAACTCGAGGACCAGACCTATCCTTATCCATAATTAACTTGAAACTAATGACATTATGATCACTGGACCCAAAATGTTCGCCTACACATACTTCTGTCACCTGACGTGTCTGGTTCCCTAATAGGAGATCAAGTATTGCATCCTCTCTTGTAGGTACCTCTATATATTGATTTAGAAAACTTTTCTGAACACATTTGCCAAACTCCAAGCCATCTAGCACTTTCACAGTGTGGGAATCCCAGTCAATATGTGGAATGCTAAAATCCCCTACTATTACAAATTTCTGTTTCTTACATCGGTCTGCTATCTCTACATATTTGCTCCTCCAATTCTCTCTGACTATTGGGCATTCTATAATATAAACCTATTAGTGTGGTCACACCTTTCCCATTCCTCAGAAGACCTCCGGGCTGTCCTGTCTACGCACAACTGTGATATTTTCCCTGACTAGTAATGCCACTCCTCCCCCTTTCATCCCTCCCCCTCTATCACGTCTGAAACAACGGAACCCCGGAACATTAAGCTGCCAGTCCTGCCCCTCCTGCAACCAAGTCTCACTAATAGCATTAACGTCTTAATTTCACGTGCCAATCCACGTCCTAAGCTCATCTACCTTACCTACAATACTCCTTGCATTGAAATAGATGCACCTGAGAACATTTCTATCACGTACAAACCTTTGATCTTTATCTATACATGCAGTCCTCGCATGACCTTTATCCTTCTCCACCTCACTATCTGTTCTAACACTCTGGTTCCCTTCCCACTGCAAATCTAGTTTAAACCCCCTCCCCTCCCCCGGAGCAGCACTAGCAAATCTACTCGCAAGGATGTTAGTCCCCCTCCAGACTTTATTACTTACATTCTTCATATACATAAGGGGCAAAAATCTTTACATTACATCTCCATCTAAATGTGCAATGTACAATTTATAATAATTTCAATTTTAATAATAATAATTTCGCTTTTACCATGCCCCTACTCATGTGACTAGTTACCATAATAAACATAATCAATGCACAACACAAAATACTAGCAAATATAGAGAACAGATGCCTGGCTCCTACACCCACCATTGAACACATTTACTGTACAAGGAACAATGTCATAAGAAAGCAGCATAACATTAAGAATTCCCACCATCCAGGCCATGCTCTCTTCTCGCTACTACAATTGGACAGGAAGCATAAAAAACTGATGTCCCACACCATCAGGTTCAGGAACAGTTATTACCCTACAATCATCAGGCTGCTGAATCAATGTGGATAACTTCACACTCTTTGACTCTGAACTGATTTCACAACCTATGGGCTCACTTTCAATGACTCTACAACTCATGTTCTCAGGATTTTATTTATTTATTTGATATTTATTTATCTATCATTTATCTATTTACTAATTTGCCTGTTGATTTATTATTTGCACAGCTTGTCTTCTTTTGCATATTGGTTATTTGTCAGTCCTTGTGTTTAGTTTTTCATTGACTCCTTTGTATTTCTCTGTTCTATTGTGAATGTATGCAAGAAAGTGGATCTTAAGGTAATACACGGTGACGTACACATACTTTGATAATAAGTTTTACTTTGAACTGTGATCTAAGCTTAGTGATAAATTATACTTCAATTGAGTGCCACAATTTTGAGTTGTAAGTGCTCACTCCAATCAAGAAATGTGCACAGCATAAAAAAGATACTGAAGAAAAATATATGTACATGACTATTTCTTCACGTATCAGGATATTTTAAGTTAATTTACCATAACATTTTACATGGTACAGGCCTGTTGCAGAAGGATTCTTACATTATCTTCAAAGCAGATTTTAATAAAATCAGATTAAATTAATTTTCTTTTAAGTCACAATAAACTAAAATTAAGGCATTTTAAAGTACATACCACCAAGAACTCTTTCTTGTCTACCATTTCATTGCCATCAGTATCAAACATGTTGAAAGCTATTTTAAAACCTGCATGAGGCTCTGCAACATTCATGAAAAAGATAAATTAGTTATAAAATAGTAATAACAAATGAATGCAAAATACTCATTTCTGGTGTTGAAGCATTAACCGAAATATAAAACTTTAATAGATATAGAACTTAAAATACTAAATAAGCATTTAAGATATGTACATTATCTACAAGAGACAATCAATCACATTACAAGGAAACCTCCTTAACAGTATAATAATAAAATGCAAATAGTGTGATAGACTACTAATTTAAAATAAATACACCTTTGCTTATGATTTTAAAATTGATTCAATAAACATACAAGTATACATTTTTATATTTCAGTATAAGTAAATGTAAAAGAACACATAATTTTTCTCAAATTATAAACAAGTTTTTGGAAAAACAACTTTCTACTGCATATTATTTGGTTTACACTAATTTCCTGATTTATTAATGACTTCCCCTGTCATTAAGGTTTTATTAGAAGACACGTTGCATAGTTTCAAGTAGTATTCAATTGCATGAAAAAGAAGCTGCAGAATTTACTAATACCTTTAGTTTGAAAACAAATCCTATGCTGCAATGCAAAGTATATTAATCACTTTTTAGCATATTTTCATTATTGCCAACTGGGAGTACACATATGAGAATATAATTAATAACAACTTGATCAAATAATTACAAAAACTGAATTTAAAAACAGCAGTCTTTTTCATCTGGAACAAAGTCATGTTAATATTTCCCAGAACAAAGGAAAAAAAGGACTGGCCAAAACAGAAGAACAAAAGAAAAAAAATTGAATTTGAAATGGAAGAAAAAAGATGAATGGAGCTAAATTAAGGTTTGAAATAGCTGTGATTCAGACTCAAAGGTTTCAAAACATCTTGAGGAATGCAATTTACTGGTGTGTGAGAGTTCTAAAATATGCTTAGCATTTGAAATGATTAAATATGTCATTTTCTGTACTTACTTGTTAATATGCACAAAAGAAACAAATATTCAGTGTAGGCAATCAGACCTAGAGAAAAACAATGGCATAACTGATTATCATATACAAAAAAAAGCTGTAAATTTTCAGCATTCAGAAACACATTTGAAAACAAAACACAGAATGTATGAACTGCAGTGCATGCCCTAATGGTTTTCTAATATGTCAAAGCCGTCTAGTATTGTAAGTGAAACAACTACAATAAACTTTTAGAACAAAATTTCCTGTTTACATTAAACCTGAACGTTAAAGTGCACATGTTGAGGTAAAGTAGTCTTCTAACTTTACAACCTATTGCTTTTGTTCCCTAAAACATATAAAAGTAGAGAACAAATGGTATAATTGACCTTCTAAGTGGCTACAAATTCAAATAAAATGGAGATACTTATAATGACATTCATCTGCTGATAAGATGCTCCTTGGGTTTTGATAGCAGGGTGTAAAACATCCTTATGTAATCACTCAATTAGTGTGAACAGTCTTCTTGTTTTTATTTGTTTTACTACAAAGAGATTTCCTTCTCACAAAGAGAACAGCATCTAATGGGCAACAAATAACTAAACATGAAGCAAACTGCTAGCCCCTGAAAGTATTTGGTCTTTTGTCTATTATAGTAGATTGTAACCAACTATCACCTAGCTATGGTTGACTGAAATTAGGCTATGGGAGAAGGATTTTGGAACAGTCACCACAAAATAGACCACAAAGATAACACAAAGAAGACCTGATAATTTTACATTAGTGCCACCATTACTGTTTAAATACCAGGATTGATGTACAATACCTGTTAAAAAGGCCTGTAAATTTTCAGATTCTGCTTCACTGCTGTATTAGTAAAAGAAAATCACTAGCCAAAAATGCTCCAGCTTCTCAATTCTGTTCCAAAATGGCATGCAGAAATTAATTAATGTGGCAAAACAAATAAACAATAATCCAGTGGAGGAGCCAGCCATACTTGATAGACTGCAGGAAAAATTTTAATAATCACTGAAAATATTTATTTTTTTTAAAAGAAAATTGGTTCCTTCTGCATATTGTTTTTAGTTTTTTGAAAGGATGGTCTCATTGGAGGATGTGCTCACTGAATTACAATAGAGGCTGTAGACCTCCCGAATTCTTACCAAAATGTGTGAATCTCTCTCTTACATCATGGTCTCTAGAAGGAATGTATGCTTCACACAGTGTGGAAATCCAGCAGATCGAAAAAAATATCAAGAAGTGAGCTAATAAACAGTATACTGTCACAAAATCCTATGCAATTAACAGTATGTAAACTATCCTGGAATAATGTTTAAATTAATGATGTAGTAGCCCATCTGGAGGCACAAATTTGAATCACTCCAAGGCATTTAGGGAATTTGAATAAAAATCCAGTATCAGTAATGTTCACAGTTCGAAGTAACTTTGTTATCAAGGTATATATATATATATATATGTCACAATATACTACCCTGAGATTCATTTTATCTTGTGGACAGTCACAGTAAATGCAAAAAACACAATAAAATCTGTAAAAAAAAAATGCACACAAGGTTGACAAACTACCAATGTGCAATAGACAACAAAAAAGAATAATGAGAAGAAGAAACAATAAATAAATATTGAGAACACAAGATGAAGAGTCCTTAAAAGTTGTGGAAACTGTTCAGGGTGAGCCCTTGAGGTTGGGTGCGGGGATAGATATGACCACAGGGGATACTCCAGACAAGAAACACCTGTATTTGTGTGCAGTCCTGATGAAGCAGCCAGTGGAAAGACTGGACACAGGTCACACAATATGACTCACCTTCTTGTTGCCCTCACAGACAGAGCAAGGGATCACATCCATCCATTAACAGTGTTAAGAGTGTTTTTGGGGGATTAACTCGTATAGCTAGTAACTTCAGCAACTGACTTCAGCCACCAGTCTTCAGATTTGAATATGAACTGTAGACTGGAAGACCAAACAATGCTAATTTAAATGAAGGGTCTCGGCCCGAAATGTCGACTGTGCTTCTTCCTATAGATGCTGCCTGGCCTGCTGCGTTCCACCAGCATTTTGTGTGTGTTGCTTGAATTTCCAGCATCTGCAGATTTCTTCCTGTTTGCTGATTTAAATTTGTTATTTGGATGTCATTTGGGTGGCTTAAGTGTGGGTGTGAAGAGGAAGCTGTGAAGGTGGTGTGTAGTTCAAAGGAAGCATCCCAAGTATGGAATTATCCCGAATTGTCCTTTGTACTTCAGCATATAAAATGTCATGCAGTGTTGGGTCAAGAAGACCTTCTTCTGAAAGGGTCTCTATATGATGCCTGCTGGGACTCATTTTGTCCAATAGAGACTACATCATACCTAGCAGTACTTCTCTCAAGTGACTTTGTTCACAGGGCAACAACAGTGTCATTACAGAGAATCTAAGTGATGAATACTAGCCTGCTGCATCACATCTGACCACACCTGATGGAAGTAGTCCCACAGATAAAAGAGAACAGAAATGCAAATGTAGAAGACAGAGGAGAGAGAGCATCATCAAATTAGGGATAAAGTTTTGAAGTATAATGGTAACTATACTTTGAAATGAAGGCTGGTTCTTGGAGGTAGATGAGTAGTTACATAGATCAAAATAAAAAGATATTGGGGAAAATAGATGGGAAGGGATCCAAGTTAAGGCAGAGACATTAAGTTCCACAACCTCAATGGCTTGGCAAACTGAGAAAGAGAGAAGAAATTACACACAATGTTATAAGGCAGCTGTTCCAGCTGAATGGGGAGTGAACCCAATTAAGCTGAACCCTTTCAGTGGTTGGCCAAGCGATTGAAAGGACAGACTGGGAAGGGATGACACCACTCCTTGCAACTATTTGAATAGAGACCATTCCAAACCCATCTGTAGATTGATCTCAAAAAGACTGGTTGTCAAGATCATTCTGATAATCTTGCCATGGCAAGGAATGTGAACTACTGACAGCCACTACTGATAGTTTTAGCTATTCAAGATTGAAGGGGTGAAGAGGATCAAATTTCTAGAACGTTTTATTGGCTTCTCTGCAGTGTCTTGTAGATAGCCAAATAGGGATGTTAAAGAGTGCGGATCTACGCACTTATAGATTAGTAAGTAGGAGAGGGAATTAAGTGAAGGGTATTTTCACTGCCCCACCCTTAATCCAATTGTCCTTAAAGTTTAGCTCTCCTGGAGCAGATTTCTGTCAAGAGGCCAAGAGGAAGGTATGTTAGGAAGTATTCTGGAGTTTTATGAATATAGCAGATAGTAATTCAAACAAGAACCAGGCTTCAGTTCTGTAAATGTAAATAAGTTGAAGCTTGCAATTAGCCTTCAGTTTTTTTTGTAGGTTGCATGCAGTAAATTAAAGTTAAAAGCACAGGCCACTCCACAGACTAAGGGATTGCAGAAGCAAAGCCAAACGTTATAACAATGGGATAGTGTTAACAGGCCAGCATCAAACCGGGCAACATGGCTAAGCTTATTGGTATCATCGTGACTTGAGTGCAAACTGGCAGACCAGATGGATGTTGTCACTTACCATATCAAACATGGTCACATAGTTTTTGTGTACTTTTCATAGTTGTGTAAACAGAGACGTGAATTTTGGGTCTCTGACTCTCTGTCATCAAAAGGTTTTAGAATATTGGTGCTAATTAGTTTTTCCCAAAGGCATTTGGATCTTCAGAGGTGTCTTATCAATTGCCGTGTGCTTAAACTATGTATCTCAAAGTAACTATTTGTCAACACAAAGTATTTAGTAAACTATGTCATTGTAACTAATTGAAATCATATTGAATCACCTAGACATAGTCCTCCCGATTGTTGAGGACATCTTCAAGAGCTGGTTCCTCCAGAGGATTGTAATCATCACTAAGAACCGTTGCTATCCGTATTTATTACCACCATTGGGGAGGAGCCACAGAAACCTTAAGACTCATGTTCATTTATTCAGAAACAACTTCATCCCCTCCACTATCAGATTTCTAAACGGGCTACTAACATGTGAAGACTAACATGTCATTCCTTTTTCCTAATTGCACTATTAATTTTTGTAATTTATAGTAATTTAAGCCTTTGCACTGTAAGTCATATAAGTCAGCAATAATAAATCTGATTCTGATTATTATTGCTGACCTACAGTGCAAATGCTTAAAATTACTCTAAATTACAAAAATAGTTTGATATTCTATGCCAGAATACATGATAACAAGATCTGTAAATCCATTCATTTCAGTGGAGATTTTACAGGTACAAAGAAAACAGCTACATTTCCCCTCATTATATGCTGTTAGAGCAATGCTGAATTTACCTAAAGTTTTTTTTTGATGCAAACTTTCAATGGTCATTTTATGTCTGTTGGAATTCTTCTGAATGTTAGAAATAGCTCAGGATTAAACCAGGAGAGGGTTTGATGTCTGGCAGCATACGGTCATTGGTTTGTAAATTTGACTTATTTTATTCTATCCACCTCATTTATCCTAGTGCCATGCAGGTCTTAAGGGAAAATCAAGAATGTCTTCAGCCTGCAAGTTTGACTTTTATTGCTAAATTCAAAGATGTGGAGGCAAGGGAGATCCAGCAAGGAATGCCTGACATGTAAAATCTAGGGCATTTTCTCTATACAATATTAAAATTACAGTACAATATAGAGGGAGTAGTGTACACGAAGTGACCACCTGGAACCATTCTAATAACAATATTATTACTGTTTGGACTACATGGAATTTTTGAAATGCAGATTTCTAACAATCCATTAACACAATAGCTCGTCATTCCTATTTTGTTACATTATTTATTTTGTAGTTTGTAGTAAATCTTATGTCTTTTCACTGTACTGTGGCCAGAAAACAACAAAGTTCATATCATGTAAGACAGTGATAATAAACTGATTCTGATTCACATAGTGTGCTACAAAGTTGAGTAAAGTATTTAGCTGTATTACTCCATGGGTGGTGGGGTAGAGCTACGATTCTACCAAAGGAGGTGTAAGGCACCACTTTTCTCTACTAGCCTGTAGGTCACTGTTGGGTAAGATGTAGCACCTGCTTAGCCCCCCAATCAGGGTCACATGAAGCCATGGCAGCAGTTGGTGCATATCACAAGTTCTGGTTATGCAACCACTGACTTACCATCTCTAAAGAGCATTGATACTAGCTGGGGTCATCAGTCTTAGAAACATAGAAACCTACAGCACATTACAGGCCCTTTGGCCCACAATGTTGTGCTGACCATGTAACCACTCTAGAAACTGCCTAGAATTTCCCTAATGCATAGCCTCCTATTTTTCTAAGCTCCGTGTACCTAAGAATCTCTTAAAATACTCTGTTGTATCCATCTTGTAAAGACACTGCCTAGAAGAAAGTAATGGCAAACCACTTCTGTAGGAATATTTGCCAAGAACAATCATGGTCATGGATGGGATCATGATCACTTAAATCATATGACATGGTACATGATGATGATGATGATGATGATGTATTACTTACTATGCATGCGCGCGCGTGCGCACACACACACACACAGACAGATATATATATATATAAATTAAATAAGTAGGGCAAAAAAAGAAAAAAGGAAAATTCTGAGGTAGTGTTAATGGGTTCATTGTCCATTCAGAAATTTGACAGCGGAGGGGAGGAAGCTGTACTTGAAACATTCAGTGTGTGTCTTCAAACTCCAATACTTCTTCCTTGATGGTAGAAATGAGAACAAGTCATATCCTGGGTGATGGAAGCCCTTAATCACTGCCTGGTATGGGAACTGTACTTCCCTCAATCGCAGGACACTGCAGAGTGGTGCGGACAGCCCAGCGCATCTGTAGATGTGAACTTCCCAATATTCAGGACATTTAGAAAGACAGGTGTGTAAAAAGGGGCCGAAGGATCATTGGGGACCTGAGTCACCCCAATCACAAACTGTTACAGCTGCTATCATCCGGGAAACAGTACTGCAGCATAAAAGCCAGGACCAACAGGCTCCGGGACAGCTTCTTCCACCAGGCCATCAGACTACTTAATTCATGCTGACACAACTGTATTTCTCTGTTATATTGACCGTCCTGTTGTACATACTATTTATTATAAACTACTATAAATTGCACATTGCACATTTAGATGGAGACGTAATATTTTTACTCCTCATGTATATGAAGGAAGTAAGTCATAAAGTCAATTCAATTCAATGATGAATGCTGCCTTTTTCAGACATTACCTTTTGAATATGTTCAGAATGCAGGGGAGGCTAGTGCTCATGATGGAGCTGACTGAGTTTACAATTTTCTGTAGCTTTTTCCAGTCCTGAGCAATGGCCCCTCTGGTGATACAACCAGTTGGAATGTTCTCTACGCTACATCTGTAGAAATTTGGAAGTGTCTTTGGTGGTATACCAAATTTCCTTAAATTCCTAATGAAACATACCCACTAGTGTGCCTTTTTTGTAATTGTATCAAGATGTTGGACCCAGGATAGATCCTCAAGAGACGCTGACACTCAGGAACTTGAAATTGCCCACCCTTTCCACTTCTGATCCCTCAATGAGCACTGGTGTGACTTCCCGTTCCTGAAGTCCACTGTCAATTCCTTGCTGCAAAACTACTCAACCTGCTGATCTATCTCACTCTTGTACATCTCCTTGTTCACATCTGAAGTTCTGTCAACAATATTTGTGTCATTAGTTAATTTATAGATGCTGTTGAGTTGTACCTAGCCACATACTCATGGGTGTATTAATATGAAATGGCTATTTTTTGTAATTAGCTGATGATGCTATGCAATGTGATTAAGTACTCAATAAGAGACAGTAAATGTGACATAGATTTAAAGAGATAAATTATGTGAACTTGGAATCATGATCAATGTTTAATACAAGTCTTAATGCCTCATTGCAACTTACTGAATACTGAAAGGCCTAAATAGAATGGATGTGGAGAGGAACTTTTCCTACAGTGTGAGGGGGTGGGGGTGTCTAGAATAAAGGGATGCCCATTTAGGACGGAGATGAGAGGGAATATCTCTAGCTGGAGGGTGGCAAATCTGTGGAATTCATTGCCACAGACATCTGTGGAGGCCAAGTCATGGAGGTTGATAGGTCCTTGATTAGTCTGGCATCAAAGTTTACATGGAGAAGGCAGGAAAATGAGGTGTAGACAGATAATAAATCAGCCGTGATGGAATGGTAGAGCATACTCGACGGAACAAATGGCCTAATTCTGCTCATATGTCTTATGGTTTTACAATGATAATCTCCTCAAAAGTATCTCCATTGACTCTGTGCCTCCTACTCAGGATTTCTTTCACACCTTCATCACTGTCATCCAAACATGCAGCTGCCTAGACTTAAAGTTCCTGAAATCCCTCCCCAAATTTTTCATTTTACCACTCCCTGAAGCATTCCTCAAACTCTTGTCCTCAACCAAAGTTTCTGGTCACCCTTTCAGAAGTCTTCATTGGCTTGGTGTCAATTTTTGTTTCGTTACATTCCAGTGAAGTGCCTTTTGAGTATCTTAGAAAAGAATGTTATCCTTGTCCATAGTTCTAAAAAATATGTCATTGGAAGTGCTGGTGTCAGGCAACTCATTGTTTATTAATCAATGTACAAAGATCATACTGCAAAGGTATCTTATATTACTTGGATGTTTGAGTGCATTATACAATTGAAACTCAATAGACTGTAAATTGCTCATTGAACACCTGATATTTGTTGAACAGCTGACCTGTGTAGCAAAACTTTGTAAGCAGTAATGAACAATATTTTGTGCTATTTGCCCTTTTGTAAATAATTGTGTGACCTAAATACAAGTTGATTAACCGATAATTATTGTATGAAATATACTTTTTTGCTCAAGATTAAAACACTGTAGAACTATACCATTTGCAATAGTAGTAAAGAATGGGTAACAAAGCTGTGTTAATATCGCCAGATAGAACACAAGATTGATTAAACACATATCAACTTTTTGACCAAATTTACAAAAATAGATGTTGAAGTTAATGAGTTTCTCTATAACTCACAATGGGAAGGAACTTAATCTAAAACCTAACATTATTGCTTATATAGAGATCACTTCTGAATATTTGCACTTAGGTCTTCTTGAAATATGATGTGCATAAACATGAAAGCTGTGAGCTAGCAGGGTGATATCAAATGGCATGTGACACCTTAAAATCGTGCAAAATTCATTCATGCAAGAGCTTGAAATAGATTGGGTAATAGATATTTTCTCAATAAATTTGGTCTTGTATGATTATATATGAACCTGCAGATTCAAATATAAAATTTTTCTCCTCCAGTCATGAGTGTGATAATACTACTCTTTGACTAGATTCCCTCCAAATATAATCAATGTTTATATAAATGAAAATACTTAATGCCTACTGAATTACAAAGTGTTGCTGTGTTTCTTTGTGAATGCCTTCAAATTCTTGTTCAAATAATTGACACTGACAAGACAGGTTAAATAGATGTCGTTAAGTTGAAAAATTCCACAGCAACACCTCACAAAAAGCTTTCTTACATACATTGTAACTCAATGCTATTCTAACAGTTAATACTGATTACTGTGAATAGAATTAAGAACATTAAAAAAGTCTTGCTAGTCAGGGACCTCAAATAGACTTAGGCATTCTCGAGTGCCTTCACAAGGCCATCTACGTAAAAATGATGTTTGTTTGACGGCCAACATAATACCTTTGTGAGTGACTTTGCTTTGGTTTGAAACTCAACACCAGGATTAACAGGTTTCAACCTAGTTCTGGTGCTCAGTTTCAGTTCCAACACAGCAATTCAGTCTGAGTGTGGAAAAATACCTACATCACAGGTATTCACAGTGTTGGAATAACTCTTCAAAGCTCTAATAGCTGCTTTATCCCTCAACAATGAGCAACATTCTGGAAATTTAAGGTTTTAAAAATCACAAACTCCAACTAACAAAGGTATGAAAATCACAGTAATTTTAGCATTTTTCCAATTACTTTGATGGATTATGTTCCTGAAATTATGGACTACAATAGACAACTTTTGTTTGGAAAATTTACTTTTACGAATTTAGATAAAACTTGTACAGTAAATATGAGCATTTCCAAATGTTCCAATACTTCAAAATACTGATGTCATGTCACAAAACTTTTTTTGAGGATCAAGTATTAGCATTATGTTAAAAAAATAGAAAACACCATAAACTACTTTAAAGCAAAACTCAACTGCATAAAAGTGGGAAAATACATCTTATGATTTTTCAAAATTTATTGTTGTAATTCCTGAAGGTTATGCCATTTTTCAGTAGAAGTAATGATTTAAAACTTTTAGAACTTTAAAACTTAAATTTAAAACTTCTACTTTTCATGATTTTTATTAACGACCTGGATGTGGGGGTAGAAGGGTGGGTTGGCAAGTTTACAGATGACACAAAGGTTGGTGGAGTTGTGGATAGTGTAGAGGATTGTCAAAGATTGCAGAGATACATTGATAGGATGCAGAAGTGGGCTGAGAAGTGGCAGATGGAGTTCAACCCAGAGAAGTGTGAGGTAGTACACTTTGGATGGACAAATTCCAAGGCAGAGTACAAAGTAAATGGCAGGATACTTGGTCATGTGGAGGAGCACAGGGATCTGGGGGTACATGTCCGCAGATCCCTGAAAGTTGCCTCACAGGTAGATAGGGTAGTTAAGAAAGCTTATGGGGTGTTAGCTTTCATAAGTCAAGGGATGGAGTTTAAGAGTCGCAAAGTAATGATGCAGCTCTATAAAACCCTGGTTAGGCCACACTTGGAGGACGTCCAGTTCTGGTATCCTCACTATAGGAAGGATGTGGAAGCATTGGAAAGGGTACAGAGGAGATTTACCAGGATGCTGCCTGGTTTAAAGAGTATGCATTATGATCAGAGATTAAGGGAGCTAGGGCTTTACTCTTTGGAGAGAAGGAGGATGAGAGGAGACATGATAGAGGTATACAAGATATTAAGAGGAATAGATAGAGTGGACAGCCAGTGCCTCTTCTCCAGGGCACCACTGCTCAATACAAGAGGACATGGCTTTAAGGTAAGGGGAGGGAAGTTCAAGGGGGATATTAGAGGAAGGTTTTTTACTCAGAGAGTGGTTGGTGCGTGGAATGCACTGCCTGAGTCAGTGGTGGAGGCAGATACACTAGTGAAATTTAAGAGACTACTAGACAGGTATATGGGGGGGGGGTTATATGGGAGGCAGGGTTTAAGGGTCGGCACAACATTGTGGGCCAAAGGGCCTGTACTGTGCTGTACTATTCTATGTTCTATTAGATATTTGTCTCCAGCTATGACAGGGTTTTTGATAAAGATTGAAGATGTTTTATATTCAATAAATTTTCCTCCATATAAAAGTAATATTTTTCAAACACTTTTACCCTTCGCAGATTTTAAACAATTTCTACAATGTCTAATCTAGATTTGTTGTAAATTTCAAGATATAGACAATGATATCACCTGTACATTTGATGCATGTGTTAACCAAGAGAAGTACTGTGGAAGATGCAGTAGCCTCCCAAAGGACCTAATACCCCATGCTGGTCCTGGAATCAAGAAACAAACTAGCGACCCAGGGACCAATCATAACTTATTAAATATACTAACAAAGTATAAAAACAAGAAAGTCTGCAGATGCTGGTAATCCAAAGCAACACACACAAAATGCTGGAGGAACTTAGCAAGTCAGGCAGCATCTAAGCTAAAGATATAGAAGCACAATTAGTCCATTTAGCCCATCAAATCTGCTCTGCCTTTTTATCATGGCTGATACAATTTTCTTCTCAGCCCCAACCTCCTGCCTTTTCCCAATATCCCTTCATACCCTGACCAATCAATAATCTATCAACCTCTGCCTTAAATATACACAAAGACTTGGCCACAGCTGCCTGTAGCATAGAATTCCACTCTCTGGCTAAAGAAATTCCCCCTCATCTCCGTTCTAAAATGACACCCCTCTATTACGAGGCTGTGTCCTCTGGTCCTAGACTCTACCACCGTAGGAAACATCCTCTCCACATTCACTCTATCAAGACCTTTCACCATTTGATAGAGTTCAATGAGGTCACCCTTCATTCTTCTGAATTCCAGTGAAAACAGGCCCAGAGCCATCAAACGCTTTTCGTATGACAAGCCATTAAATCCTGGAATAATTCTCGTGAATCTGAATGTTGCATTCAGTTCTGGTTACAACATAAGAGAAAATATGTGGAAACTTTGTGGAGGATGTCAGCATGCAGAGGTGCTTTGTCAGGACGTTTCGAGATTAGAAGGTATAAGATTATGAAATGTATAAATAGACAGACAGTATCTTTTACTCAGCATCAAAATGTCTAATATGAGAGGGTATATATTTAAGGTGAGAGGGCTTGAATTCAAAGGAGATGTACATGGCACGTTGTATTTTTTTTTACGGAGAGTGGTGGCTGCCTGGAATGAAGCAAATATACAGGTGTTTAAGAAACTTTTAGAGAGTCATATGAAAATGCATAGAATGGAGGAATATGAACTTGTATGAGCAGGAAGGACTAGTTTAGTTCAGCTTTTAATTACTAGTTTAATTAGCTTGACACAACATTGAGGGCTTAAGTGCTTGTTATGGTTCTGCTCTATGTTCAATACTAACCTATTAGTTACAGCACAGGATTATTTTAATATTAGACAATAGAAACAACATGCAAGAGGTGAAGTTAATTAGTTTCATCAACAACAGAACAGATTCAGATTCTGGATACCTGCAACATCCAGCAGAGAATGGTGATGTCCATGGAGAGAAGGCCCCATGGAGATATTTATTCTTAATGATGCAGGAACCACACTGAGAACAAAAAGCAAGGGTGACTGATGAGTTTGTAAACATCAGTGACAAGTGCTGAATGGAATGATCTAGCTCTGTCTCCTGAGATTCCCCTCACAGAAGCCAGGTTTTAACTAAATTGAATTGTTTCAACACTTCACAAGTTATCAATGCATTGGGTACAAAGGATATGGAGCTTTACAACATTGCAGCTGTGGTGTTGAAGACTTATGCTCCAGGTCCAGCACAAACCTCATCTCCAGTCAAGATTCTCCAATACAATGACAATATTGACCTCTTCTCAGCAAAATGGAAAAGTTGTCTAAAATATACCTTGCCCACAGGAAAAGCATGACAAATACAATTCAGTCAATTACTGTCCCATTAGCGAGCTTTCAGTTATCAAAAAGTGACTGAAAAAAGTTAATGAAAGTGTTATGAAATGGCATTTACTCACCAAAAGCCTAGTTACTGATGCTGTTTGGAATCACTAGGGGCATTAAGCTCCAAACCTTATTATGACCTTATTCCAAAGCAACTATTCTACCTTTCATATCTTCTGACACTTCATGGGTTCTCCACATCCTGAACAAACTCTACATGTAGTATATCTTGTCCATTTTCCTTTCACTTCATCATTTCCAGAGTCTTCTTAATTGGATCCACAATTCTGGATACACCCTTCTTGACCCACTGTCTTTCTTCCTTTCTCTTCTCCTTTAAAAACTTCCTCTAAATATTCAGTTTTATCTTTTAGATTTTTCCTGGGCTTGGTATTCAATTCCCAAGTTGCGTCTGCACACAGCCTTGGAATAATTTTACATAAGTATAAACAAAAGTGTGTTTTGTTGGACAACATGGTATCAAGTTTTGAAGTACAGCAAAACTAATTGTGTGAGTAACTTTAAAACTTTTACAGCTTAAGATTCTGCTTGATGGAATGCAATCTTGAAATGTGATAGAGATTTTCTCCCAACTATTAAAATGAAAAAAAAAGGTAAGAAAAAAAACTTCCAGCTACAATGAAGTTCTCTAGTATAAGCAAGTACAACTTCTCCCATAATGCAAGTATTCCATTTAAAAATCCTTTGCTTCAGGCTCCTGTTGATGCATCCACTGTTGTTGTTATAAAAGGAGCTTAGTTTAAATGTATGCATTTTCAATGGAATTATAAAAAGGCTGGTGGCACCCAAAGAGCAAAGCCAATTAAACATTGCTGAGCATACACATAAATAAAGCCATAGAATTCCAGAAATAATCATCTGGTAAGGTGAGAAGAGTGAACAGTTAGCATTTAAGATCAATGATGTTTCTTCAGAGGAATTAATTCCAGTATTTTATATTTTAATTTCAGTTTTCCAGCATTTGTAATTTTTCTTTGTTTTTGACCATAAATATCCCTACTTTATGACCTCAATTATCATGAATTCACAAAGAATAACAAAGTGGTAACAAGTTATCAGGAGAATTTTACTCACCCCTATCACTCAGAGTTCGAAAGAGTCTTGAAGAGCCTTTCCATACTGGAGGAGTTTCTGCAAGCATATTTTCTAAATCCTGTAAGTTACATGTGATTCCTCATGAAGAAATTATTCAAACATTTCTCTTTTCATAGTTATTTACTTGCAAGTTCAAATAGTTTCTTGAATATTTTACTGAAGGTGTTGAATTATAATCTGCTGATCCAACATTGATCAATAAAGTTTTGTGAATGTTGGAGGTATGCTATTAGGTTCAGGACTTGAAAAGTTAACTTTTTTTCCATAGAAGTGGCCTGACCTGCTGAGCATTTCTATTTTTATTACAGATTTAAGGAGTGTCTTAAAGGTAGCGAAGGAGAATGATAAATGGAATTGAAGGAGGAGTTTAGGTGGCAAGGGCATCAAAAGTGGGCAGTGGAAGAGCGTACTGGAAATGCCGAATTTAAAGTTCTATTATTGGGCAATTAATATTCAATATTTAACGTTCTGGACACAAGAACTGGATGAAATTCAATGTCCGCGATGAGTGAACCTCGAGCACGAGTCTGTACAGGGGTTCTCATTGGCTTCTATATTAGGGGCCTCCCTTCCCTTTGCACTTACTAAACTGAATAAACAAATGACTAATCCAATAACTAAACATACAATACAAACATGTTTCAATTTCGTAAATTTTTTGGATTGAATAAATTTATCCTATCAAGTCCTATTATATCTAACTTTTTCTTCCAAACAACCAGAATTGATCAAGCTTTTCTTTTATGGAAAATGAAGGGAATAACATGTTTTTGTGACTTATTCATGGATAACTGTCTCATGTCTTTTGAGCAGTTGTCTGATAAATATAATTTGCCTAGATCACATTTTTTCAGATACTTAAGATTAGAAACTTCTTGAATATTATTTTACCTACTTTTCCGATATCACATCAAACTGAAATTACAGAAATTTTTTTAGGTTTAAACCCTATCAGAAGAGTTTAATAGCAATTATTTATGATCTGATTATGAAAATACATTTAGGTACATCTGATAAAATTAAGAATGAATGGGAAAGAAAACTTCAGGTATCTTTACCTATAGAGAAATGGGAGAAAATTCTTCAATTAGGTAACACTTCTTCAATGTGTGCTAGACATGCTTTGATACAATTTAAAGTGGTTCATAGGGCCCATATGTCCAAGGATGTTAGCTCATTTTTATTGTCATATAAATCCTGTCTGTGACAAATGTAAGTCTGAGGTAGCTTCCTTGTAAAGGGGATTAGAGAGTTTTCTTTTTACACAGTTGATATTTGAAACTTGTTGCCAGTCGAGATGGTGGAATCAAATGCCATCACTACATTTAAAAAACATTTGGACAGGCACTGACATATGTTCTGGTCTTGCCCTCTTTTGGAAAAATATTGTAAAGATATTTTTGATACTTCAGCAGTTTTGCGTAGTGATTTACAAACTCATCCTATTACTGCAATTTTTGGATTACCAGTGATGGACTCTAGTCAATTATCCCCTTCAGCTTGCCGTTTGATTGCATTTGTTACATTAATAGCCAGAAGATCCATTTTATTTAATACATTAATAGAGAAATTACATTACAAAAGTTTATTTTGTAGCTGCATACTAATTATCCAGGCAATTTTTCTGTTGTAGTTTTGAAGGAATCTTGAACACTATTGGATGCAAACAGAGTCACAGATTTGCACAGCACAAAAATGGACTATGGTTCAGCACATCCACGCCAACCTTTATACCCATCAACATTCCATTTGCCACGTTAGCCAATGTTCTTCTATGTCAGTGCCTGTCCAAATGTTTTTTAAGTGTAGTGATGGCATTTGATTCCACCATCCCGTCTGGCAACAAGTTTCAAATATCAACTGTGTAAAAAGAAAACTCTCTAATCCCCTTTACAATATCTTCTCACCTTAAATCTTTGCCCTCTTGTTTCTGATACCCTTATCATGGGAAAAGATTTACCCTATACCTGTTATAATTTTATTTGACTCCATCAGGTTAGCTCTCAGTCTCCTTCACTCCAGAGAAAACAGACCCAGTCTGTTCGATCTTTTCCCATAACTAAGGTTCTTCAATCCAGACAACATTCTGTTCAAATCCTGTCTGCACACTCTCCAACGCAATCACATCCTTTCTGTAATGTGATAGCCAAAACTGACACAACACTTAGTAGTTGAACCAGTGCTTTGTAACTTTACAGTCTATGCCATCGCCTATGAAGATAAGCATGCCTTATGACTTTTTGTACTGTCTTATTTCCCTGCTTTTGCTCCTTTCGGTGAACTGTAGACATGCACCCAAAGGTTCTGCTGTTCACCAACATTCCTGATTATTATGCTATTCACTGCATGGGTCTCACCACTGTTCGATTTCACAAAATGCTTTACCTTACATTTATCAGAATTATATGAAGGGTTTAAGTTATGTTATTTAATATACAAACATATGAATAAATGAATAGGGAGCAGGTATACATCATTCACATTTAAGTAATTTCTATAATTTACAGCAAATCTGATTTTAGCTTCAATTCCACATCACAGCCTTCAGTAATCTTTAATATCCTTGTTTTCCAAGAATCTACCTAACTGTCATAAAAATGTGTAATACTCTTGGTTACACCTCCCTTTTAAGAACAGTTCAGAGGACTCATGACTTTCTGACACAAAAAAAATTACATTACCTACCTTCAGTGTTAAACTTCTCTTAAACAGTGATACCTAGTTCTATATTATCCTGCAAGAGGATCTGTACGCATCATATATATCTGGTGAATGTAGTTTTAAAAAACATTTTATTATGCTCCCTCCCTCTTCTGAGCTATTGATACTTAACATTAATTCTATTATTATAAGCAAAAATACTAAATATTTTCAATTTAACTTCTGGCAATTATTGCTTCTGTGACAACACAATTACGTCCACAATTTACCATTGTTATATTTGCTATAAAGTCAGTTAAATTTATATAGTAAATTGCTGTATCTGAATAGGAATAGAAGAAATTTAGATATACAGTATTTTGTATTTTCCTATCTTTTGTCAAAAGCAATCTGATTTTAGCTTGATGCATTATATAGGCAGATATATTCAATTAGTTGATTTACTTTGTAAAAATTAGAGTCATACAGTTCTTTGCGTCTTTGATCAAAACGTGTAGTTTCACTGTTTTTGTGTCTGGAATCGGCACAAAGCAAAACAGTATCATATATTTGGTGTGCAGTACATAAAGGAATTAGAAAACAAAACTGATCCATATAATCAAGGAACCTGGTCAGTTTTTGTTATGGAGTGAAATATGCACTAATCGCAAGTTTTCCAACCAGAAGTAAAAATACGTCCCATTGTTTCATAAGCACTCACCTGCCTTGAGAGTGATTTTCTAGACTTAAAACCTGCAAAAGAAAAGAGTTATGTCATTTCTTGACCTTTGTTAACTGTAGAGGTAATACCATATCCACATTTTAAAATCCAAAACAAATTCAATGTTTATTAATTTTATTTTTAGTACCTATGCAGAAAAGATCATATGGTAATTTAGTGATTTTTTTTACTATATTGAATTATAAGATAGTTTATTTTCACTAGTTAGTGAGATAGCAATTGGATATATTTAAGAGACTTGTTGAAAGAGTGTAGAAAATCCATTTAAAATAAAGGATTGGACTGTAAAAATAACTAGATTAGTAAAAGAGCTATAGTAATTGATAGACAGATTTCAGACCTATAATTAAAGGAATGGTCACCCTGGTAGATTGAGCAATATCAAGCATGCAGCAGAACAGGAGAATGAAGACGGGCGGAATCTTCTACAATTGTGGGACTAGATGAGTTCAACCCAGGTTCAGGGCTACTATCTTGGGTGTCATCTGTGTGGAATTTACATAAATACCCTGTGACTGTATGGGTTTCCTAAGGTGCATGCAGCTGTAGCTATAGAGCTCTCTTCTAGAAGCATCATTGGGTTAAATTTTTTTTTAAAAAGCTAAAGAAAATAATAAAATTGTTTACGCAAAAGAGCACACCAGAAAGTACTGTTCTTTACTATTTGTAGAAATCAGAATATTAGTTTTTGTTTATGGGCTAAAATTGCGAAGAATATGGGGGAAAAAAAAACAGGCTATTTGCTTTCCCCAAGAGAGCTTTTCCATGCAGGCCTTTGTGAAAAATAAAGCTATCTGAAAAACTTTGAGGCAAGAACTTGATTAGAAAAAAAGAGAAGTTTATGACAGGATTCTCAAAAGTTGAGGTCTCACATCAGAAGATGCTGCCACCAATTTTGAGATTAAAACGGAGATTGCTGGAACTGGGGAAAGGCAGATATGTCACAGATTTGCAGAGCTGGAATAAATTACAGTGACAGAAAGATGAAAATTATAGTCTTGAAAACAAGAAAGAGAATTCCAAAACTGCAGGGTAACTTAACTGAGGAATGATAGTAGGGAAAGTGTTGTTTTTACAAGAATGACGGATAAATCTGCATCTGAGCATTCCATAACAATAGCGCATTGAAACACCTTTTCATTTTATACCATTGACAATTATGACAACAAATTGCAGACATTTTAAAATAAAAATATGTATTATTTTTCACAAATGGATGTTCATTGCTGCCAGTCTAAATGTTTTAAGTAATTTCCATTACCCCCACAGTCAAACCTCCTTACGCGATCCCCATTTACACCTAGGCCAAACATTTCCTATGTAACCAGATACAAAGTTTGTTTGGATAATGAAACATATATACAAACAAAATAAACTAGACAACATAAAATTAATAGAAAATAGTCAGTTGCCATCAATACATCGAGCAAAATACCACTAAATCAATTGGACACGGTTTTACAGCACGTTCTGCAAAGTAAATGAGATTTGTGAATTGGACTGGGTTAGGGATGGGTTAATCAAAAGTGACCTTCAAAATATGAAAAGTTTGTTAGATAGGTGCTCTTAGTCAGGAATACTCTTGCCCAGTGTGATCAGCATATTTCAAATTTTCACATTCATGTGGAAGTTCTAAACTTACTAATGCACAAAAGGCTAACTGCTTCTGCCAATCTAACCAAAATGAGTTTTGCTGATATCGTAAATGTAATGCAGGAACATTTAGAGCCAAAACCATTGTTGATTTCAGAAAGCTTTAGGTTTCGTAAGCAGAATCAAAACAAAGAGGAGTCTACTTCAAAATGTACATGGTTAAATTGAAGAGATTGTCTGAGCAATGTCTGCTCAGTCTTGGGCTTAATGATGCATGAAAGATTGTTTAGTTTGTGGAATCACCTAAGAAATCTTTCAAAAATGGATACTAATGGAAGCATAACGTATATTTAAAAGAACAATTGAAATTGTTGTATCAATGGAAACCACAGAGAGATTCAAAATTGAGTTGCAGTGAGGAATGAAAGTGATCCTGAATAAAATTACAAAATCTAAACAGAAACCAGCCTGGCCAAACAAATTGTGTTACTGTTGTGGGAGGGGCTCATGCACACCAGAACAATTCAGATTTAAAATTGAAACTTGCACAAAATGCAACAAAGTACACATACAAATAGCATGTCAGGCAAACTAAAATAAATGGACTGCACAGGAAAGAGAAAAATAGAAAAAGTTGCTGTTTCAAAAAGCACTAATCTACATTCTGTTGAACAATCTGATAATGATGGAAGTGACACAGGACTGAGTAGCCCTGAGATTTACAATGTGAAAAACGAACAATAAACAAGCAATATGGCTTAAACCAGAAATGAATAGCCAATTAATTAAAATCTAATTGGACACTGGCTTGCCTGTTTCAGTCATTCCACACAAGGAATCTGAATGACATTTCAAAGATACTAAACTGCAACCAGCAGATATCCAACTAAGAACATACATTGGAGAAAAGATCATTCCTGTGAGAATGACATTTCTTACAGTGAAATATAGCAACCAATAAGCCACACTGGACTTGTATGCAGTAAAAAAAAAACAGGAGGGCCAGCATTGTGGGGATGTGCTTGGTGAGATAACTCCAACTTGACTGGAGAACCATCCACCATTTACATGTCAAATCACCTATAATAGAGTAAACCAAAAGTGAATTAAGGAAAATACTGGATGATGCTACCGCAGTGTTCAAGGATGGCACCAGAAAACTCAAACATATCAAGGGCAAAATAGTATTAAATGAAAATGCCACACCAAATTTTAGAAAGCCTGTTCAGTTTCTTACACCATCTCTGATAAAGTAGCCGGTGAGCTGGATCACATGGAGGCTGAAGGTATTCTTTCCTAGGAGCCCATGGCCAACACCAGTGGTCCCAGTAGCCAAGAAGGTTGGGTCTGTCAGGATGTATGGTGATTTTAAGGTCACCATCAACCCACTACTAAAAAGTACTGATATCTTTGCAAATCTTTCTGGACTTAGTTGAAGCTTGCCTATGGGTAGAATTGGAAGAAGAGTCCAGAGTGTTTCTCACCATAAACACTAAAAGTACTTTATCATTATAATACTTATTTTTGGAGTAGCATCTGCATTTTCACTCTGTCAGAAAGCTATAGACTAGGTGCTGCAAGGCTGTCCAGACACACTGTGTTACCTGGATGGCATCATTGTGACTGGTAAGGAACCTCTCCAAAATCTCAAGGCAATGTTAAAAGATTGGAAGATTATGGACTCAAAGCATGATGTAACAAATCTTAATTCTTTAAACCAGCATCACTTACTGTGGTTGCACCACTGACGCACAAAAATTACACAAGTGTGCAGAGAAAATTCAAGCAGTGGTAGATGTCCTGGACCTAGGGCCAAAGGATGTATCAGATTTGCAGTACTTTTTAGGATTTGTCAATTATTATAACAGGTTCCTGCCAAACCTGACTACTGTGCTCCATCCCTTGAACTCATTACTACAAATCGGGAAGAAATAGCAATGGACAAAGTAGTGAGGGGTGGCTTTCCAAAAGGTAAAGGAACTGTTGGCGTCAGACTCAATATGTACTCACACATATTGATCCACATCATCCCAGTGAAGCTTGCCATGCATTGTTAAGGATGCCAATGTGTCCAGAAGAAATAGACAGAGAGATACTTTATTGATCCCAAAGGAAATTACAGTGTCTTAGTAGCATTACGAGTGCACAAATATACAAATATTAGAAGAGAAGTAGGAAGAAATAAAAAAATAAGTTACCTCAAACAGTCTAACAGAGGGGGTCATCGCTTCCCCGGCTATAGATTAACTCATTATAGAGCCTAATGGTTGAGGGTAAGAATGACCTCATATAGTGCTCTTTGGAGCAACGCATAAAGATATCCAGAGCTGTCAGATCCACTTCCTACAACCAACATGGAGGAGGCCAAAGAATTTGATATTGTTTCACATCTGTAAGTCTCACCTGTGAAGCAGAGTGATCCCCATAATCAGGAAAGTGATTATCTCACAAGAGTAAGAAAACCCCCAGAGTGTAGAACATAGAAATCTACAACATATTACAGACCCTTTGGCCCACAATGTTGTGCCAACCATGTAACCTACTCTAGAAACTGCTTAGAATTACCCTACCATATAGCTCTCTATTTTTCTAAGCTCCACGTACCTATCTAAGAGTCTCTTAAAATGCCCTATTGTATCCACCTCCACCACCATCACCGGCAGTGCATTCCACGCACCCACCAATCTTTGTGTGAAAGGCTTACCCCTGACATCCCCTCTGTACCTACTTCCAAGCACCTTAAAACTATGCCCCTAGTGTTAGCCATTTCAACCCTGGGAGAAAGCCTCTGGCTATCCACACGAACAATACCTCTCATCATCTTATACACCTCTATCAGCAATTAAATCTTCAGGCCTGAATGGGCCAAATTAAAATATATTACACTGTGGATATCTAAATAATAGTTGTATTACATAGTATATTGTGTAAAAGATGCATTCTATCTTGAGTTGGATTTTATAGCTAAGCAGGGAGGACAGGTGTTTTTAATATTTAGGTCAAACTTGAGTAATATTTTAAATATGCAGTGCTGTGTAAAAGTCTTAGGTATATATACAGTGCCTATAAAAAGTATTCAACCTGCTTGGAAGTTTTCATGTTTTATTATATTGTTATATGGTTATTGTTTTACAACATTGAATCAGTGGATTTAATTTGGCTTTTTTGACACTAATCAACAGAAAAAGATTCTTTCATGCCAAAGTGAAAACAGATCTCTACAAAGTCATCTAAATTAATTACAAATACAAAACAGAAAATAATTGATTGCATAAGTATTCACCCCCTTTAATATGACACACCAAATCATCACTGGTGTAGCCAATTGGTTTTAGAAGTCACATAATTAGTTAAATGGAAATCTGTTTTTGGAGACTGTGTGCAGTCAAGGTGTTTCAATTGATTGTAGTAAAAATACACCTGTACCTGGAAGGTCCAACTGTTGGTGAGTCAGTATTCTGGCAGTATTTTGTCACCATGAAGACAAAAGAACACTCCAAGGAATTCCACAAAAAGGTTATTGAAAATTACAAGTCAGGAGATGGATACAATTTCCAAGTCACTGAATGTCCCTTGGAGTACAGGCAAGTCAATCATCAACAAATGGAAAGAATATGACACAACTGTAAATTCTATTGAATTGACTTTATTTCTTACATCCTTCACATACATGAGGAGTAAAAACCTTTACGTTATGTCTCCATCTAAATGTGCAATGTGCAATCAGAGTAATTTATAATAAATAGAACAGTCAATGTAATATACTCAAATGAGCATGAGTTCATCAGTCTAATGGGCTGGTGGAAGTAGCTGTCCCGGAGCCTGTTGGTCCTGGCTTTTACGCTGCGGTACTGTTTCCCGGATGGTAGCAGCTGGAATAGATTGTGGTTGGGGTGATTTGGCTCCCCAATGATCCTATGGGCCCTTTTTACACACCTGTCCTTGTAAATGTCCTGAATCATGGGAAGCTTACAACTACAGATGCATTGGGCTGTCCACACCACTCTCTGCAGAGTCCTGCCTAGAGCAGGCCATCTTCAAAAATTGAGTGAGCGTGCAAGAAGGGGAGTAGTGAGGGAGACCACCAAGAGACCCATGACAACTCTGGAGGAGTTACAAGCTTCACTGGCTCAGATGGGACAGATTGTGCATACAACTTTTGCCCGGGTGCTTCACTAACCGCAGCTTTATGGAAGAATGGCAAAGGGAAAGCCACTGTTAAAAACAAACTCATAAAACCTCAGCTAGGGTTTACCAGAAGGCATATGGTAGACTCTGAAGTCAGCTGGAGGAAGGTTCTATAATCTGATGAAACCAAAATTGAGCTTTTTGGCTACCAGACTAAGTGCTCTGTTTGACATAAGCCAAACACCTCACATTATCAAAAAACACACCACCCCTACTGTGAATATGCTGGCTGCATCATGCTGTGGGAGTGCTTTACCACCGCAGGGAGGCTTGTAAGGGTAGAGGGTAAAGTGAATGCAGCAAAATACAGAGAAATCCTAGAGGAAAACCTGTTGCAGTCTGCAAGAGAACTGCAACCTGGGAGAAGATTTGTTTTCCAGCAAGACAATGACCCAAAGCATAAAGTCGAAACTACACAAGAATGGCTTAAAAACAACAAAGTTAATGTCCTGGAGTGGCCAAGTTAGAATCCAGACCTCAGTCCAATTGAGAATTTGTGGCTTGACTTGAAAAGGGCAATTCACTCATTGTCCCCATGCAATCTGACAGAGCTTGAACAGTTTGTAAGGAAGAATGGGGATAAATTGCAATGTCCAGAATTGCGAAGCTGATAGAGGCCTATTCACACAGGCTCAAGGCTGTAATTGCTGCCAAATGTGCATCTAATAAACACTGACTTGAAGGAGGTAAATACTAATGCAATCAGTTATTTTGTGTTCTATATTTGTAATTAATTTAGACCACCTTGCAGAGAGCTGTTTTCACTTTGACACAAGAGTCTTTTTTCTGTTGATGAGTGTCAAAAAAATCAAATTAAATCTACTGTGATTCAATGTTGTAAAACAATAAAACATGTGAACTGTCAACGGGAGTGAATACATTTTATAGGCAATTGTATATATGTATGTGTACATATAGAGTTGAAGCCAGAAGTTTACATACACCTTAGCCAAATACATATAAACTCAGTTTTTCACAATTCCTGACATTTAATCCTAGAAAACACTCCCTGTCTTAGGTCAGTTAGGATCACTATTTTAAGAATGTGAAATGTCAGAAAAATAGTAGAGAGAATGATATATTTCAGCTTTTATTTCTTTCATCACATTCCCAGTGGGTCAGAAGTTTACATACACTTTGTTAGTATTTGGTAACATTGCCTTTAAATTGTTTAACTTGGGTCAAATGTTTTGGGTAGCCTTCCATAAGCTTCTCACAGTAAGTTGCTGGAATTTTGTTCCATTCCTCCAGACAAGACTGGTGTAACTGAGTCAGGTTTGTAGACCTCCTTGCTCACACACACTTTTTCAGTTCTGCCCACAAATTTTCTATCGGATTGAGGTCAGGGCTTTTTGATGGCCATTCCAATACCTTGACTTTGTTGTCCTTAAGGAATTTTGCCACTATTTTGGAGGTATGCTTGGGGTCATTGTCCATTTGGAAGACCCATTTGCGACTGAGTTTTAACTTCCTGGCTGATGTCTTGAGATGTTGCATCAATATATCCATACAATTTTCCTTCCTAATGATGCCATCTATTCTGTGAAGTGCACCAGTCCCTTCTGCAGCAAAGCACCCCCACAACATGATGATGCCACCCCCATGCTTCCTGGTTGGGATGGTGTTCTTTGGCTTGCAAGCCTCACCCTTTTTCCTCCAAACATAATGATGGTCATTATGGCCAAACAGTTCAATTTTTGCTTCATCAGACCAGAGGACATTTCTCCAAAAAGTAAGATCTTTGTCCCCATGAGCACTTGCAAACAGTAGTCTGGCTTTTTTTATGGCGGTTTTGGAGCAGTGGCTTCTTCCTTGCTGAGCAACCTTTCAGGTTATGTCGATATAGGACTTGTTTTACTGTGGATATAGATACTTGTCTACCTGTTTCCTCTAGCATCTTCACAAGGTCCTTTGTTGTTGTTCTGGGACTGATTTGCACTTATTGCGCCGAAGTACGTTCATCTCTAGGAGACAGAATGCGTCTCCTTCCTGAGCAGTATGACAGCTGCGTGGTCCCATGGTGTTTATACTTTCATACTTTTGTTTGTTCAGGCGTTTGGAAATTGCTCCCAAGGATGAACTAGACTTGTGGAAGTCCACAATTTTTTTCTGAGCTCTTAGCTGATTTCTTTTGATTTTATTTGTAAACTTCTGACCCACTGGAATTGTGATATAGTCAAGTAAAAGTGAAATAATCTGTCTGTAAACAATTGTTGAAAAAATTACTTGTGTCGTGCACAAAGTAGATGTCCCCAATGTCTTGCCAAAACTATAGTTTGCTAATATGAAATCTGTGGAGTGGTTAAACAATGAGCTTTAATGACTTCAACCTAAGTGTATGTAAACTTCTGACTTCAACTGTATGGTTCCGTGAATGAAGTATGTGAACAGCATACGTCATCACGCCACCATGTCAAATAAAAGTAAAACTCAACACGTTATTTCCAGTTCTCAGTTTTTTCGCTTTTAATTAGTTTTTATGTTTTGAAGTTACAAACATAACAGAAAGGCACTTAAAATCTATGCAACCAACTGGGGAGAGTGTTCAAGGACTTAGAAACATAGAAAGCCTACAGCACAATACAGGCCCTTCAGCCCACAATACTGAGTCGAACATGTACTTATTTCAGAAATTACCTAGGGTTACCCATAGGCCTCTACTTTCCTAAGCTCCAAGTACCTATCCAGAAGTCTCTTAAAAGACCCTATTGTATCCACCTCTACCACTGTCGCCGGCAGACCATTCCACGCACTCACCACTCTCTGCGTAGAAAATCTACCACTGACATCTCCTCTGTACCTACTTCCAAGCACCTTAAAACTGTGCCCTCTTGTGTTAGCCATTTCAGCCCTGGGAAAAAAGCCTCTGACTATCCACAAGATCAATGCCTCTCATCATCTTATACACCTCTATCAGGTTGCCTCTCATCCTCCGTCGCTCTAAGGAGAAAAGGCCGAGTTCACTCAACCTATTCTCATAAGGCATGCTCCCCAATCCAGGCAACATCCTTGTAAATCTCCTCTGCACCCTTTCTATGGCTTCCACATCCTTCATGTAGTGAGGCAACCAGAACTGAGCACAGTACTCCAAGTGGAGTCTGACCAGGGTACTATATGGCTGTAACATTACCTCTCAGCTCTTGAATTCAATCCCATGGTTGATGAAGACCAATACACTGTATACCTTCTTAACCACACAGTCAACCTGTGCAGCAGCTTTGAGTGTTCTATGGACTCGGACCCCAAGATCTCTCTGATCCTCCACACTGCCAAGAATCTTACCATTAATACTATATTCTGCCATCATATTTGACCTACCAAACTGGACCACCTGATGCTTATCTGAGTTGAATTCCATCTGCCACTTCTCAGTCTAGTTCTGCATCCTATCAATGACCCGCTGTAACATCTGACAGCCCTATACACTATCCACAACACCCCCAAACTTTGTGTCATCAGCAAATTTACTAACCCATCCCTCCACTTCCTTATCCAGGCTATTTATAAAAATCACAAAAAGGGGTCACATGGATGTAATTGGGTGACATAGGCTCGTGGGCCGGATGGGCTTGTTACCGTGCTATATCTGAAATAAAGAAATAAAATCATTGTCATAGGTTGGGGTAGAGACTATAAAATTAGGACATTATGTTGAAACTTTACTGATTAAGTGCCTTTGGAGTATTGTATGTACTTCTGGTTGCCACACTTTAGGAAGGATGTGGTTGGTTGGAGACCAAAATGAATAACCTCACACTAGCTCTCAACTCCCAAACCTCTACATGCCAAAGTGCCTGAGGTAATGTGACATTCATTAGCTCAGCTGTATTGGTTATACTAGTGAGTGTTTGCCACGGATGTCAATGGGACTGCCGTAGTATTGAAACTTTCATTAAAGCTCTTCGGAGGAACATGGAAAACCTCTAAGGAGAATGGATTATGTGCATGTTCTGAGTGCTTTAAGTGATGTGCATCCTTCAGGAAATAGAGGTGCTGTGACAACACATTTAAGTTATTGAGGCAGGAGTTAATTGCTTGACGAGGGAGTACAATGCCTCAAAAGATTGTTTGGCTGCTCATTGGTGCACTGTAGCAGTGAACTGAAAGGGAACATGGACAGGTTTAAATGTATAACACTGGGGTACAGTACTGGTGAGGATAGGTCTGTGACTGTATAACATTAGGGTACAGTACAGGTGGGTAAGGGTCTGTCAGTGTATAACACTGGGTACAGTACAGGTGTGGAAAGGTATATAATGTGGCAAGTGTTCAGGGATATTTGCGTGGAGTTACATAGAAACACAGAAAACCTACAGCACATCTTCAATCTCTAACTGCTGTAGTCTGAGGTTTCCACCTACTTCAAAAGGGTATCAATCTTATTGGTGCCCAAGCAGAGCAGGGTGTGCTGCCTCAATGACTATCACCAGCTGCACTCACATCTACTGTGATAAAATGCTTTGAGGTTAATCATGGCAAAAATTAACTCCAGCCCAAGCAAGGACCTGGAGCCACCTCAATTTGCCTACCATCACAATAGGTCTACAGGGGATACAATCTCACTGGCTTTTCACTCGACCTTGGATGACTTGGACAATAGTAAGACCTATTTCAGGCTGCTGTTTATTGATTTTAGCACTGTTTAAAACACCATCATCCCCCCCAGAACTAATCAACAAGCTTCAAAACCTGGGAGTCTGTATCTTCCCATGCAACTGTATCCTTGACTTCCTCACCAGGAGACTAGTCAATGTGGATCAAAAATATCATCTCCTCCTCGCTGACCATCAATACTAGTGCACCTCAAGAATGCACACTCAGCCCACTGCTCTATTCTGTCTACACCCATGACTGTGTGGCTAAGAACAGTGCAAATGCCATCTATAAATTTGACAACGACACAACTGTTTTTGAGAGAATCTAAAGGCAGTGAAGAGGAGGCGTACAGGATTGAGATAGATTAGCTGGGTGAACGATGTCACAATATTAACCTCACACTCAATGCCTGTTAGAATAACAAACTGATTTTGGACCAGTAAGGGGAAGATGTGGGAACACACACCAGTCCTCATCAAGAAGTCAGCAATGGAAAGGGTGAGCAGTTTCAAATTCTTGGGAGTCAACATCTCTGAAGATCTATCCTGGGCCCAACATATTGATGTGATTACAAATAAGGCAGTGGATATACTTCATTGAGAATTTAAGGAAATTTGGTATGCCGCTGAAGACACCACCAAATTTCTACAAGTGCTCTGTTTTAACTGGTTGCATCATCATTTTGCATGGATGCTCTATAGCACAGGATCAAGAAGCTGCAGAGGGTTGTAGACTCAGCCAGCTTCAATATGGGCACTAGCTTCCCTACCATCGAAGACATGTTTAAAAGAGGATGCCTCAAAAAGGTGGCATCCAGCATTAACAACACTCATAACCTAGCACGTGTTCTCTTCTCATTACTATCATCAGAGGAGGTAAAGGAGCTTGAAGAGACACACTCAAGTTTCTTCACCTCTGCCATCAGAATAGTACCCACGAGCATTCCCTCTCTATACTCTTTTCCATAGATGCTGAGTTCCTCTGACATTTTGTGAATGTTGCTTGGATTTCCAGCATCAGCAGATTTTTACTATTTTTGCTCTCTTTTTGAACTACTTATTTAATTTTTATATACATATTGCCTCTAAAAATATTGGAAATTTTCATGTTTTCTTGTTTTAAAACATTGAATCACGGTGGATTTAATTTGGCTTTTTTGACACTGATTAACATAAAAAGAGTGTTTCATGTCAAAATGAAAACAGATCTCCACAAAGTGATCTAACTTATTTACAAATATAAAACATAACTATTCACCCCCTTTAATATGACACACCAAATCATCACTGGTGCAGCCAATTGGTTTTAGAAGTCACATAATTACCGTAGATTCCGGACTACAGAGCGCACCTGATTAAAAGCCGCTGGCTCTAATTTTAGAAATAAAATCAATTTTTTAATTGTAAAGGCCGCACCGGATTTTAGGCCGCACCGGATTTTAGGCCGCACCGGATTTTCGGCCGCAGGTGTCCCACGTTGTAATATGAGATATTTACACAGAAAGATATTACACATGAGGATTTTTTAACTTTTAATTAAATCCATATGGTAACAAAAACAAATACATATTGCAAATGCTTTTTTTCGAACCGTGCCCGTAACGCGGCTACTTTTAAATATACGTTGCGTATACTTCTTTACTGAACAACATTCCAATATCTCCTAACGACTGGTAAAAAATATATATACTGCAGCCTACCAGGAAAAGTTATTGATCGCCTTTAACTTAAAAGCAGCGTTCGCTCAGATCCAAAGCCGCTCGCGTAATGTGCTCCCTCCCACCTTTCCGTTTATCGCAAACGGCATTTTTCCCACAAGACACCGCGAAACCGGGTGTGACGTCATAGCATCCCGCAATGTAGTACAGAAAACAAATATAGTTAAAACTCTTCTAACTTTAACTAGAAAATGAATTACTAAGCGAAAATATTATAAACTAAGTAACTGCCATAAGGCAGCACAATGCTTCGAGTGTTTTCCATGTTGATGAGGGTGAGTACAAATGACTGATTTACAATAATTTAATTGTGAAAGTGTGCTTGATTTATCGTACAATTTCATTGGACCTTTGTGAACTACTCATCAATTTTATTGGTCTACTGTTATGAGGCAAAATGTTTACGAGGCGGCATGAAAAAAATCATGTATTAGCCGCTCTGGATTAAAGGCCGCAAAGTTCAAAGCTGTTCAAAATGTGGGAAAAAAGTAGCGGCTTAAAATCCGGAATCTACGGTAGTTAAATAGAGATCTATTGTTGAAAACCTATGTGCAGTCAAGGTGTTTCAATTGATTGTAGTGAAAATACAACTGTATCTGGAAGGTCCAACTGCTGGTGAGTCAGAGTCCTGGTAAAAACTACACCATGAAGACAAAAGACCACTCCAAACAACCCGGTGTAAAGGTCAAAGTGGAAACAGATATCCATAAAGTGATCTTTGTGAAAAACACAAGTCAGGAGATGGATACAAGAAGTGTTCCAAGTTACTGACTCTCCCTTGGAGTAGAGTTATGTCAATCATCAAGAAATGGAAAGAATATGGCACAGCTGTAAATCTGCCTAGAACACGCTGTCCTCAAAAACCGAGTGACTGTGCAAGAAGGTGACTAGTGAGGGAGGCCACCGAGAAAACTATGACAACTCTGGAGGAGTTACAAGCTTCAGTGGCTGAGATGGAAGAGACTGCGCATATAACTCACTAGTTGCAGAGGAATAAGATGGAAGAGGAGGATTCTGGATCTAGGCTTATGGACAATGATGAAGGTTAATGATAGGTTAATGATGAAGAATTACAATCTTCTGAGCCATTTCACTGCACTAGTGCAACAACTGACACAAAAAAGTCAATTTTTACAATGGGAGAGTGGCACAGAGAAAGCCACTGTTGAAAACAAACTTACATGAAATCTCGGCTAGAGTTTGCCATAAAGCACGTGGGAGACTCTAAAGTCAGCTGGAAGAAGGTTCAATGATAGGGTTTCCCAACTGGGATTCCGTGAGACATCGCTAGGGGATCTGCAAGACTGTGATTAAAATAAATTGTCATATAGACCTATTTCATTATTAAATGTAGATGCTAAAATTCTTTCAAAAATAATGGCTAATCGGCTGGTGAATATTCTAGCTAAAATTATATCTCTAAACCAAACAGGTTTTGTAAAGGGCCGTTATTCCTTCTCTAATGTTCGGAGACTGTCAAATGTAATATATTCATCCTTTTCTAAGACTCCCCAATGTGTTGTCTCTCTCAATGCTGAAAAGGCATTTGACAGAGTTGAATGGAAATACTTATTTAATGTTTTGAGAAATTCGGCTTTGGTATTAATTTTAATAAGTGGATCAGAATGATATATAAAAGCCCTATTGCTACTGTTATTACTAATAATTGCAGATCTCCTTTTTCTCAGCTTTCATGGGGTACGAGACAAGGATGTCCGTTAAGTCCCTAGTTATTTAATTTGGTGTTGGAACCCTTGGCTATTGCACTTCGTAAAGCTAAAGATATTCATGCAATTTTCATAAATGGGACTATTCATAAGATCTCCCTTTATGTTGACGATCTCTTAGTTTATATTTCAAATCCTGAAGAATTCACTCTTTGTTTATTGAAACTATTAAACGAATTTGGAATGTTTTCGGGATATAAACTAAACCTTCATAAAAGTGAATTATTTCCCCTAAATGATTCTGCTTCTATATATGATGGCATTCCTTTTAGAGTTATGGACTCTTTTAAATATCTAGGTATTATTATTACTAACAATCATAAAAACCTTTATAAAGCTAATTTGGTTCCTTTAGTGGATTTTATGAAGCAATTATTTTGTAGATGGAATCCACTTACACTTTTGTTAGCCGGCCAAATTCATTCAGTTAAAATGATAATTTTACCAACATTTTTATATGTATTTCAAAATATCTCTATTTTTTAAACTTTTTTAACTAAGAAGCTTTTTGATCAGGTTGACTCTATTATTTCATCTTTTGTTTGGAATAATAAAGATTAAGAATTGGTAAACATCATTTACAAAAATTAAAATAGGATGGAGGTCTTGCTTTGCCTAATTTAAGAATGTATTATTGGGCTTTTAATATACGTTATATGTGTTTTGGTTATATTGGGCTGATAAAAATAAACAACCACCTTGGGCTGATTTGGAATTGAATGCTGTGAAACAGTTTCACTTAACCTCGTTATTAGGAACTTCTCTATCTGTACAACTGGCCAAAATTACTAATTTAAATTTATACCCTGTGATTAAGCAGTCATTATGAATTTGGTTCCAGTTTTGTAATTTTTTAAATCTTAAAAAATTTAAACTTTTTAGTTTATCGAAATTATTTATTTAAACCTTCATTAAGTGATCTTGCCTTTCATCTTTGATGGAATAAAGGATCCTTCATCGATCTGTTCCAAGATGGCTGACTGATGTCTTTTGAGAAATTAGTAACTAAATACTCTCTCTCATATTCACATTTCCTGCAATATCTTCAGGTCAGACACTTCTTACAAGAATATTTAGGTAATTTTCCATATATACAGGATTCTGACCTGTTAGGTATTATTTTTTAAATGAACCCTTTAGTGAAAGGTTTTATTGGGAAAATTTATAATTTATTGTTACAACAGCACAACTACCCTTCACTTAAGATTAAGCAAGATTGGGAGAGAGAGCTTAACATGACCTTGATAACAGAGGGATTGATTGCGGATTTTGAAGTTGGTTAACTGTTCTTCGATCTGTGCCAGTCACTCTTCAATTCAATTTAAAATTGTACATCATTACTATTTGACAAAGGAGAGACTGTCTAAAATGTTTCCTAATGTTGATAGTTAGTGTGACAGATGTAAAACCGAAACCGCCACATTGACACATATGTTTTGGTCGTGTTCTGTATTGAAACAATTTTGGAAATCTATTTTCTCTACAATTTCTACAGTTCTAAAAATTAACTTACAACCTAATAAATTGACAGTTTTGTTTGGTATAATCCCGCAATGTATTCATGGTATTTCTCTATCATACCAACATGTAATTGCATTCATTACATTATTGGCCAGAAGGGCTATTTTGTTGAAATGGAAAGATGCTTCTGCTTCTACTTTGATACAATGGTTCTCTCAGGTGATGCTATGTCTTAGTTTGAAGAAATCAGTAGTTCAACTTTTGATCCTTGATTTGATTTTGAGAAAAGGTGGGGTTCATTTGCCCGCTACTATCATCTGATTTGAGTTAATTAATATGGTTTCCTTCTGATTTTTGTTTAAATGGATTTGAGTTGACCGATTGATGTTTTTATTCTATGTAAGCTTGTATGATGTATAGCTCCAGGGTTGTGCTCCCAATGGTTTTTTTTTTCATTTTTTTTTAGTTAGTAGGGTTTTTTCTCTTAGTTAGTAGGGGTTCTTTTTTTTCTTTCTTTCAAAAAAAATTCTTAACACTTTATTTTTTCTTATTATTATTGATACATTGCTTAGCTTTGTTAATCAGTTATTTGCTAATTTAATTCATTGTACATGATATATTGACTTGATTACCTTAATGTATTTTTGTTGCTCTTCAATAATAACTAATAAAAAAGATTTTTTTTAAAATTGTCTTCAACCTCATGCAATGCACAATGCTAGCACTTGCAGAGGTGGGCAGTGACAGAGCTACCACTTTCAGCCCGTAATGGGAGTGCGAAGTTGGACCATGCTTATTTGGTTCAGTCCATTCTCAGTTTTTGATGCAAGATAGGGAGGCCATTGATAATTGGTGAGCGCTGTATTGCACAGAGGGGAGGACTGTGGGCTGATGAGGATGAAGTGGGCTATCCAAGCATTGAATGGACTCGCCCAACATGGGGTGTTACACAAGCTAGTCCCTCCTGAACTACCTCTCCCAACTTTGCCTTAAACATCACCAACTGACTAATGGGAATGAACGCGCTTCCAGTGTTGCAGAAAACTGGAGGGAAATTTTCATTCTAAAAACTGTACAGTGTAGCGATTTTTGAAGAGGAGGAGTGAGATGGAAGAGGAGGATTCTAGGTCTAGACCTCCAGACAATGACGAAGGTTAATGATGAAGAATTACAATCATCTGAGTCATTTCACTGCACTAGTCCAACAATAGACACAAAAAAGCCCATTTTTACAATGAAAGCTATTTATCAATGGGTTTTACATGGACTGGTGATCCAGGTTGTCCTTTTCCATTGTGCCTGGTCTGTGGCAAACAACTTACAAATGTAGCAATGGCTCCAGCAAAATTGAAAAGACACTGAACTACAAATCACAGCCATATGACACGTAAAAGTGCTGATTATTTTAAATGGCCATTGGAATCTCAAAACAAACAGATTAAAGCTTTTTAAAATAAAGTCACAGTCACTAGAAAGATTCAGGAAGCAAGTTATTTGGTATCTGTAAAGACCAGTTCACTCCAGAATGTTAAAAAAAACTGAAAACCTGGACAGAGCACACCAATCTCCTGCTACATCGAGATAACTGGTGGCTTAGCAAATAAAGGGTTTGAGCTGAAAGGTGAGTAAAGATGGAAATGAAGAATGGCTGCAGAAACTAACCAACTTAAGACATTTTTCATCATATGAACTAGCTGAACAAGTCTCTGCAAGGCCCTGGAGAAAATGTTTTGACGTTAAGTGACAAGATTCTTGTAATTAAAAGTAAACTGATTCTTTGAAAAAATCATGTTGCACAAGGACCTTGAAATGTTTCCACTGCTGCTTGGGCTTGAGAATGAGGAAGAATGTCAGAAAGTCTAGAGCCTTATTGAAAACAACCTGGAAGAACTGCAGAACAAAATTGAACAGTATTTTTCCTCCCTTTCAACACAAGTGTATGACAGCGTGAGGGACTTTTTCTCTTAATCTTCTGCTCAGCCTGACAACCTGACTTTGAGAGAAGAAGAACTTTGTAAGCTACATTCTGATCATGCACTCAAGATTAGATTTACTGACCTGCCCCTGGACAAGTTCTGGATCTCTGTGAAAGAGCATCCTGCCACGTTCATATGAAAGCAATGAACATTTTGCTGCAGTTTTGAACTTCTTACGTGTGTGAGCAACCTTTCTCGTTTAACAGCGGCAGAGCAAGGATTGCAATCGTCTCATTTCAGTTGAAGATGAAATCCATGTGAAATTAAACCCAGAATTGAGAAATTTATTAGGTTTACCTTATGAGGTTTTAAAATTTATGAAAAGAAGATTAATTTCAAGAAAGGTAAGCTAAGCTTAACTATCTTTTTTTTCAAGAAAGATTGGCTAAAAATTCATTCTCTACTTAAAGGAGCATTGACAATTATCTTTGGATTATTATATTTACATCTTATTGATCATGCTAATGTACTGTAAGTTCTACATATAATAATTTGTATGCAGGGGTTTCCCTGAGACCTAAATTTATTTCAAGGGTTCCTCTAGGGCAAAAAGGTTGAGAAAGGCTGTTTTATGCTCTGATGAAACCAAAATTGAACTTTTTGGCCATCAAACTAAATGCTATGTTTGATGTAAGCCAAACACCGCACATCATCAAAAACACACCATCCCTACTGTGAAGCATGTTGGTTGCTGCATCATGCTATGTGGATGCTTCACTGCAGCATGCCCTGGAAGGCTTGTGAAGGAAGAGAGTAAAATGAATACAGTAAAATACAGGGAAATCCTGGAGGAAAACCTAATGCAGTCTGCAAGAGAACTGCAACTTGGGAGAAGACAATGACCCCAAGCATAAAGCCAAAGATAACTACCAGGTTCAGGAACAGTTATTACCCCTCAACCATTTAAGGAATGGCTTAAAAACAACAAAATGAATGTCCTGGAGTGGCCAAGTCAGAGTCCAAACCTCAATCCAAAAAGAACTGTTCACTCATGATCCCCATGCAATACAACAGAGCTTGAGCAATTTTGTAAAAAAAAGAATGGGGAAAAATTGCAGTGTCCAGATGTGCAAAGTTGATGGAGATGCATCCACAGAGACTCAAGGCTGTAATTGCTACCAAAGGCGCATCTACTAAATACTGACTTAAAGAGGGTGAGGAATTATACAATAAATTATTTTGTGTTTAATAAATGTAATAAATTTAGACCAATTTGTAGAAGTTTGTTCTCACTTTGACAAAAAAAAGTATTTTCTGTTGATCAGTGTCAAAAAACGCCAAAGTAAATCCACTGTGATTCAATGCTGTAAAACAATAAAATGTGGAAACTTCACCCCGGGGGTGGGAGGGGGGGGGGAAGAAATACTTTTATAGGCACTGTTTCTAATTACAATTTACAGTATTTTTTTATTATGTACTGTTGTACTGCTGCCGCAGAACAAAAAGTTTCATGACATATGTCAGTGATAATCCATCAGCATGGACCCCACCATCCAGTCCATGCTCTCTTCTCACTGCTATCATCAGGAAGGAGGTACAGGAGCCTCAAGTTCCACACTACCAGGTTCAGGAACAGTTATTACCCCTCAACCATAAGTCTCCTGAACCAGAGGGAATAACATCACTCACCCCAGCACTGAACTAATTTCATAATCTATGGACTCACTCTTAAGGACGCCACAACCTGTGTGTTCTTCATATTTATTACTTATTTATATATTATTATTATTTTTATATTTGCACAGCTTGTTGTCTTTTGCCTATTGGTTATTTGTCTGCCTTTGTCGCATGTTTTCATTGAATCTATTTGTGTTTCTTTGTACTTACTGTGAATGGCTGCAAGAAAATGAATCACAGGGTACTATATGGTGTCATATGTACATATACATATTTGAATAAACCTGATTCAGATTGGTTTTTATCCTATCAAAATATTTACATATGCTAGAATGCTTCAATTACATCATCACTTAATCTTCTGAACTCAAGGGAATTCAAGCTTAGTAAATGCAATCCTACAATGTTTCTTCAAATCCTCTCCTGTTCCATTTGATAATAATATTTTTTGTCTATCCAGAAGTGCAAGGCTCCAGAAAGATGTATGATCTTGTGTGCACCAGAACACTGCTGTCGAAAACAATATTTCTACTTAAATAATTCTATTTAAATTCTCAATTTGAATGTTACACATTTTATTTAATTGAAATCACTTAATTATTCCATAGTTTAGTACAAAAAGACAGAATAATAAATAGTAAATAATGCGAAAGTAGTCAGACTCCCTTTATATATCTGATTTGAAAAAATATTGAAAATACACCATTCAGAAATAAACAAGAAGGCATATCAAATAATATCAGTCCAGATGATTCTTTGTTGCCAAGATCTAAAAGGATTCAAAATGATCCAGAGCCAAGCTTTATTGTTTAAACATATGCTTTCAAGCGTGAGTTCTCTTTATAAACTCAGTGAAAACAAAATTAAAAATTCAGGACCTAATTTTACCAGAAATTACAACATTGAAATGGATATTTTATGCATATGGTTTTGATTAAAAATACAAAAAGTGTTTGCATTAGTAACATATCCAAAGTATTGCTTTCTTTATGGATCAAGATAATAAACTAGTAATACACCCATTGACTATAATTGCCTATCATCAATGCACTTCACACAATTAGATTTACTATGTACATATATGCAGTTTTTATGACTAGGACATAAAGCCATAAATTTCATTAGACTTGCATCACATCTTCAGAGTCAGGACCTTGCAAGAACCTAAACAAACTGAGATTAGTGTCCAATAGGAATAGACATACATGCAAGTGCAATAGATACAGACTTTGTGCAACGATGAAAAGAACAGCTTATTACATATGCTCTGTGGACTCACAATAAAGATAATAAAATAACCTTCGTTCTTGCAAAAACACTCTCAGAACCAAAGCTTGAGCAATTACTTGGTCCCTGGATACATTGACCTAAATCTTTAATCAGTAGCACAGTGATGCTGCTCACTAATGACATTGTTGAAACCTGCCCAAAATAGGTTAAGCAGGTTATGTGGCATGTTTCTTCCTATTATAATCCGATTTGCAATGAGGTGGGTTCTGCAAGAGATATGTGAACTCCCAGAAAGAGTCCACATGTTAAAGACTGAATGGGAACTCTGAATGAAGAATTCACATAGACAACAAAGAAACAAAAAACACTAATTTTACCCAAAACATTTTACAGAACATAAACAGACATTAGGATGTGTGTGTGTGTGTGTGTGTGTGTGTATAGTGAAGCAATAAATTGGTAAAAAAAAATCAGACATCAAATTAATTTTTCAAGACTATGGAATTCCAAAACAAGTATTCCTTAGTCTATCTTCTGAATTCCATCCCGTGAGTACTGTATAGTCAAGCCAATTCAATTTGTCCTCATGGGCTCACCCCTCATCTCTTGAACCAACTTGGTGAACCTCCTCTGTATGGCCTCCATGGCCAACAAGTATATCTTTCCTCAGGTGAGGAGACCAGAAATGCATTCAGTACACCAGGTGCAGTCTCACTGATACCATGTACAGTTGCAGCATAACCTCCCTGCTTTTAAATTGAATCACTCTAACAATGAAGGTCAACGTTCCATTTAACTTCTTGACAACCTGCTGCACCTGGAAATCAACCTTTTGTGACTCATACAGAAACATTCCCAATTCCCTCTGTATCATATATGCAATATTTCACCATTTAAATAATAATCTGATCTTCAGTTTTTTCCTCCAAATTGGATGACCTTGCATTTGGCAACATTGTACTCCATGTGCCAGACCTTTGCCCACTCACTTAAAAGATCTCTATCTCTCTGTAGACTCTCCACATATCTGCAAATTGCTTTTCTACTCAATTTAGTATCATCAGCAAACTTGGATATGTTACACCCGGTTCCCTCTTCCAAATCATTAACGTATATGGTGAAAAGTTACAAGCACAGCACCATCCCCTGCTGCAATCCGCTCTCCACTGATTGCTAACCAAAGAAACATCCATTTATCTCAATTCTCTGTCTTCTATTGATTAACTAATAACTAACACCTAACCCCCAACTCCATGCATCCTTATTTTATGGACATATCTTTTTTGAGGACTCTTATTGAACACCCTCTGGAAAGTAACATATAAACAGCTGATGGTTAAGTATATGAACATAGTATGAAAATGTTGATATTTAAGCTATGACACAGATTTGGTATTGTGTTCACCTGGGAGGAACAGGACAATTCTGGATGTTTGCATTTAGTTGTAAATAGGCAAATATTAGAAACAGTTGTCAGGTTTACAGTAATTATAGTGAAGTTCAACTGCAAATTCTGTACTAAATCCTAAACTATTGGTATTGGTATCATATTGTCAATGTACAGAGATGAAAAGCTTTTGATACTTGAATGCTTACTGCTCAAATTTGTTCAAGATTGTAGAGTCCCAATGATTAATTTTTATAAGAAAGGCATTAAATGAATCTCCTTCATTTGATGCAGTTTGCATAATATCTAATTATTAATAACAGCTTATCTAATGCATCCCAGAAATAGTCATATGAAGAATGCATTGGATCCAACCTAAAAAAGTAATACATCATGCTGATGGTCTTCTGCAAACAACCACTAAATTTGGCTTTCTCCTTACAATTATGTATAGATGGTGATTAACAACTTAGGTCCTTATTTCCTCTGGCCCAGTCAAAATCTCATTCATAGCTGATTGTGGACTTCAGGAAGGGTAAGACAAAAGAACACATACCAATTCTCATAGAGGAATCAGAGGTGGAGAGAGTGAGCAGCTTCAAGTTCCTGGGTGTCAAGATCTCTGAGGATCCAACCTGGTCCCAACACATTGATGTAGTCATAAAGAAGGAAAGATAGCCGCTATACTTTATTAGGAGTTTGAAAAGATTTAGCATGTCAACAAATACATTCAAAAACTTCTATAGTTGTACCATGGAGAGCATTCTGACAGGCTGCATCACTGTCTAGTATGGGTGGGGGGGGTGGCTACTGCACAGGATCGAAAGAAGCTGCAGAGAGTTGAAAATTTAGTCAGCTCCATCCTGGGCACTCGCCTACAAAGTACACAGGACATCTTCAGGGAGCAGTGTCTCAGAAAGGCAGTGTCCATTATTAAGGACCTCCAGCACCCAGGACACGCCTTTTCTAATTGGTACCATCAGATAAGAGATACAGAAGCCTGAAGGCACACACTCAGTGATTCAGGAACAGCTTCTTCCCCTCCACCATTAGATTCCTAACTGGACGTTGAAGCTTTGGACAATACTTCACTTTTTTCTAATATACAGTGTTTCTGTTTTTACATACTTTTTAAAAATCTATTTAATAAGCGTAATTGATTTACTTGTTCATTTATTATGTTTTATTTTATTTGTTATTTTTTTTTTCTTTCTGCTAGATTATGTATTGCATTGAACAGCTGCTGCTAAGTTAACAAATTTCATGTCACATGCCGATGATAATAAACCCGATTCTGATTCCCTATGTTTTTTAATTTGTAAAGGATCTCCTTACTATTCTTTATCTCGATTCAATCCTTGAGACTGCTCTTCCGTAATCATTCCTCTTTAGTTAACTAGATAACATCACAAATCACTTCCAGTTTCTACGCATTTCCTTCTCTTTCTTTAAACTTATTGTTATGTTTTGTAACTCCAGAAACTAATCAAAAGAAAAACACATGAGCCTGAATGCTTGTCTACTTAATATCTTTCCTTTTTTTCTCCCCCTTAGGGAGGTGCTCAAATATGTCTTATTCAATTTATTTTCAGAAATTCATTTTCGACAAACTGTGGTCCACTGTCACTGACAAAGTGCTCTGGAACACAAGTCCTTGAGAAGAGCCTTCTTAACACATCAAGCATGCGAGGCTGCAGTGGACGAGTTCAGGAATGCTTCTGGCCACTTTCTACTATGAAGAAATTTGTGCCCATGTATGGTTTGGCAAAATCGACATGAATCCTCTGCCAAAAGAATGCAATCCCAGGGAAGGAGAGGTGCTGCTTTTGGCATCTTCTGAACATGCTGGCATCCCAATCAGTGCATAGCAAACTGCTCAATCCCCGAATCTATCCCAGGCCACCAGACAAACCTTGGAGCCAACACTTTAATTTTAATCACACCTAGATGACTGGCATGTAGCTCATCCAACACTTTTGCTCTCAGTTTTGATCGTACAAAAACTCTCAATCCCCACATAAAGGAACTCCCATCAAGGGCAAGTTCATCCCAGCACTGGTACACATAGGTAGAAACTGGAATTTCTGTCGCACATTCCAGCCATTTTGGGTTGCTATGTAGATCTGCAACAATGTGGGGTCTTTTCTGCTTTCCCTTTGGATCATCTCTGCCGTAACAGGGAGATCTCCGATTTGCATTAGGGAGAATATGTCAAGAAAAGTGTCCTCTTTTGTAAATTTTGCAGGTACTTCCTTTTGCAAGGGTAAGAAGGACAATCTATTAGCATTTCCATGATTAGCTGTCCTCATGAATTCAATCTTGTAACTGTGTTCTCCAAGACATTTGTGCTGATGCTGTTAATGGAACACCCTTCTGTGGATTCAAAATGGACACTAGTGGCTGATGATCAGTCATGAGGGAAAACTCTCTCTCATACAGGTACTGATTGAAACATTTTACACTGTAAAGCAGAATCAATGCCTCGCTGTCAATCTGTGTGTAACTTTTCTCTGCAGTGGAAAGGAAAGTGATGCAAAGACTATGGGCATTCATTTACATCACATAACATACGACATGTCTGCACTTGTACCATAAGGCAAAACATCACAGACAAACTTCACTGGATGATATGGATCATAATGTTTAAGTACAGTGTCTGTTGTCACCATTTCTGGTTACCATCTCACACTGCTTTGTCCATTGCTATTTCTTCCCAATCTGTAGTAATGAGTTCAAGGGATGGAGCACAGTAGCCAGGTTTGACAGGAACCCTTTATAGTAATTGACAAATCCTAAAAAGAACCACAACTATGACACATATTTGGCCTGAGGGAATTCACCTCAGCTTGAATATTTTTAGCACACTTGTGTAATTTTTGTGTGTCAATGGTGTAACCAGAGTAAGTAAAGCTTGGTTTAAAGAATTCACGTCATGTCTTGCTCTGAGCCCATAATCTTCTAATGTTTTTAACACTGTCCCAAGATCTTGGAGATGTTCCTTGTCATCCTTACTAGTAACAATGATGTCACACAGGTAACACTGAGTACTTGGAAAAAGCCTTATACCACCTGGTCCATAGCTTTCTGACAGAGTGCAGGTGCAGATGCTACTCCAAAAATAAGCCCATTATAATGATAATGCCCTTTGTGAGTGCTTATGGTGAGAATCACAGGACTCTTCTTCCATCTCCAGCTGTAGGTACATCTCATCCAAGTCCACTTTGGTGAAGTGTGTCCCTCCAGAAAGGTTTGCAAAGATATCCTTTATCTGGACAAAGCAGGGTGATCTACAGTACTTCCAGTACTGGGTTAATAGCGACCTTAAAATCACCACAAATCCTGACAGACACATTTTTTTCCTGGCTACTAGCACTACTAATGTTGCCTATGGGCTCCACTGAACCTTGGAAAGAATTCCCTCAACCTCCATAAAATCTAGCTTACTGGCGACTTTATCATGGATAGTATAAGGAGTAGGAAGAGGCTTTGTAAAACTTGGGTGTGGCATTTTAATTTAACACCATTTTACCCTTGATATGTTTTGAGTTTTCCAATGCCATCTTTGAACATTGCTGTGGCATCACCCAGTACCATTGTTAATTTGCTTTCAATTGACTATTTCAGGGGGTGTGGCAAATGTTGGATAAATCTCCATTCAAGTTGTAGTTCTCTCAGCCAAATGCAGCTCCACAATGCTGGTCCTCTGTTTTTACCACATACAAGTCTAATGTGGCTTGTTGGCTGTTGTATTTCACTGTTACAAATGTCATTCCTACAGCAAAGATCTTTTCTCCAGCTTATATTCTTAGCTGGATATCTGCAGGCTTCAGTTCAGTATCTTTGAAATACCGTTCAAACTCATTTTGTGAAATGATTGAAACAGCTGAGCCAGTATACAATTCCATTTTAATTAATTTGCAATTCACTTCTGGTGTAAGCCATATTGCTCGTCTCTTGCTAGTTTTCACAATTTAAATCTCAAAGCCACCCAGTTCGGTGTCAATCTTATCATTATCAGATTTTTCATCAACAACTTGCAGATTAATGCTCTCTTTGAAACTCCAACTTGACTTTTTAATCTTTTCCTCTTCCCTGTGCAGTCCATTTATTTTTGTACACCCGACATGCTCTTTTTCTATTTCCTACTTTGTTGCATTTTCTGCAAGTTTTCACTTTAAACCTGCTTTGGTCTAGTGTATGAGACCTCCTCCATTCATTGCACTCAGCAACACTGGCACTTGTTTTCATCAGCTATTTCATTTGCTTAAAAATACTACTCAATTCATTCAGTGGACATCATCCAGTTATTTCTTGTGCAATCGAACGAGGCTATCTTTCTGATGTAGCCAGTCAGTTCTACTTTTTTTAAAATTATCACCCAGTACTCACTGTTTATGAACCCATGTCCATACTCATTGCTTGCTAATTTCATCCTTTTTTTTTGTCTTTTTATACTATAACTCGAAAGTTTATTTCCCCTTCCAAAGAAAAATGTGCTGCACTTCAACAGGTAGGTAGTTATCTTAGGTTTGTTTCAAAAGTTCCTTGTTAACAGTGTTAAGTTTTATAACTCCAGAAACTAATTGAAAGAAAAACACAGGAGCCAGGATACTTGTCTACTTAGTTTTTCTTTCTTTCTTCTCCTAGTGAGGTGCTCAAACATGGGGTGGTAGCAAATGACGTATGTCATTCACGTACTTCTTATACAAGCAGTCCCCGGGTTACGAACGAGTTCCGTTCCTGAGTTCACCTTTAAGCCGGATTTGTACGCAAGTCAGAACAATACGGTATTATTTAGCGTCAGTTGGTCAAACATTTGTCTTAATATGTAGTATATATTTTACCTTTCCATGCATATAAAATACTTAAGAAACGTATGTATTCCAATAATTAAACCACTGCGTTGCTTAGTAATAATTGTAGCTTTCATCGGGGCAGGGCCTTTCACATGCTCCATTATTCTCACTTTATCCTTTAAAATTGATCCGATCGTTGACCGACTGTAGCCTAATGCTTTTCCAATGACCGATGATGTTTCACCTCTTTCCAAACGCTTTATTATTTCCACTTTATTTTCAATCGTGATCACTTTCCGTCAACGGAACAGAAACACTGCTGGTGCGGGTCCAGAGCTCCGCCAGGTCCTAAGTATCACCACACTGAATTCCCTGGGTCCTAAAGTCCACCGAACTGAGACAGCTTAAATGGGACAAGTGGGGGCTGTGCTGGGTTTGGGTATTTGATCATCCACAATATTCTGCATGGGAATTTAAACTGGAGGTGGCAGTGTTTATTTTTACGAGGTCGAGTGGCAAGCTCGACATCAACCCGGCACGAATGGAGAGCGCGCTCGAGAGCGGTCTGTCACTGGATTGAATTTGGGAACGCCCGTTCTCGAGCCCGACGCTGATCTCACTGCACCACCAGCTGACCAGAAAAGGGGGGGGGGGGGGTGGCGGGGTTGCGGTGAATCGTGCTAAGAAAAATTTAAGCCAAATACAAAGTTACACAGTCAACACAGTGTCAACGGCAATGACTTAAAATGGCAGACAGCATCGCAATCCAACTTAAAATGGCAGACTGCGTTCTCCATCTTGGGTTCGTAACTATGAGTTGTTCGTAAGTCGGATGTACGTAACTTGGGGACTACCTGTATATTACTTATAATGAATTATGTAAACAAAGAATGCTTAATACAACAATATATTTGCAATATTACTCAAATATTACAGAAAGATTGAATACACTACACATACTTATTACAACACAGTGGGTAGCCATTCCAGCTCACAGGACTGCAAATTCAACAGTCCAATTTCTCTGGAAATAGATTGCGGTTCTGTGAATACAGTATACAGTTGGCCCTCCTTATCCGCGAATTCCACATGTACGAATTCAACCAACCGCAATCGCAAAAACCTGGAAATGCTCTTCCAGCACTTGATGTTCGAGCATGTGCAGACTTTTTTTTCTTGTCATTATTCCCTAAACAAAGCAGTATAGCAACCATTTTACATAGCATTTACATTGTATTAGGTATTATAAGTAATCTAGAGATGATTTAAAGTATACGGGAGGATGTGCGTGGGTTATCGTGGATCGGGATCGAAAAAAATCGGAAGTTCTCTTAAGTTGGAACAGGTTCATCCGGTATTACTTAGCATCAGTTAGTCAAACGTTTGTCTTAGTATATATTTTACCTTTCTATGCATATAAAACACTTAAGAAACGTATGTTTCAGAACCAGGCTTGGGAATGGAAGTTCTCGGGACTCGGGCCAGACCACTCCCGAGTGCACTCTCCACCGTGCCAGGTTAATGTGGAGGATCAAAAGCCCAAAATCTAAAACCCCAAAGCCCAATAATTAAGCCACTGCGTTGCTTAGTAATAAATGTAGCTTTCATCAGTGCAGAGCCTTTCTCACTTTATCCTTTAAAATTGTTCCGATCGTTGACCGACGTAGCCTAACGCTTTTCCAATGACCGATGGCGTTTCACCTCTTTCCGTTTGCTTTATTATTTCCACTTTATTTTCAATTGTGTTTGTGATTATTTTCGCAAACAGAAACACTGCGGATTCAGATCTCTGCTGCTGGGTCCTAATGTCCACCGCACTGAGACAGGTTAAATAATGTCTGGGGTTCCGCTGAGTCCTAAGGTCCACCCCATTGAGACAAGTTGAATAAGGGACTTGAGCATCCGCGAATTTTAGTATCTGCGAGGGGTCCCAGAACCAATCCCCTGCAGATAAGGAGGGCCGACTGTACTCAGTAGGTTCTGCTTATTTTGCAAGGTGCTTCTCCATATTGACTTAAATTCTGTGCTGTTGAAAAGCCCATGTTGTAGATGCAAGGACAATACTACTAACTGTATGAGGATTTAGTACCATCAACAGCTGTAGTCATAAGCTGCAGTACTGAAACAGACCCACCCAGTCATCTCTATATCATTTCTTGATGCAGACCCTACCCATTGTCCATGGAATTTACATTCTGGATCTATCATTTTCTAAGTTTATAAAATATTTGTGTGTTTCCTTTGAAATTACCTAGCTTTTAATCCTTCATGAAACACTCTTCAATTTTCTTATGTACTCTCTGCATTTGACTTGATTTTCCTAAGAATTCCACTCCTGATAGCTCTTCCAACATTCTTTTCCTATTTTAATTTAATTTTTTCCATTATCTTGGGAGCATCAAATTCGAATGTCTCTTAATTCAACTTCATAGGGAATGTTCTTAGACAATGTTTCAAGTCAAATTGTACAAAATCTCTCTTAAAATCACCTAAATGTGTTCTCCACCTCAGTTTTCTAGCTGGATATTTTTATCTTTGAATTTTATCATATGTCTGTAACATACCGTTTAAAGACTGATCTGATAATTTTCATCATATGTTATTGCATTAAAATGGACCACTTTGTCCTATACCTTAATCTCCAAAAACTAGATCCAGTATTGCTCTGTTCTAGAAATGAGCATTGTGGTTCCCTGGAAACACACTTTATTTTCCTTTCCCTTTTATCATCTTCTCCAGCTCCAACTAAAACCTTTCAACTCAAGACCATTTCTGCCTCCAGTCCATATGTATTTGGACAAATTAAGTGCCCTTTTCCTAAGTTCCATTGTTTTCACATTTCTTCAAAATCTGCATTTAACATCTCCCAAAGTAGCAGCTTCTTTACCATGCTTTAAAAATGGTTACATATGAAATCATTTGGAGAGAACAGATATACTTACTTCTTGGTTCATCTGTTGTGACAGACTCAATGAAGTCCCGTGGGGTCATAAAGAGCTGCCCTTCATATTCCAGCGATGTAAACAGTCTAAATCTTTGTTCCTGGGAAGAAACATATAGTTCTACATCTTCAAAATCAATTTCTTCTATTGTATTCTGAAAGATACAAAATTAAATGCTGGTCTTATGTTTTTGAATACTGATATTTACATTTATGTAGTAGCAACTCATAATGATGTATTAAGTCACTTAGATGTGAAATTTCATGGCACCCTATTCAATTCGATTATAATGTTTCTTAAATAAATGAAACAGGGAAAACTTAAAAACACACCGTCATTTCAAAACCAACATAATCCTCAGTGTTGTGTAACGACTTATTAATAATAGAAAGTTGAAGTTTAATATAACTGAAACGTGATTTCACTTTGCACCATTCACCATGTAGAGAGTGTTAATCCAGTGTTGTGGTCTAATTTCAAAGGATTTAGCTAGTTGATCTGGGAGGAGTGAACTCTTTTCCCTGTCCATTTTTAGTCATAGTGCCAACGACCAGCAATTTCTAACTGAAATACAGAAGTCTGAAATGAGCTGGATGTCTATTACCACTGCATCTGGCTCTGCTGCTGTACACACCACATAAATTGGATTTGTCAATTAAAAGACTTAGTGATTATCTATATATTTTACAAGCTGGAAGAAGACAATGACACTTATGACTTTCGTATTGATTACCAAAGCATATAATATCTAAGCAAGCATTATTTTTGAATGTATTTGCCATCCTAGTTTAATTTTATATGCTTTTTAAGAAGTGCACTACACAAGTTTTATCAAAAAACTGAAAGAATCAATATTTTTCATCTTAAGTACATCTCACATATGTATGTCATCAGATAAAAATTAATGAATCACTTGGTTGCTCTTTCAAGACACAATGAGTATAAAAGAACTACAGTGCTTTGGTATTACTGAGAATTAGTGTTTAAAAACAAGAGAACTACATATCTTAAGTTTTTTAAGACATACTCATTTAATTGAAATTTAATTCCTGACGAAGGGTCTCGGCCCGAAACGTTGACTGTGCTTCTCCTTATAGATGCTGCCTGGCCTGCTGTGTTCCACCAGCATTTAGTGTGTGATAATTGAAATTTATTGCAAGTTGTACAGTAACAATAGCTCACATACTGGAGAACAATTAACTTTTCTCATGTTAATGGTATCACATTGCACGATATCCATTAGCTGCAATTTTAACAGGCAACTATGCACCATTAGTAATGATAATTGGTTTAAATGACATTCATAATCAAAATAAACAACTAAACTTACTTTACTTTACTAAGCAATTGATACTAGAGCGTACAATCATCACAGCGATATTTGATTCTGTGCTTCGTGCTCCCTGGAGTACAAATCGAAGTAAATATAATAAAAATTAAATTATAATTCATAATTAGAAAATAGAGAAGGGAAAGTAAGGTAGTGCAAGTCAGGTCCGGATATTTGGAAGGTACGGCCCAGATCCGGGTCAGGATCTGTTCAGCAGTTTTATCACAATTGGAAAGAAGCTGTTCCCAAATCTGGCCGTACGAATCTTCAAGCTCCTGAACCTTCTCCCGGAGGGAAGTGGGACAAAAAGTGTGTTGGCTGGGTGGGTCGTGTCCTTGATTATCCTGGCAGCACTGCTCCGACAGCGTGTGGTGTAAAGTGAGTCCAAGGATGGAAGATTGGTTTGTGTGATGTGCTGGGCTATGCTCACGGTCTTCTGCAGCTTCTTCCGGTCTTGGACAGGACAACTTCCATACCAGGCTGTGATGCACCCTAGAAGAATGCTTTCTAAGGTGCATCTATAAAAATTAGTGAGGGTTTTAGGAGACGGGCCAAATTTCTTCAGCTTTCTCAGGAAATAAAGGCACTGGTGGGCCTTCTTGGCAGTGGACTCTACTTGGTTAGACCAAGTCAGGTCATTTGTGATATTCACACTGAGGAACTCAAAGCTTTTGACCTGTTCCACCTGCGCACCACCGATGCAGATGGGGTTGTGCGGTCCGCTACTCCTTCTGAAGTCAACAACCAATTTCTTCGTCTTGCTGACATTGAGGGATAGGTTATTGTCTTCGTACCATGCCACCAGGTTCTTAATTTCCTCTCTGTACTCCAACTCATCATTACCCAAGATACGGCCTACAATTGTGGTGTCATCAGCAAACATATATTGAGTTTGATGGAAACTTGCCTATACAATCATGGGTGTACAGTGAGGCAATAAACCCAAATATTAATTACTTGTCTCTCTCCAGTATGGCGTAACCTGACTACTCTTATTTTAATGTTTTTTTAAAATTAACTTAGTTGTCATGCAAAGTTATGGACATCTTAATTAGGTGACGGGGCCACTGGTTTCATCTTACATATATAGATTCACCTCTAATTTTTAATTGTTTCTACAAAACAACTGAATGACCCTTCCTTGATTGTTGACAGGCTTTGTCATTTTTTTGCATTCAGATCTCATATTATTGCCTGTCTCATAAACAAAACTCAATTACTTTATCTCTATTCTACCGTTTTCTCCAAATTCTTGAATAAGACAATAAGAGTGCCCTAAGACAAAGGAGCAGAATTAAGCTATTTGGTCCATAGAGTGTGCTCCACCATTCCATTATAGCTGATTTATTGTCCCTCTCAACCCTGCATTCTCCCCATAACATTAACGCCCTTACTAATCAAGAACCTATCAATCTCCACATTAAATATACTCAGAGAGCGGGTGTGGTGGGGGGGAAGGGACAAGGGGCGTGGCAGGGAGTGCGGCATGGCAGAGAGTGGTGGAGACCCTGAGGGAAAGAGGAACATCAAGAGTAATATGCGAGTATGGCATGCAACAGCTCCACTGCTACTGCTACTCTCCCTTCCACAACGCTTACAAAGCCCTCCTTCGCCCAGCTATTGGAAAATCAGATCACTCTTCGATCCTGCTTTTGCCGACATACAGGCAGAAGCTGAAACAAGAGGCGGCCATGGTTAAAACTGTCCACTGTTGATCCAACTAATCTGTCTCCATGCTACAGGACTGCTTCGATGACATCAACTGGAATGTATTCCATGATGAGAATGTCTCCGAGTTCACTCACGGAGTCACGTGCTTCATCCCAAAGTGCATCTACGATGTTGTCCCCCAAATATCAAGAAAGTCCAAGGTCAGGGTCTTCCCAAACCAGAAACCCTGAATCAAAAGTTCCGTGCGAGCAGCACTTACTGTGACACAGAGCTTATGCTACCGGCAATCAGCAGGAGCTCAAGAAAAGCAGTTATGATCTGCACAAAGCTATCAAGGCTGTGAAACAACAATACAGAGACAAGATTGAGTCAAGATTCACAACCAATAGCACGTGACTTGTGGCGAGGGTTGCATACCATCGCAGACTTCAAAACCAAACATACTGGAGTCACCAACATTGCGGCCTCTCTCCCAGCTGAGCTCAATCGCTTTTACGTTTGGTTTGACGTCGCTAACTCTGAGCCTCTGAGGAAAGCCACCACTACAACCTGCAACCTGGTCATCTCTGAGGCTGAGTATGCAGATGTTTCCAACGAGTGGACAGTCGCAAGACTGCAGGACCAGATGGCATCCCAGGGTGAGTACTCAGGATGTGCACACCACAACTGGCAGGTGTGTTTACAGCCATTTTTAATCTCTCCCTCTCCCAGTGTAGAGAGCCCTCCTGCTTCACATTATCCACCACTGTCCCCATATCAAGAAAGTCCAAGGTAACATGCCTGAACAACTGGCGTCCTGACGCACTCACCTCAATAATAAGCAAATGCTCTGAGAGGCTGGTCAAAGATTACATCTGCAGCGTGCTACCACCCAAACTGGACCCCTTACAATTCGCCTACGGACACAACCGACTGACAGACGACACAATAGCCGCTGCTCTATATACTGTCCTTACACATCTGGAGAAGGGTGTTTATGTGAGAATGCTGTTCCTGGACAACAGTTCAGCATTCAACGCCATAATTCCATCCAGGCTAGAGAGGGAGCTCAGAGACCTCAGCCTTGACCCTGGCTTGTGCAGCTGGATCCTGGACTTCCTGTCAGATCACTGGCAGGTGCTAAGAGTGGGCTCTCTCACCTCCATCCCTCTGACTCTCAACACAGGAGCCCCTCAGGGCTGTGTACTAAGTCCCCTCCTTTACTCCCTGTATAGCCACGACTGTGTCGCCACCCACAGCTCTAATCTGCTAATTAAATTTGCTGACAACACTACATTGATTGGCCTAATTTCAAACAATAACGAGGTTGCCTATAGGGAAGAAGTCATCTCTCTGACACAGTGGTGTCAAGAAAACAACCTCTCCCTCAGTGTCGCAAAAACAAAGGAGCTGGTTGTAGTTTACAGGAGGAATGGAGATGGGTTAACCCTACTGACAGCATGGATCTGGGGTTGCAAGGGTAAACAGCTTAAAGTTCCTCGGCATCCACATCACTGAGGACCTCGCATGGTCTGCATACACCAGCTGTGTGGTGAAAACAGCACAACAGCGCTTCTTACACCTCAGATGTTTGAGGAAGTTTGATATGGGTCCCCAAGTCCTAAGAACTTTCTACAGGGGTACAACTGACAGCATCCTAACTGGCAGCATCACTGCCTGGTATGGGAACTGTATCTCCCTGAATCACAGGATTTTGCAGAGTGGTGTGGACAGCTCAGTGCATCTGTAGTTGTGAACTTCCCATGATTCAGGACATTTACAAAGACAGGTGTGCAAAAAGGGCCTGAAGGATCGTTGGGGGCCTGAGTCACCCCAACCACAAACTGTTCCAGCTGCTATCATCCGGGAAATGGTACCGCAGCATAAAAGCCAAGACTTTTCTTCAGAAGTTTTCTGATGACTCTGCCATAGTTGGATGCATCAGCAAGGGAGATGAGGCTGAGTACAGGGCGACGGTGGGAAACTTTGTCACATGGTGTGAGCAGAATCATCTGCAGCTTAATATGAAAGAGACTAAGGAGCTGGTGGTGGACCTGAGGAGGGCTAAGACACCTGTGACCCCTGTTTCCATCCAAGGGGTCAGTGTGGATATAGTGGAGGATTACAAATACCTGGGGATACGAATGAACAATAAACTGGACTGGTCAAAGAACACTGAGGCTGTCTACAAGAAGGGTCAGAGCCATCTCTATTTCCTGAGGAGACAGGTCCTTTAACATCTGCCAGGCAATGCTGAGGATGTTCTACGAGGCTGTGGTTGCCAGTGCTATCATGTTTGCTGTTGTGTGCTGGGGCAGCAGGCTGAGGGTAGCAGACACCAACAGAATCAACAAACTCATTCGTAAGGCCAGTGATGTTGTGGGGGTGGATCTGGACTCTCTGACGGTGGTGTCTGAAAAGAGGATGCTGTCCAAGTTGCATGCCATCTTGGACAATGACTCCCATCCACTCCTTAATGTACTGGTTAGGCACAGGAGTACTTTCAGCCAGACTCATTCCACCGAGATGTAACACTGAGCGTCATAGGAAGTCATTCCTACCTGTAGCCATCAAACTTTACAACTCCTCCCTCGGAGTGTCAGACACCCTGAGCCAATAGGCTGGTCCTGGACTTACTTCCACTTGGCATGATTAACTTATTATTATTTAATTATGTATGGTTTTATATTGCTATATTTCTTCACTATTCTTGGTTGGTGCGGCTGTAACAAAACCCAAATTCCCTCGGGATCAATAAAGTATGTCTGTCTGTCTGTCTATCTGTCTAACAGGCTCCAGGATAGCTTCTTCCACCAGGCCATCAGACTGATTAACTCACGCTGATTTGAGTGTATTTCTATGTTACATTGACTGTTCTATTTATTATAAATTACTATGATTGCACATTTAGACAGAGATGTAACGTAAAGATTTCTAATCCTCATGTATGTTAAGGATTTAAGAAATAAAGTCAATTCAATTCAAGGCAGCTTGACCAGGAATGTCTAGAACAGACCATTAAAAACAAGTTGAGGGAGTATGTCAAAACACACTCCTCAAATGATTTAAACCATTCAACTGGCACTGAAATAGTCCAGAAATTTCCTGTTAATTCATGGGAATTTCAGAATTTTGGCACACAATAGTGAACAATTTTTTTCCATGCCATTATCTAACTTGATAATCATCTACTAGCTCATAAGCTTAAATATAAATAGAAGCAGCAATTTTGGTTAACAGCATTACCCTATCAAATGTAAAATCAAATTTAAAATCTGAGACTTCTCAATTAATCACGACACATCAACTTACAAGGATGATTTCCTTATTGCAAACTCAACCTTTAAAAATGCTGTTAAAATGAATAAAAACAATTCCTTCCTAGAGTATTAAAATATTATAAAGCTATTTCAATAGTGTTGAATATTAAATATTTCAATATTTGAACAATCTTATATATATTGTTTGGTTAAGCATTCTTGTTCATTTAAATGTCATTATAGGTTATATGTATAAATATGCAAATTGCATACATTGTCACGATATATGCACACACCTCGCTAGAGTAGTATAAATCACATTTCAGACTCCCGTGTCTTCCTTTGAAGTTACAAAACATAACATTAGTGACAATGTATTTATAAAATGAGCTTGAGATGGCTATCGAACTGTTGAAGCACAGTGAGATGTTCGAACTAAAAAGAATGCAGTGAGGAATGGCGAGTTAAAAAAAATGCAGCTCAGCACGTGCAAACACTTGAGTTAAAAAGAAAAATCAGTCAACAGAAGAATTCATGGGTTCATAAAGAGGAAGTACTGGGTGATAACAATTATTTAAAAAAAAGCAGAAATAGTTGGCTACATTGGAAAGATAAGACACGTTTGATTACATAACAAATAACTGGATTTTATATACTGAGCAATTGAACAATATTTTGAAGCAAATGAAATAGCCAATGAGAAACAAGTACCAATTTTGCTGAGTGCATTGGGTTTAAAGATATATAGTTTGCTTTGAAGTTTAATGGCTTCAAGCAAACCATCCAAAATGAACTTTGCTGATACTATGAAAGTGATGCAGGAACACTTACAATGAAAGCTGATTACAGAACACTTTACATAAGTGGAATCCATTGCAGCATACGTGGCTGAAATGAAGAAACTGTCTGAGCATTGTCAGTTCAGCAATGGGCTTGATGATGCATAGATTGTTTGGTATGTGGAATTTTACAAAAAAAAGTATTCAAAAATGGCTTCTAACTGAAGCACAGCTTAAATGAAAAAGGGCAGTTTAAATTGCTGTATCAATGGAAACAGCAGAGAAAGACACAATTGAGTTGCAATCAGGAATGAAAGTGAGCATGAACAAAATTGCAATGTCTAAACAGAAACCAGTCTGTGTGAACAAATTGAGTTATAGTTGTGAAAGACACCAGACCAATGCAGACTTAAAGGAGAACCTTGCAGAAAATGCAACAAAGCAGGACATATGCAAAGAACATATCAGGCAGACAAAAATAAATGAAATGTGCAGGAAAGAGAAAAGGATTAAAAAGTCAAATTGCAGTTTCAAAAATAGCACTAATCTGCATGCTGTTGATGAAAAATCTGATATTGATTAGAGTAACATAGAATTGAATAACCTTAGATTTTCAATGTGAAAACTAACAATAGACAAACAATATGGCTTACACCAGAATGACAAATTAATTAAAATGGAATTGGACAGTGGCTCAGCTGTTTCAGTCATTCCACAAAATGACTTGAACAGCATTTCCAAAATACTACACTGAAGTATGCAGATATCCAACTAAGAACTTAGACTGGAGAAAGGACAACTCCTGTGGGAATGATATTCATAGTGAAATACCACAATCAGCAAGTCACATTGAGCTTGGTAAATGTAGGAGGACCAGCATAATGTGACATCTACAATTTGATTTGCATGTCACATACCCACAATAAAGCCAACAAAGTGAATTAAGACAGGTACTGGATGACGCCATAAATCCATGCCGAACACCATGAAATGTTGCCACGCAGAGGACAAACAAGTATTAGTGCCAACTTTTTTGCCTTTGGTTGAAAAGCATATTCGACCAAGGAAGGACCATGCAGCTCAGAGGAAGCGTGAAAGTGACAAAAGCAGTGGTCCAACTACAACACATTTGAGAAACCTTCTGAAATGCTTATCTGACAGTTACTTGCAAAATGTGGCTTGGTTTTAAGCTGGAAAAGAATTCAAGGAGTTTCAGGAAAGTTGCAAGCATTCGGCTTTTGTAAGTATAAAGAACCAGAATCTACTCTGCCTGCATTAAAGTTACTGCATGAACTTCAAGTGAGAGACAAAAAGCTGCTTGTAAAAGTAGATGCAAAGACTAAATTCCAGCTGGATGAATGGAAGGCCAAAAAGAAAGGAGTCAATGGAGGTATAGCAGGATTTGTCAGAGGATGTTGTGGGTGAGGAAACCAAGAGGAGAGATCAGACTGTAAAGGAAATAACAGGATTAATATTAGACTGCTCCAGTGAAAAAATGCATCTGAAAGATCAAGATGCACAAACCAGAATAAGAAAACAGAAGAAGAAAGGTGTCCAGAGCTGTCAGAACCACTTCCTGCAGTCCCAGCGTCAACTCCTACAACCACCACTAAGGAATCCCCAAAACTTGAGATTGTTTCACAGGCAAAAGTCTCACCTGCCAAACAGTGTGATCCTCTGTCAGCAAAGATGTTATTCCACTAGAGTAAGAAACCCTCCAGTGATTAAATCTTTAGGCCTGATAGGGACAAATTAAAATTTACTATGCTGCGGATGTCTGTATATAGTGGTTGTATTACATAATATACTGTGGAACCTACAGCTAAGCATGGAGGAATATTTCATCAATATTTGAGTAATCTTATAATTTTTTTGATTAAACACTTCTTTGCTTAATTAATTAATTAATACAGGTTATATGCATTGTTACGTACCCCGTAACTGGGTCACTTACCAGCAAAGATAGAGAGGTCCGTTGAAGTCTGATGGTACTATTTTTAACAGTATTTATTGATAGAAATACACAAAAAATAACATCAATGCAAATACACAGATAATATACGTCGTCAATACTAAATCTAAAAGCGCGGGTATAATAATAATCAATAAGAAATAAGCTGTATCGTTGTCTAGGGGATAATGAATTGTCCGATGGAAATATATAGTTCGTTCAGTTCATACAGGCTGCCGCCGTTGGAGACCCTGTGTGGCAATTGTTGGAGAGAGAGAGAGACGGGTTAAAACTTGCCCATTCTGTTTATGATGTCAATCCTTCGAGAGTCGTTGAGAGTTGAGTTCCCCGTTGTTAGCTAAAAACCGTTTTTCCGTGGCAAAGGTCACCGATTCCGGGCAAATGGAAGCGGACGCACGTGGCCTTCCACCGGCTTTCGCTATTACGGGATCGCTAGCGTTTCTTCTGGTGCGTCTGAGGGGCTGTTCCCACAGACCTTTTTATCCTGACTCATAGGGTCTCAGGTGTCAATCAGCTTGGGGATGATGCAATCCCTCCACCAACCTCCTCGTTGGTTCATTGCCTGGGGCTTTGATGGCATCGTACAGGGTGCAATACAAAAGTCCGTCTCCAAGAGACAATAGCCGGTATCAATGGGTCCGCCTTTCGGAGGCTAGGACACATTCTAACCCTTTTGTGGATTCTGCATGTCTTTCTCTCATTTCCTGTGTCTCCTGAATTGACTCAATAGTGATCTTGCGATTCTCACAAAGGAGGGGGCTACCCCCGCACCCTTCGGCCCCTCAGAGCTGTGGTACATTCATAACAGCATAAATACACGAATTGCATATGTCATCATGCTATCCTGTGATATGCACACGCTTCACTTAAAGTAAACAAGAAGTCAAGACTCATTTTGGACTCCCATGTCTTCCTGCGAATTATTTTAACATTCTTAAGGTACAAAACATAACAAACCCGGAACATCTTCAAAAAGCAGTGTCTCAGAAAGGCAGCGTCCATTATTAAGGACCTCCAGCACCCAAGGCATGCTCTTTCCTCATTGTTACCATTAGGTAGGAGTTACAGAAGCCTGAAGGCACACATTCAGCGATTCACGAACAGCCATCTGATTCCTAAATGGACATTGAACCCATGAACACTACTTCCGTTTTTTAATATATTATCTCTGCTTTTGCATGATTTTAATCTATTCAATATACGTATACTGTAACTGATGTATTTAATTATTTTTACCTTTTTTAATATGTTATGTATTGCAATGAACAGCTGTTGCTAAGGTAACAAGTTTCACGACTCATGCCGATGATAATAAACCCGACTCTGATATACTTTAAGCTTTGATTCCAATTTTTGTAACCTCCTCCAGTCCTGGATTCTTCAACGTTTGCATTCTAGGACATTGGCAACTTGAAACTTCATCAACATTGCTCTGCAATTCCAAAAGTACAACATCTCTCTATCTTTTTCACTCCTTCCTACAGATGTACCTTAAAGTTATTCTAATAATAATATTGTGGTTTAGTATCATATTTGATACATCAACATAAAGATATTGCAATTAAGGATCTCACCTAAAAGGTCATCAATTCAAACCATATGCGGCTACAGATTATAAAACCTCACAAGTATCTCTGAATAAATCACATGAATTAAAAGTTCTTTACAATGCATCATTTGCTACAAAAACAAAGGGTGCCTTTTGACTCAACATCTTTAAGACTAGCAAGTTAAATGCTTTATTTTAGTGACATTAAGGATGAAAATATTGGGTGAATTTGCTCATCATCTTTGATCAGCAGCAAGAATAATTTTTAGCATCCATCTGAATCAATTAGAAAAGGCAGGAGCTTGATTTAACATCTTATTCAACAGAACAGTGTAGTTACCCATGACATTCATCACTTCCTAGTAGTATAAAATAGCTCAACATTTTTTTCCTCCATTAGTTTAAGCAGTGGAAATGTATACCACAATGGGATTATTTAAACATTTCATACTGCTGACAATCTGTATTGAATAACCATCAGAGCCATACTGATTGTAAACTCAAATAAATGGCCAAACAAACACAGAATTACATTTTATAACTAAATAATGTAAAACGCTTTCAGAATTTGAAGTTTATTTTAATTCAAGTTCTTGGAGATTTTCTGTTCTCACTCCCAATTCCCTTCTATCAAATTCTTAACTGATTTCCAATGAAGCATAGCAATAGATGTTCTATAAGTAGGTTGTACTCTCTATCATTATCTTAAGTACTAACTAAAATCAAGGTTCACTGCCAATATGTTGTCTCATATTACCTTGAACTAACATCATTAAATTTTTACTCAGATCTTTTACATTTTGTTTTCCCATGACAACATGATTGGCTTCCAGATAAAGAATTCACAACCACTCAAGGAAAGCAGGTGTCAAACAATTGTATGGGGCCTCAAGGAAGTAAACAGACAATTTAATCTTTCATCTTACTTAATACAACACAAGGCTTTCATCACCTATGGACATGTCCATCAGTGATAACATTTGCCACTTAGGGTAAGTGGTAAATCAGGCCAGAAATGCCCAATAAATAATTTTATCTTTTTATTAGAATACAACACAAAGCAATGGAACATAGAGTTTAAAATTTGCATTGGCAAGAAAGCATGATAATAATCAATTAAGTTTCTGCTTCATGTTCACACTTCAAAGTTCAAAGTAAATTTAATATCAAAGTATAGATTTCTCACCATATACAACCCTGAGGTTCATTTTCTCGTGGGCATACTCAACAAATCCATTAACTTACTACTATTGCAATATCTCATTCCCTTCTCAATCTATTAAATGAGAGGAATTACATTGCAACTATACATGGTTTTGGGCATCTTCAAATATAGCAAAGGCTAAAAGGATGACAAAAATGATTCTAAGCAATACTGATCAATACTCTTGGTTGCTTTAAAAGTTGCCACTTCCAACTAAATTAAGAAGAACAGAAGGAACAGAGCTTTAGGTGCAAATAAGAGGGTTTTTTATATATTTAATAGATTTTTCAAATTTTGCTTTCAGCAAATAGCAGTAAGTAGCAATACCATGTTTATCATTCACGCACGAGCAAAATGCCTTAGAATACTGGTGTATCTACCAACACTTGCAATCATTAAAGTCTAGATCAAAGAGAAATGAATAGTTGAAAACATCTTTCTTTAACTTATTATTTCTGCTGTCTCCCTCCAGAAGCTTTGCTAATATTAGCATCTCACTGAGACATTTTCCAGAGAAATACATGCAATGGCATGTATTTACTGTGGTACTTATGAGAGAGAAAGTTATTGAATATCCGAGGATAAAAGGATATTCATTTTATCTAGTTGAAATTTTAATGTTGTAATTAATGTTAAGTAACTTCTTTGGCACTGAAAATTAACAATTGCCAGTGTGAAAACACATTCCTTCAGATTTTAATCATGCTAGATCTGAATCATAGAATTGTCATGACATGAGAGGGAGCCATCTGGCTTACTGGATATGTTTCAGCTCCTGGAGGAAGAGTCTGATCTATCTCACTTACCAACTCTTTCCCCAAAGACCTCAAATTCCACTTGAATATATTCACTTATACTGCCTACATGACTCTGTAGCAAAGAATTCCAAAGATTTGCAACTGTTTAAAACAATTTTTTCCTCATCTGCCCAAATTGGGCATCACCTTATAGATAAACTATACACCTTGGTTCTAGACAATCTGAATAAAGGAAACATCATTTCAGCATTCACACTGTCAATCTCCATTAGAATCTCATTTGCTTCAACATTTTCTCTCATTCTTCTAAATTCCAATGAATATAAATCCAATTTGCTCACCCTTTCTCAGAATATCAAGTCCTTCAAATATGGGCGAAGTCAAAAAAAAAAGTGTGATAGGGAAATTTCATGGTGATTTTCATTATCAGCAGTTCAAAATCTATAAGATACTCCCAAAAGTATTCAGGAAGCAAAATCTTCATGGTCCAGTGTTCTAAATGTCTTCTAAATGTCATATTACAAATTAATAATGGAATCCAGCATTTTCCAGAAGACAAACATTGGCTAACTGGCCTATAATTTCCTGCTTCTTGCCTCCCTTCTTTCTTGAATAGTTTCATTTCAGTCTTCTGGGATGTCTTCCAAATCCACGGAACTTTGGCAGATTACAACCACTGTGTCCACAATCTCCGCTGCCTACTACCAATTGCTGCAGCATGATCCAACTTTTCTTTTAATTTGACATCATCCCTTAGTCACCAACAATACATGCAGCTTGTAGCAAGGTATGCACATCATCAGTGTCTCTCTCCCAGATGAGCTAAATCTTTTTTACACTTGATTCGATGTTGCCAATACTGAGCCCCTGATATGACCAGCAGCTTGGTCATCTCTGAGGCCGAAGTATGCAGGTGTTTCCAACGAGTGGACAGTCGCAAGGCTGCTGTACTGGATGGCATCCCAGGGCAGGTACTCACCGAGTGTGCACAGCCCAACTGGCTAGTGTGTTTACAGACATTTTTAATCTCTCCCTCTCCCAGTGTAGAATGCCCTCCTGCTTCAAAACATCCACCATTGTTCCTGTACCGAAAATGACCAAGGCAACATGGCTAAACGACTGGCATCCTGTTGCACTCACCCCAATAATAAGCAATTGTTTTGACAGGCTGGTCAAGGACTACATTTGCGCGTGCTGCCACCCACATTAAATCCCCTACAATTTGCCTACCAACACAACCGATTGACAGATGACAGCCACAGTTCTACACACCATCCTTACATATCTGGAGAAGGATGCTTATGTGAGAATGCTGTTCTTGGACTACAGTTCAGCATTCAACACCATAATTCCTTCAAGGCTTGACAAGAAGCTCAGAGACCTCGGTCTTGACCCTGCCTTGTGCAGCCGGATCCTGGACTTCCTGTCAGCTTGCTGGCAGGTGCTAAGAGTGGGCTCCCTCACCTCTGCCCCTCAGGGCTGTGTACTAAGTCCCCTCCTTTACTCCCTGTATACCCATGACTGTGTCACCACCCACAGCTCCAATCTGCTAATTAAATTTGCTGAGGACACTACACTGATTGGCCTAATCTCAAATAATGACGAGAAAGCCTACAGAGAGGAAGTCATCACCCTGACACAGAGGTGTCGAGAAAACAACCTCTCCCTCAGTGTCGCAAAAACAAAGGAGCTGGTCGTGGATTACAGGAGGAATGGAGACAGGCTAACCCCTATTGACATTAATGGATCTGAGGTCGAGAAGGTAAACAGCTTTAAGTTCCTCGGCATCCACATCACCAAGGACCTCACATGGTCTGCATACAGCAGCTGTGTGGTGAAAACAGCACAACAGCACCTCTTACACCTCAGATGGTTGAGGAAGTTTGGTATGGGCCCCCAAATTCTAAGAACTTTCTAAAGGGGCGCAATTGAGAGCATCCTGACTGGCTGCATCATTGCCTGGTATGGGAACTGTACTTCCTCAATCACAGGACTCTGCAGAGAGTGTTGTGGACAGCCCAGCACATCTGTAGATATGAACTTCCCACTATTCAGGAGATTTACAAAGACAGGTATGTAAAAAGGGCCCGAAGGATCATTGGGGACCCAAGCCACCGCAATCACTAGCTGCTATTATCTGGGAAATGGAACCACAGCTTAAAAGCCAGGACCAACAGGCTCCAGGACAGCTTCTTCCACCAGCCCAACAGACTGCTTAATTCATGCTGATACAACTGTATTTCCCACCTTAGCATAGAGTCCAAGATATTCTTCTCAGTGATTCCAAGGCTGACCTCTTACTTAATGGAGAATCGCTTTCAACACATCCATCCAGAAGGTGGCACCCTAAGTTTTTCTGGGTGCTTTGAACACACTTCAAAAATCTGCCAATTGATCAACAAGGCCAGGCAGTAGAAAGGTGACCTAACAGTTATCTGATTAGGCTTAGCCAATACCTATGAATCAATTCCACATCCTCTTCCAGGTTGGCCTGGACTACTACTGTATCCCAGCAGTAACACGGGACATGATCACCAGCTACCTAGGAGGATTCAAGCTACGCTTCACTTCAGCCCACTTTACAACCAGGTGGCAAGACCTCCAAAAAGGGATTCAAACTGGTTGTACCATCTCCCCCATCTTGTTTGTCATGTGCATGAGCCTCCTCATATCAGCAGCAGCAGATTTAACCTGAGGTCCAGTGATGAAACTCAGCATCCGAAGGCCTGCTATAAGCGGGTTAATGGATAACATCAAAGTAACCATCGTAATCCATGTCCAAGCAAGATGTGTATTGGAAACCCTGGACAATGTAGCTACCTGGGCTAGGATAACCTCAAGGCCAAGAAGTCCAGATGTGTGGTAATCAGAAAGGGCAAAGTTACTAGCAAGTTGTCTTTAAGTATGGAGGAAACCATTCCATCCATAGAGGAGAACCCAGTAAAGTGTCTTGGAAAGTAGTTTAATGCAGCAATGGCAGACAGTGTCAACATCACTGACACCGTAAAGCTGACTGCAGAATTGCTGAAGATAGACAAAACCGGACTCTCTGGCAAATTTAAGACATGGCTGTACCAACATGGTCTTCTTCCAAGACTGCTCTAGCTTTTCACTGTGTACGAGTTCCTCATGACCACTCCAGAAGGCATCAAGAGGAAAGTCAACAAGCACCTGCGGAGGTGACCAGGCATCCCACCATATTTTTCTTCAGTGGGGGTCTACATAATATCAGGCCAGCTACAGCTACCATTGACATTGGTAGTGGAGGAGTTCAAGATGGCAAAGTATAGAGTTGTGTTAACACTGAGGGGCTCCGGTGACAAGCTAATAAACCAAGCAGGAGTCACAAGAAGATTAGACTGGAAGTGGGACAGCAACTCAACCATGAGCCAGGCAGTGAGTTCCCTGCAATTGAGAGACATCAGCAGCAATCCTTGCCTGGGATGGCAAGGCCTCAGGTCTGCACACTTCCAAAGATGGGGGAGTGCAAGTGTAAGGGATAGGTGTGATATGGTCCAGGCAGAGGTATGGAACTGCGAGGACAAAAGGCAGGCATCAAAGGCAGTGGTGTTGGAGTCATAGGGTGCTTGGATGAAATAGGATCTTCCCAAGCACAAGACCACTTGGGGAAAGCTTTGGACACTGGAGCTTTTCTGTATTTCTTTCAACCTGCGGTCCAGCCATGGCACTCTCCATACACGATCACAGCTGTACACATTGGGACTGAGAGTGCACCTTAAGTGCATGCTTTGTGGTCAGCGGGGTTCACTGGCACACATACTGACAGGATGCAAACCAGTTTTAACACAAGGACAGTATAGGTGGTGTCATGCCAAGGTCCTGCTGTCCCTTGCTGACACACTGGAGCGAAAGAGGTGTAAAAAGAGACCAGCTGGCAGAGAGGCAAACAGGGCAGTCATATTCATTAAGGAAAGGGCCTCGCCAGTCATACCAAAGAGGCCTAAATTCAATCTGCTGCAAACTGCCAAATCATGGGAGAAAAGAGTTAATGTGGGGAGGAAGCTGCAGTTCCTGGAGGTGGTTCAAACCACACTTAGACCAGACATCGTACTGTGGTCCACTGAAGACAAGAAGATCATCCTGGTGGAATTCACGGTACCATGGGAGGAAGGATGTGAGGAGGCTCACGAGAGGAAGCCCCTGAAATACCAGCCCTTAGTCCAGGCATGCAGGAACAAAGTATGGCAGATCTGGCTTTTCCCCATTGAGATTGGCTGTAGAGTGTTCCCGGCAAGGTTGGCATGGAGGTTGCTGAATGCACCGGGCCTTGATGAAAAGAGCAAAAATCAAGCAGCTCACAGGATGGGGGAGGAAGCAGAAAGAGCCTCTTGCTAGATATGGAGGAGGTGAGAAGAGTTGAACCAGAAGTCAGAAGCAAATGGGCAGTGATTTGGCCACCACTGCCAACCCGCCAACTGGACAGCATTGTGGTTAAAGGTCGAAACACTTCAAGAAGGTTGGGCACCACCTGACAATATATGCGCCTGGCCAAAAACTACTGTTACTTCATCAGGGAACTGAAGACAGCACCCCAGTATATGTTGCAAGTCCCTCCATCAGAAATACTTTTCCTGAAATGTATAAAATATCTCCTTAAATCTTTGACACTATTTATTTTGCTGTTTTTACTTTGTCCTAACCACATTAGACAATACAGCCCTCAAATCATTATTACTTTACTTAAATTTATATACACTAATTTCATACCCTTTTTTATTTCCAAATAAATTTGATATTCTGCCATGTTGTGATCATTCTTAAGGATTTTTTACTGTAAGATCATTAATAACAGAGATTTCTTAAGTTTCATCTCCTGTTAAAGTATGATACTTCTTGCAGAAATGCATGTCACTTTATTGCACTCTTCCACTGAAACCAACAAAAGGGTATTCTGTCAATGTGTGTCTAATCCTAACGTAGGACAGGCATCAGTGTTGTATAGTTTGAACCAAGTGAGAGCACTATTCATTCTTGCTGTTACCTTGAAGCAAAACATTCAGATCAACATAGCTTTTTGTTCTTCTAATTAGAAAATAAGAAGAATTTGGCTTTATTGGTAATGCTTTTCTACTGTTCTACCTACCACCTATTCTAGTGCTCCATGCGCTACTGGGGGGCTAGAATCTCAGTAGTGGATAGTAGCACAGGCAGTATCAGAATTGTAATAAAGTGACATTCCTTTCTGCAAGAAGTGACATGCTTTAGCAGGAGAAAGACTTTGAAGGTCATCTCTGTGTAATTAATAATCTTATAGTAAAAATTCCTTAGGAAAGAGTGATCACAACACGGCAGAATATCTTGTTCTGGGCTGCTTGCTAATGCTTCATATGTTCTGCTGATTAAGTGTTCTGATGGGATTTGGCCTGGGAAATGCTGCTGTCCCAAGAGTATGTGCAAGATAGTGCAGCATTAGTCATTTGGCTTTACTGTCTCCATTTTTTCCCCTAGGCTTCACACAGCAGCAGTCAAACTGCAGTAAAGTATTAACCCCAGACAAAGGAAAAGATGGAAGACTCTGCAGTGCTTCAAAGAATGTCATGGCAGCAACATAGGTATGGGTCAGGTAAAACATTGAAATATTAATTCCTTCTAAGATGCTTTTCACATGCAAACAACACTTACACATTTAAACCTTCAGAGCACTTCCTAAATAAACAACTTTCTGAAAATAACAGAATGATTCAATCTCCTGCCTTGAGAGAGCAATGAGGTCATTTATTCAAAATGTGATTTTCATGAAAAATACATATAGCATGGTCAGAAAAAAGACATATGCCATTTGATAAATCTTTTAATCAATGCTTTGTCTATTTCATCGCAACACATTGCTTCTTAAATTCTTTGCAAATTATGGTAATTACTTCTATAATGTATGTTTGTTCTTTTTATTAAGACAGTTCTCCTTTCCAATAAAGCGTGCTTCTCATCATCTTGCTGCAACTAAAAAAGCGAAAAGCATAAAATTAAGGGCAGATTTCTTCACCTCTGTAGCATTATTATTTAAATAAACATGAGCAAATGTTTCTACCTTATGTTTTGAGTTTAGCACTAGGAAGTCAGTTTTTAAAGTATAACATTCAGCATTACAAAAGACACCAGCTTGGTCTTTGCTAAAAGTATCACTGATATATTTATGCTTATGTACATTACAACACAGAATGATGCTAGCTGGCTTCCAATGTCTACATTGACAGTTAAATCGTTACCAGTCATAGGCTTTTGTGTAATGTTGGGACTGGACTTCAGTTGTAATGTTTAATACGATCTTCCTTCGACCTGAGCACCAAAGCAGGGAATGGGAGAGTAACTTAATTAACTGTGTGACTAATTTACAAGTGACAAGACATATTTAGCTTTTCTTTTTGTTTTTCTGAAAGCAAGAACAGATAAAAAAATCTAACACCCACATAGTGATTTAACCTCTGAATCTTTTGTTATCTAAATTATGATAGATAAAGTGTAATAATTAAAAGCAGTGTATTTAATGATATCCGAGACCCAAAATCTGATGTTTAGAATAACTGATCCCAGACGACAAGGCAAGAATTTATAATCCATATTGTTCACTATCTTGAGAAGTTATGGGAAAATTCTGATGAGAAGCTATACAACCCAGTAACTTTCAATGGTTAATATACTAACAAGCTTATTGTTCAACTACAGTCACTCCCAACTCACCTCTGAAATTCAGCTCTTATAACATATTTGAACCAAGGTTGAAATGAGCTGAGAGAAGTTGACAAAACTCAGACTGAGCACTGGCAAACAGATTATTGTTCAATAAATAATCACTTTGCTGATAATTAAGAGAAGGCAAATAGGACTGTTATATGACACATTGGATCCATCCTATCTTTGTTTACAGTATAAACAATGGCATTTTATCACTAGGGCACATGTCCAGTGCTCGTCACGGTATCAACAGGGCCCAGAGAATTTCCTACATCCAATATGTCATCTCTTAGTATCATTCAGGGTATTTTTATTGCCTAAAAACTGACATCTATTTTGTGGGTTTCAAGATGACACTAAGACAGATCATCTACCAGACACCTGTGGTAGCACAGTGGTGCAGTCAGTAGAGCTGCTGTCTTCAGTGCTGTCTGTGTGGAGCGAGCACGGTTTTTCTGTGAACACTTGGATTCCCTCTGGGTGCTCTGCTTTCTTCCCACATCTCCAAAGACATGCAGCTGGCATCAATCACTACAGACTATAACTACAGCAGGACATGCCCTCTTCTCATTACTACCATCAGGGAGGATGTACAGGAGGAGCCTGAAGTACAACACTCAACACTTTAGGAATAGGTGCTTTCCTCTGCCATCAGATTTCTGAATAGCCCATGAACTCATTATTCATTATTCTTATTCCTCTCTATTGATTTTCTGCATTATTTATTTACTTTCATTGCAACTTACAGTAATTTGTCATGCCTGCACTATATGGCTGCACAAAACTATTTTCATGACTTATAATATATCAGTGACAATAAAACTGATACAAATCATTTGAATCAAGACCAAACACACGAGCATAAGAAAGTCTGGAATTTTTCCAATAGAAACAAGACAGACTGCTATCCCAATGCATTGCAATAATAATACAGGTACGATGAAAATGTCTCATCACCTGTCCATGGCATTGCTAAATGTAAATCATTTACATTACATGGAGATTTAGTAATACCCTTAATAATTAGCAACATTCTTCATCAGATGTTTAATGCCTTACACTAAATTCAACATTATAGATAATATTGAATCCCAAATGATTGAGAGCAAAATTTGTCAGGCTGATTTGTGATGTGACTGTATTACGTTACACCAAAAAGTTCACAGATTCAACTGGGTGAGGCAGAGAGGCACAGACTCCAATTACCTACTTAGAACTACAAAACTTTGTTTATTAGGATGGAATACAAGCATTAAAACAGTTACCTAAGTTGGCGTGGGGCCCTCTCACTGTAGCACACCTCCCACATGATCCATAGCACCATCACAACTAGCCCATTGATGAGGCCCCAAAAATCTACAAGCTCCCAACTGCTCTTTTATACCTTCTCCACTGATGTATGGTGCAGTAAGTGGACTAATACCAGCTCAAACCATTGAGCCAGAACCAATCATCACCTGTCACCACTCTTAATGAGCCCCACCCATGTTCACCTACATTAAGGTACACGGTGCACCGCAGTGCAGCAACTGAAATGCTCTTGAGCACACAGGCTTTGTTACTGCGCAAATTATATAACACTTTATACGATGTTAATATAATTGTGAAAAACACTATAATTACGTGTTAATGCATATAACCTGTAAATTTTCTGAATAATAAACTTATCACAATCTTTACTTTGAAACATTTTAGAGCTTCGACATATTTACATTGTCATTGTGCTTTAGGTTATAACACTTGAATGGCAAGTTTTTGACCTTGTTGCTATTGCAAGTGCAACTAATTGTGAATTTGGAAAAGTGAATATTGTACTATTGACAAAAAAAACTCAGCTACCATTATGATCTATCACGAAAGTGTTGCCTCAAAAATATTGCAGCAATACTGTGATTTCAAATTTGTCATTTATGAGAAAGCTAAGTAGTTAAATTGAGATATTCACTGATATGTTGAACTACATGCTTGGAAATGAAGAGTCTGAAGGACAGTCAATTCTTGTTGATATTGTTGGAACATTTCAATTTTATTGCGATGACTACGAATGTGGATTCAATCTTTGAGTTCAATCAAATGTAAATGCAGAAATAAGACTAGAAGCGGAACATTTGGATGAACTTATGAGTATTAAGATGCATCTTTCATCGGGATGCAAAATTAATCTGGGCAGTGTTTACAGACAAGAGAAAATCTTCAGATGCTGAAAATCCAAGCCCCCCACACACACAAAATGATGGAGGAAAATCAGCAGGCCAAACAGCATCTATGGAGAACAGTACAGTCGGTGTTTCAGGCTGAGACCCTTCATTGGGACTGGAGAAAAAAAGACTGGAGTCAGAATAAGGTGGTGGGGGAAGGGAGGAAGAAACATAAGATGATAGACAAACAAAAAAAAGTTTAGAAAATGTGAAAAATTTTCTTTGTTGTACTGTATTTCATTATAACCATTAATTAATAAATAAAATCAAGTATGTCATTTTTCTGTTTTCATTCTAAGTATTTATAGTATGCATATTACAAAAAAAAACTAAGTACCGCAGTTTTCAGGCCGTGTAAAAATTTCCTGCTCAGAGCAATAGCTGGTTCATGCAGCTGTAAGCTAAATTAGAAGGAACACTGTTCACCTAACTTCCATGTTCTCACGGCTGTACTCTCATGGCCAATGCACTGTATTCTTACAGTTGTATTGCATTTGCACAATAAGCTCAAGGCCATGGTGCTGAAGATATTCAACAAGCAAAAATGTTAATTCTTTACAATACAGATTGACATATAGAAATGTGGCATTCCTATTCATTATGTACACTGGGTACTCAAGCACCACAATGCTTCTTTGGCTGAATTGAGAGCATGAACTGTCATGAATGGAAAGACATTTCATTTATTAAGTCTCCTATGGTAGAATACAGGTTGCTGTATATAGGAGGTAGAATGAAAATCTAGTTGCATAGTGCCACAGCGACAACCTCTCATTCAACGTCTGCAAAACCAAAGAGCTGATTATTGACTACAGGAGGAAGAAACCGCAGGTCCATGAGCCACTGCCAATTAGGGGTTCAGAGGTAGAATGGTTCAGTAACTTTAAACTCATGGCATTATGATACCAACAAACCTGTCCTGGGACCAGCACATAAGTGCTATTACAAAGGCATGACAATGCCTCTACTTCCTTAAAAGCTTGCGCAGATTAAGCATGGCATCTAAAACTTTCACAAGGCTGTATAGATGTACAGCGGAGAATATCCTGACTGGTTACATAAAGGCTTAATGCCCAAGAATAGAAAAGCCTATAAAAGGCGGTGGATACAACCCAATCCATCACAGGCAAAGACCTCTCTATGATTGAGCACATCAACAAGAGTCCTACCACGAGAAAGCAGTATCCATCATCAAGAACTTCCACCATACATGTTCTTCTTCTTGCCGCTGCTATCTGTAAGTAGGTTCAAGAGCCTTGCGTCCACATCACCAGGTTCAGAAACAGTTATTACCTTCAACCACCAAGCTCCTAAACCAGCATGAAAAGTCTCAACTGTGAATTGATTTCACAACCGATAAGACTCACTTTCAAGGATTCTACAGCTCATATACTTAGTAATTTTTTTGTCTTTTTTTGCACATTGGTTGTTTGTTGGTCTTTGTGTAGTTTTTCATATATTGTATTGTATATCTTTGTTCTACTGTGAAAGCCTGCAAGAAGACAAATCTCACGGTAATATATGGTGACATATACATACTTTGATAATAAATTTACTTTAAATTTGAGCTTATCCAACAGCTTATCTAGCAATCATGTAGAGGAGTGTATCCTGTGTATTTGAAGTGGGAGACGATCACAGTTGGGCAAGAAAGAGTCAAAAGCAATTGTTCTGACATAATTCTGTCTTTTGCATTGATGGCTATTGATGCCAATGAAGACACTGATCTCAGACTTCGAAGTAAAATAATATCATCTCAACAAATTTCCAGAAGTTCAGGAGCCCCTTTAACTCTGATTCATGGAAAGGAATGTGACCCATTCTCAAATCTAGACATGTCAAGTGTCAAGGGTTTGAAGTTACAATTTACAGACCAAACTTACCTGCTTCATTAAGTCAATAAACAATATCCAGAACTCATTAAAGCTGCAGTCCAAAACATTCTGCCGGTCATTCCACTTACCTTGGTGAATATTGAATTTTCAGCAAAGGCACTAACTAAAACCGAGTGTCAAAACAGATTCTTTCTTTGGAAAGATGTGAGTACCCTTGCCTAACAATCATGCATTAAACAGTAAGCTTGCACTGACACAGCAACAACAGAAAGCCCACCAAGATATAGTAAATTAATTGTTTTTAAAAACTAAATTATTTAATTTGTACATATAGAACAATAGTGTGAAGGCTTGCTCTTGTTATCAGACCTTCCATTATGTTCTTGTATAAATTATGCAACTGCATCTGAAGTTTACTTTGGGAATAGAACATGTGCAGAAAGTAAAGCACTGTCCCTCAAAGCAAGCATGGAGACGGATTAACTTTTAAAATAACGAACATGATCACTTCTTGGCAAAGTTTTCTCTCAAAATGTTTATTGTTCTTGTTGTTTTTTGTACCAAATAGAGTTACTTACTGAAATCCTTTGTGTGCACTTACATTTCATTGTAAACTCACATGGATAAATCCAGCATCAAAACAGTAAAATAATGTCAACATCTTAAAAGAGGTCTACATCAGTTTAAGTAAAGTGGACTCCGATTAATCGGGCCATCGGTTAATCAGGGCAGCCACTTATTTAAGACAACTCTTAAAAAACAATAATTAAATCAAGAAAATAGCCAAGATTCCCTTCATTTATTTGGGACACTATGCTGCTTAACTGGGGCTAGACACTGTTGCCAAATAGCTCCTAACTACTATCAGTCACATATGCTTGTTCGGTTGTTAAACACCACACCATTTTAAAGCGATCAGTTTTGAAACGTCATCAGTTGTGCGTGCTTTTGTTCAAAAAGCAAAGATTTCTGTCACTGATAGTTGGTGAGAAATAAGCAATAAGACAATTTGGACTTGGTTTGCTCACAGCGCTTTAAAACATTCAAGCTTGGAGATGGCAGAAAAGGCTGGGCATGAAAATGAAACAATTTCACTAATTCAACAAGTTAGAAATTACAACAAAATTTGATGGTATCGACAATCGTCTTGAATATTACAAAAACAATTAAGATTTATAGGATACAATCGTTTAAAGCATTGTATGAAGGCAGTCCATTATTTGCACTAGGTGTCTGTGCTGGCTTTGTTCATTTACAGTCAATCAGAAGGACACAGTAGATGAATTCCTACATTGATAAATGTTAAGAAATATTACAGTTCTATAGGTGGTACTGTGAAGTAAGTGACTACTTACTGGTGGTTAACAAAACAAGGATACTTTTATCGATAACACCTTTTCTATAGCAGTATTATGGTAAACAATCTTCGAAAACAATGGCAAGATTGAGGCGTACTTGTGGCGAGCAGAGTGGAGGAGAGGCATATTCGAAGCCTATCCACCTAAACTGAGAGCGAGGTTTGATTGATCTGTAAAGGTTGGGATAAGCTGAGATGTGACGACAGGGTCCTGGCCCAGAGCATATCAATATGGTAGGGCCCCAAGTCTTACAGTGAGGAACAACCTGATGTTTGGACGATTTGAACAACAGGCCAGACGGCTCGCAAAGGCAGGGTGTTGGGAAGAGAGGCGAGGGTCGGACCAGTTTTGCACGCTGCTCTGTGCCGTTTACTCCGCTCTGCGCTACGGTAAACTTGAGGCTGTGGCCTGCTCCGGGCTCTGCGATGCTTATCCTGCTATATGCTGATCTGAGGCTAAGGCTGTGGCCTGCTTTGTGTCTGAGGACTCATTTTTGTTCTAAATGCTATGTATTATTTGCTCGATTTGTTCCCCCCTCCCCCCCATACATTGAGGGTGTCAGTATTCTTTTTTTAATGGTTCTTTTAAGTTTTGTTTTGTGGCTACCTGTAAAGAGACAAATTTCAAGGTTCTATTACATACATACTTTGGTAATAAATGCACTTTGAACTTTAGCGGTATTGGCAGTGTTCTAATCTGTTGTGTATTTCATTCAAATACAGGTTCCCCCCGCTATCCAAAGGTAGAGTGTTCCTATGAAACTGTTTGTAAGCCGAAATAGTGTAAAGTGAAGAAGCAATTACCATTACTTTATATAGGAAAAATTTTTGAGCGTTTCCAGACCCAAAAAATAACCTACCAAATCATACCAAATAACACATAAAACCTAAAAAACACTAATATGTAGTAAAAGCAGGAATGATATGATAAATACACAGCTATATAAATTCCAAATAATGTATGTACAGTGTAGTTTCACTTACCAGAATAGGGAAGATTGAGCCAAAACAGATTTGTAGAGAAAAAAAATCGGCACGTACACGCATGCGCATACACCTGCCCACATAAGGCTTCACGGTCATGGTAGTCTTTCTCGAGGTAAACAAGTTTAAAGCAGGCATCTTTTTTTGTAAAAGCGAAAATCCTCTTTCGGTTAGTGAAAACAAGTACTAATGTAAGTCTTTCGTAAAAGCGAAGTTGCGTAAAGCAAACGTTCGGAAAGCGAGGGACACCTGTATATGAATTGTTACTCAGTTAAACTGTGGTTTGTCTTTTTTTTTATACATTTTAAATATTTCCATGAAAGTTCAGCTAAATGGGCCAAAATATACTGGCCCCTATGTGTCCCAGTTAACCAGAATCCAATGTACTTTATTGGTACGATGATAAAAAGCTTCAGAAACATGTCTTGAAGTTTCTAATACTTTATTATTACCATCCTTCTACTAATTTCCACAAACATGAAAAACCTACTGGCAAAATAGTGATTTGCACAGAATACTCCAGCCTGCAACAAAAATGTTCGAAAATTTGAACTGGTTCAAAACATCCTAGTCTGAACATAAATGAAACTTATGAGATAAAGGATAAAGAGTTAACTGAACATAACAAGTAGTTTTGGGGAGACAAGTGGGTGGCTTTTGGGAACAGAGGGGTAATTGGGGGATATAGACGGAATGAATAGATGTGTTGTATTAATTAACAATACAAATGATTCGCACACATTAAGGTCCCACAGACACAATATGGGAAAGCCCACTAATCTTTTTCAGTAATACCCAGAACACAAGGGATAGCTCCCACAGCACTCTCAAAACCTACCCAAGGCCATAGACCTCTTCTTCAGAACATGGCACTTGCGTTACCACTTTCCAAACCAACCTATCCTTCAATGCCTCCAGAGCCACTAATAATTGAGCAGCTTAACATATACAAAATACTGGAGAAACTCAACTCAGGCAGCATCTATGGAGAGGATAGATTTCAACCCACAACTCTTTGTTAGGACCAGAGGAGTTCACTTGAAACTTAACACTATTTTTAGATGATATTATTCAACTGCTATTTTGTTGTTTCCAATAATGACTTATGGAATCTGGTAAGTAAATACGGTAAGTAATTATGCATGCAAACCCAGCCAGACACATTTACTCTCATTTCCATCCTTTCAAAGCATTATTGCTTTTTTGATAATGACACAAACCAGCATGAGGCCTGGAAGTACTAACCACAATGCTGCTGAACAGCACATACAACTCAGATGAAGTTGAGTCCTATAAAAATTTTATAAGTTTCATGAGATCACTACCTAATTTTTTCCAAATCTCTTCCACCTGTTTTCACCAAAAAAGTGAAGGAGGAGATAACTGAAACACAAGGTACATCCAAAACTGGTAACATGGAGGTATGAGAAAAGTTGGCTGAATTTAAGTCGATTAACGTCTGAATGGGAAGCATCCAAGGAGTTTGATGGGATCAGGAGGAAATCACCCAGGAAACCATTAACTTAAAATGCTGGTGACAGATGACTGGAAAGTAGCAAATATTACTTTCTCAAATAATTTAACCTCAGTGGAAGGAAAGAGTTTCGAAACGCTGATCATAAAGGATTAATAATCACCTACAGGATTTTCATTCTCACTATTCAATCCTGCCTAGCATTGTACCAATAGCAAATATGAAAATAAGACAAACACGAGGAAATCCGCAGATGCTGGAAATTCAAGAAACACACACAAAATGCTGGTGGAACGCAGCAGGCCAGGCAGCATCTATAGGGAGAAGCACTGTCAACATTTCGGGTCGAGACCCTTTGTCAGGACTGACGCCTTGGCCCGAAACGTCGGCAGCGCTTCTCCCTATAGATGCTGCCCGGCCTGCTGCGTTCCACCAGCATTTTGAAAATAAGACATTTCATCCCCTTGGCCAAATTGTTGACATAGATTTTGAATAATTGCCTAAGTAAGCACCAATTGCTATGGGCATTCCACTTATCACAGCCTGCCAACATGCGAAAACACCAACTTATCTTTGTTTTCTGACTGTTAACCAAGTCTCTGTAAAGCTACTTAATTCAGCCTGTACTTCAGTTTCTCTGGTGCTAAAACCCTCAATAATGTCCGGTTACCTTTTAACTTGACAATTCCAAGAGACACCTAACTAATCTCCCTTGATCTCAACAAACTTGAGGTCATTCAGAGTGCTAGTGAAATTGAAACAGGCCCTTGTGGTTAATTGCCTCCAGTTAAGTAATAACTTGATTTTTATACCTACACTCCAGGTTTTCAAATCCACCCTTCCAAGTTCTATTATCTCTCCCCATCCTTTAATTTTCCAAGTCATCCATGATATTCTTCAATAACCCAAATCTAACTTTTCGTCTTCTAGCAGCTCAAACTTCAAAGCAGCACATACAAAACGCTGGAGGAACTCAGCAGACCAGGCAGCATCCACGGAAAAGAGTAAACAGTCCTGATGAAGGGTCTAGGCCTGAAACATCAACTGTTCACTCTTTTCCCATAGATGCTGCCTGGCCTGCTGAGTTCTTCCAGCATGTTGTATGTGTTGCTTTGATTTTGCAGCATCTGCAGATATTCCTGTGTTTGGAGCTCGATCGTCAGTCGCAAAGTTCCAGTGTTTTGAATAACAGAAACATATTGCTGGAGGAAATCAGCAGGTCAGGCACCACCTATTCCTCTCTTTAGGTTTTACCTGACTTGCTAAGTTCCTCCAGCATTTGGTGTGCCCTACTCTGAATCTGTAGCATCTGTAGAATTTTGTTTTGAATATCTTTTTGATATTGCTTATAAAACAGGTAAGTTTTCGTCATCTGTTCTAATATTCACATCTGATGCTTGGGATCAACTTTTTTAAAAACCTGATAACACTCCGGTAAAATTTATTGGTAAGATTTTATTTAGTTAGAGGCATTGTAATACATACACGCTGCTGCTAGATCGGCTTAAAATGGTGCATCCTTTTAGGGTGGGAGGGAGTCTGCAACAATTGGTGCAGCATCCCGCAGGCATTTGTCACTACACATAAAGAACAACCTTCTGAAGACAGGTTACAGAAGTGATATTATAAATTAGTGAGACCAATATTACTAAAATTTTTGTTTGCAGTGCGTGATGAGAAACGTCAGCCTGGATGCTCCGGCTGGCAGCCCGGGTGCTCAAAGCAGTCATTCGCCCTCTCAATCTGCGACCACGAAGCCACGAACGCACCGCTTCCAGCTCCTACCTTGGCTTTTACAGCCGGTATTCGCACACCCCCGCGGGGAAGAGCCCATCTCCTGCTGCTCTCAGCCTCCGACTCCGTATCGTAGTAGCACCAGGAGGCGGCGGCAGCTGCCGCACCGCACACCGCCGCCACGCACAGCCCGCGCCTTCCACCCGGTCCCGACCGCCATGCAACCGAGCTCGCCCCTCTGTTCGAGGCAGGCTTGCTCAAAGCGGCCGTTCGCCTGCGCCCGGGGTACAAACGCTGCAGCAAAAGGAATCTCCGCATCGCGGCCATTTGCTGCGTCTCGTTGGCAACCGGCTCGGCTGCCAGCGGAGCAGCACCGGCAACTCTCGCGAGAACGACGGTTAGCGCGTGCGGGCCGGTTCGCCCGACGCGACGTGAGCGATGCGGGCGCCGGTGCTGCAATTCCCGGCGATTCGCAGTGAGTGAACCAGCTGAGGGCTCCGATGCATCGAGCGCAGCAGGAGTTTCATGCATAGCCCCGAACCGCTGGGCACGGCGGTGGTCTGTCGAAAGCTGGGACGAGTAGCAAGTTCAATGGGAGACATCAGGACCAGTTATTTTTGATCTGATTAAGCAGCTGCCCCAATTAGCCAAACCTTCATGGAAATAATTAAAGGTTTAAAGAAAAGACAAACTACCATTTAACCAAGTAACAAATTATATATTTAAATGAAATACAGAACAAATTAGGAAACTATCAAAACCACTACAGTACTATAAATCTGCATATTAGTTCCTAATAGTTATCAACAGAGGAATTAATCCACATGCTGCTGTACTCTCTTCATTGACTGTAAATGAACAAAATCAGCACAGACACCTAGTGCAGACAATGGATCGCCTTAAAATTCTGCTTTCAACGATTGCATCTTCCAAATCTTCATTTTATTTGTAACTTTCAACAAAATTCTTCATAGTGCCTAACTCATTTCATTTTCACTCCTGCCCGTTTCTGGCATTTCCAAGCCTGAATGTTTAAAACTGCAGTGAGCAAAACACTTCTGAATTGTCTTACTGTTCATTACTCGCCAACTATCAGTGACAAAAATCACTGCTTCTTAAGCACAAAACATGCAAATAATGCTACTTATAAACTCTTCGCTCTAAGCATGGCATGATGTCTAACAGCCACAGACATGCATGTGAGCAACACTAGTTAAAAACCATTCAGTAACAGTCTTCTATCCCAATTATGCTGCATAGTGTTTCAAATGAATGAAGGGAATCTTGGCTATTTTCTCGATTCATTTTTGTTCTTTAAGAGTTGCCGCAAATAAGTGGCAAAAAAGGCCCACTGATCCGGAATTCACTATGTTTTAAGAGCTGTTAGGATTTTCAATTTAAATCAGTGACCAAATACTAAAAGGTTGAGTGCCCCCCAAGAGGTGAATGGTGCTGAAAATGCTCTCCAGGAAATTTAAGACCTTTACCTGTCCATCCCTGAATACTCTTTGAATTCACCTTCTTAACTGTTGCCAGGTTATTCATCTGCACCAGCAGGTTTCACCAAGCCCTTTATTCCTTAATGTGATCTGCTACACACCCCCACCACTTTGACTTTTTAGTTATACACTTTGTCCCAGACACATTTGCTACACCCAGACTATCTTTAACATCAAGCACCCAACTCTTTTTCATTGCCTTAAATCCTTTGTTCTCATCCTCCAGCTTTGTCAATCTGTGCACTGCATCAACTCTCAACATCTCCTAGCCCCACTATCAAAGAACAGAGTTAGGAAGGTTGGCTTCACAAATGTTAGAAAATGAAATGAAAACTAAAACATAAAAGATTATAAAAATACACAAAGGGAAGAAAAATAGGAAAACAAAATGAAAGATAGAGGTAATTAGACTGAAATGAACAGAATTGTTACAAGAAAGCTTGCATTGCATGCTTCTGTATGTTAATGTAATAGTTATATGCATTCACTTTTCAAGTGAAATCATTGTTATGTAATAAGTCACCATTCTGCACCAATTGTATATTATAAAGAATTAGATAAATAGGAGGCAAATCATATTTTGTTTTAAACACAAGAAAATCTGCAGGTGTTGGAAATCCAAAGCAGCACACACCAAATGCTGGAGGAAATCAGTTGATCATGCAGCATCCATGGAAGTTAATTATCAGTCGACATTTCAGTACTGCAAAGGAAGAGGGAAATGCTAGAATAAAATGATGTGGGGGGGGGAGGGGGAGGGGAAGGAGGGAGGATAGCTAGAAGGCGATGGGTGAAGCCAGGTGAGTAGGAAAGATAAAGGGCTGAAGAGGAAGGAATCTGATATGAGAGCAGAGCGGGCCATAGAAGAGGGGTCACCCTGGCGGAGGGGATAGGTAGATACGAGTTAAAAGGCCAGAGTGAGGAATAAAAGAGGGGAAGGGGAGGGGTTCTGCTTTTGGTGGATGGAGCAGAGGTGCTTAGCGAAGCAGTACCCCAATTTACAATGGGTCTCTACAGAGAGGAGGCTGCATTGTTTTATATATTATCCGATATGAACAATTATGTCCTTACTCTTGGATTTTCCTTATACTGTTTTACACGCTCTACCTTGTTATGATCATACACTTAATTCTGTGACTATTGCTTTTCCTTGTACTATGTTGATGTACAGTTGTAATCAATTTAATTATATAAGTATGCATGACAAGTCTTTCACTGTCAGTACACATAGCCATAATAAACCAGTTTATCAATTTAATTTCCTCAATTCAAAATGTCATTTGAAGAAGTGTCTCATTAAAAGGAAGGAACCAAAGCAGAAACCTTCCATCAGCACAATCTGACATTGTGACACAAGGATTCTGTGGAGATGTTGAATGAGAGCAATATTTTGCATGTTTATCAGCTCAAAAATAGTGATTTTGCTGTATTGCCATTCAGATTCTTCTGGTAGAGATCATTGGTAATTATTATAGCCATTATCAGCCAGCAGAACTTTCAGAACTACCAACATACACACCATATGGTGCTGCCCATCAACTTTCAGATGAGGAAGAACCAGTCAATGTTGACATCTCATTGGTTTATAGAAAAGTTGATAGTTGCTTTTCAGTATCGTACATTTACACTTTTGCTGTAGACTCATGTCTTCATTCAGCTCTCATGCTTTAAGTATTTTGTAGCACTGTTGAAAGATAACAATTGGAAGAACCACCAGATATAATTTTTTTAAGCTACTTCAATGTTAAAAATGAATTACTGTAATTGAATACTGTATTGAGTAATAACATGCTATGTCAAACAAGTGTAGTGTTTACAATGATAATGAATTACTGTATTGAGTGCTGATGACTCAAAATATCCTACATTAAACAAATGTAGAGGATAAATTGAATATTACAAATTGAAACTTGTTCCAGTATATCTATGAAAAAGAAAATCCAACCCGGTCAATCAATATCTACTCTCAGGAATGACGAAGATTATAGGTCATGAACAATATTGTCAAGCAGCATTTACTTTCACCCCACATTTAATTTCAATTCTGCTAACACTTCTTTACAATCTTAATCCAAACATACAAAACATTCTGGAGTTTCAGTGAGATTAACTGAGGCATGAAGACTGCATTTGAATGTCAAAGTACACTGGTAAAATTGAATCTTAAATGTCAAAGAAATAGGCAGGGTGTTTTAGGAGGAATGTTCTGATGTCAAGGAAGTTGAAATAATGCCTAGCTTGTATATCCAGTAAGTTTTGAGATACAGTAGATGCACGAAAGGCCTAGGAGGGACTTGAAAGAAGGAAAGTGGTCCTTAAAATTGAGGCATCGTTAGTGAAGATTCCAGTCAATATGAACAGGCACTTATACGATGAGTGAACAAAACCAAGAATGAGCTAAATTATGGGCAACAGAATTTTGAATGAACTTGATATAGGGTGGAAGATGGGAATTTGGCCAAGAGAGCATTGGAATATTCAGATCCAGAGGTAACAAAAGTTTTGATGAGGCTTCATCAGCTGGAAAAATGATATTGCGTCAGGAACAGGGTCAAATGTCAGATGTTGTTACATTGATTATTATATGCAGCTTAGTGGACTGGATATATAGATGTGAACTCAGAATTTGTGTCCAATGCAACACAGGGATGATAATTAGTCTTTCTCAGCTTCAGGAAAAGAACCTATCAAGCTCTGCCTTAAATACACCCAACAACCTGGCTTCTATAGCTACCCGTGGTAATAAATTCCACAATTTTACCATTCTCTGGCTAAAGAAATTTCTCCACATCTCTTTTAAATGGACACCCCTCTAACCTGGGGCTGTGCCCTCTTGTTCTCGACTCCCCCACCATGGGAAACATCCTTTCCACATCTGCTCTATCAAGGCCTTTCAACGGGTATCAATGAGATTCCACCCCCCCCACCAATCCTTCTAAATTCCAGCAAGTACAGACCAAGAGCTATCAGACATTCCTCGTACAATAACCCTTTCATTCCCACAATCATTCTTATGAACCTTCTCTGAACCCTCTCCAATGCCATCACATCTTTTCTTAGATGAGGAGCTCAAAACTGTTCACAATACTCAAGATGAGGCCTCATCTGTACCTTACAAAGCCTCCGCATCACATCCCTGCTCTTGCATTCTAGGTCTCTTGAAATGATGCTAACATTGCATTTGCCTTCCTCACCATCGACTCTATCGGCGAGTTAACCTTTAGGGTGCTCTGCACAAGGACTCCCAAGTTCCTTTGCATTTCAGATTTTTGGATTTTCTCCTCTTTAGAAAATAGTCTGCACATTTATTTCTACTACCAAAGTGCATGACCATGCATTTTCCAACATTATACTTCATTTGCCACTATTACCCATTCTCCTAATCTGTTTAACTCCTCCTGCATCCTACCCATTTCCTCAACACTACTTCCCCTCCACCAATCTTTGTATCATCTGCAAACTTGGCAACAAAGCCATCTATTCCATCATCTAAATCATTGATATATAGCATTAAAAGAAGTGGTTCCCACATTGACCCCTGTGGAACACCACGAGTTGCTGGCAGCCAAACGGAAAAGGATCCTTTTTATTCCCATTCGCTGCCTCCTACCAATCAGCCAATGCTCTAACCATACCAGTAACAGAATACAGAGAACATTAATTTCCACAGCTTCGTTACATGCAAGATCAGATATAGCCATGTCTTTAAGTACACAAGGAGTATAAAGAAGATAATCAAGTCAAAATGAAAAATAAACTAGATTTAAAATTAAGGTTGATATGGATTGCTGATTACCCTGATAGGTGAAATGCCAAGAGGATGGATGAATCTACACAAATCATTGTTGTGAATCTGAAAATCTCATTCATTGTTGTTCCAGCTACATAAATTGTTAAGAATTATTTAAAGTAGAGCAAGCACTATAATTTCAAGGTTCAGGATGCAAAATTGTTTATTGTCATTCTTCAGTACACAAGTGAAAAGACAGGGAAATGATTGTTATTCCATATTCAATACTGCATAAAGCATAAATACACTATAAATATACAAGATTACCTTATGTACATACAGATGTATACAGTCTATGTGTACAGTATAAGCTAATCTTATATACATACACTGAATGGCTACTTTATTAGGTGCACCTGCTCATTAATGCAAATATCTAATCAGCCAGTCATGCAGTAACAACTCAATACAGAAAAGTATGCAGACATGGTCAAGAGGTCTAGTTGATGTTCAGACCAAACATCAGAATTGGGAAGGAATACGATCTAATAACTTTGACTGTGGAATGTTTGTTGCTGCTCGATGGGGTGGTTTGAGTATCTCACAAACTGCTGATCTGGGAGTTATGCACACAACAGTCTTGAGAGAATCGTGTGAAAACATTCCATGAGCAACACTCTTTTAGGCAAAAAAACACTTTGTTACTAAAGACAGATCAAAGGTGAATGGCCAGACTGGTTCAAGCTGACAGGAAGGTGACAACAACTGAAAATCATGCATTACAACAGTGGTGTGTAGAAGAGCATCTCAGAATGCACAACATGTCAAACCTTGAAGTGGATGGGCTACAGCAGCAGAAGACCAAACTGGATTCCACTCCTGCACTAATAAATTGGCCACTAAGTGTAGGTACACGAGTATCTATACATAGGGTGACTGACAGGAAGTTGGTTGGGGTACGGGGTGTGTTAACGGGCATAGGTATTGATTAGCCTGATGGCTTGGGGAAAGTACCTGGGTCATTTTGTTAATTGACAACTGGTTATAAATTGTGATTTCATTAATTAATTATTAAAAATAATGCTTTAAATTTCCCTGAATCCAGTATATCAAAAGTCTTCAAGCTCTAAAGAAATACCTTCAGGAGCAATCAATAAATGAGAGAGAGAAAGTGAAGTATGTTTTCTAGAAATGAGTAACAGCAAGGAAAAATAATTGTGGGTGCTTGTAACCACCCAAAATAAATTTGTAAGAAAATATTGCAGGTATGGTACAGTGTTTTTAAAAAGTGCAGGATCACTTTCTTACCTACTATATAAAAAAAATGCTAACATAAGAACCATTGGAGCTACCATCTGGAGTTGAACTAATTCAAATAAAATTGCAAGACAATATCGTTGCATTAGTGTAATGACTTGTCTGTGCCAACCAAGATATCCATCTAAACTGGTCCCATTTGCCTACCTTTTGGCCGATAACATTTCCTATCCATGTACCTGTCCAAACATCTTTTAAATATTGTTATTGTATCCACCTTAAACACTTCCTCTGAGAGTTTATATAATACGTACATATCCTCTGTGAGAGGTAGTTGAGCCTGAGGAGCACACACAAAATGCCAGACAAACTCAACAGGCCAGGCAGCATTGATGGAAATGAATGCTTCGGGCTGAGATGCTTCAGTCCTGATGAACGGCAGAGTTCCTTCAGAATTTTGTGTGCGTTACTCTGGATTTCCAGCATCTGTAGAATCTTGTGTGTAAAGGTCCTTTTAAACCTATTTCTTTTACTTTTGATTCCCTTTCCCTGGGATATCATGAATGCACACACTTTATTCATGTCCTTCATGATCTTATACATCTCTACTATGTCATTCTTTTTCTATAACTTAGGTTTACGAGTCCTGGCAGCATTCATATAATCTTCTTTGCACCCTTTTCAACCGGTGTTTTTCCTATTACAGGGTAACCAAAACTGTACACAGTACTACTGGTCCACCCTCACCAGCATCATGCAACTGTAACATAGCAGCTTAATGCCAATACTCAATGCCCTAACTGCTGAAGGCCAGTGTGCCAAATGACTTTTTCCAATTGTTTTCTGGGTGCCTGTCTACTCCCCATGTACTGGTGATCGCAGCACAAGGTTTATGACAAAAAAAATTTAGAGGATCAGTTACACTGTACAAATAATTGAATGGTTAAATATAAAGGGATCAGAATGGAACTAAGTAAATGAAGAACATTTAAGAAACTTAGACTTCCAATTTGCTATCATCCATATGCCTATGTCAGAGAGAAGGATTAGATTGATCTTAGACTAGCTTAAATGGTTAGCATGACAATGTGGGCCAAAGGGCCTGTATTGTGCTGCAATATTCCAAGTTCATGTTCTGAAACATACTGGCAAAGTGGTAGAGCAGCAATGGTGTTGTTTGCTAACATACAAGGGGAATACAAGTCATTAAAAACAAGTAATCTTGTCACCTCACCCCATGAATGAAGAAAAAACCCAATAGAAACTATAGTAAAAGAGAACACTAAAATGAAGGATATGACAAAAGGACAAAGAGATTCAAAGTACATTATTTATGTATGCAGTATATAAGCCTGAAATTTGTCATCCCCACAGACAGCTATGAAACAAAGAACTATGGAAGCAACACACTCAAAGGAAAACATTAAAACCCCCTCCCCCCTCACACAAAAAAATGTAAATGGCAACAAAAAAATAAGAGCAAAAATACAGATCATAAAATGAAAATCAAAAGGCATACTTCAGTATGGTTCAGTTGAGTGTTCGTTATCTGCAAGCCATCCTAATTCAAAAAACCTAAGTAGTACCAAAAAAGTGTGACCACAATGAGGACTAGAAACTAGATCAAATAACAAAAACACAAACAAAATTAAGCAATAAATTGTACTGTGATTAGGCTAGGGTTGCTGGGCAGTACAGCTTGAGGGGCCAGAAGGGCCTATTCCAAAGTGCATTGCAATAAAAATTAAATATTAAACAAAGTATTCTAAGGTTACATTTATAGTAAAAGTAGGATGAAACTAAAAGTTAATACAGGTTAACAATTTTGGTAAATACAGGGATACAATACAAATATTAAATTCATATTTTATTTTGTTTACTGAGGAAAATAACATACAGACAATACAGCAAAAGATAAAGACATTGGAACAAGAGGATAATTGTCAAACCAGACAAAACACCGAGGATAAAATGTTTAACCTTGATGGGTCTATGGAACTGAATGGAGTATGTCTGGATTGTGCTGACCCATGACTGTGCTGCAACACAGCTCAAACCACATCATCAAGTTCACTGATGACACGACAGTGATGGCTCTCATCAGCAAGAGCAATGAGTCAGTTTACAGAGAAGAGGTGCAGCAGGTAGCAGACTGGTGCAGAGCCAACAACCTGTCTCTGAATGTGAATAAAACAAGATGGTTCTTGACTTCAGGAGGGCACGGAGTGACCACTTTCCACTGAACATTGATGGCTCCTCGGTAGAGATCGTTATGAGCACCAAATTTCTTGGGTTTCACCTGGCTGAGAATCCCACCTGGTCCCTCAACCTGGTCATCTGTACTTTCTGCGAAGGCTGAGGGAAGTCCATCTCCCAACCCCCGTCACATTCTACAGGGTTTGTATTGAGAGCATCCTGAGCAGCTGCATCACTGCCTGGTTCAGAAATTACACCATCTCAGATTGCAAGACCCTGCAGCAGATAGTGAGGTCAGCTGAGAAGATCATCGGGGTCTCTCTTCCCACCATTACGGACATTTATACTACACGCTGCATCCGCAAAGCGGACAGCATTATGAAGGACCCCATGCACCCCTCATACAAACTCTTCTCCCTCCTGCCATCTGGGAAAAGGCAAAGCATTTAGGCTCTCATGACCAGACTAAGTACTTTCCCCAAGCCATCAGTCTCCTCAATACCCAGAGCCTGGACTGACACCAACTTACTGCCCTCTACTGTGCCTATTGTCTTGTTTATTATTTATTGTAATGACTGCACTGTTTTGTGCACTTTATGCAGTCCTGGGTAGGTCTGTAGTCTAGTGTAGTTGTTTTTCTATGTTGTTTTTACATAGTTCAGTGTAGTTTTTGTACTGTTTCATGTAGCACCATGGTCCTGAAAAACATGGTCTTGTTTTTACTGTGTACTGTACCAGCAGTTATGGTCAAAATGACAATAAAAGTGTCTTGACTAATGCAGTGGTCCAAATGTTGCTAGCAGCACTCTTCATTCACAAGCCAATCAAGTTCAAGTTCAGCCCAGACACTAACACTAGCCTTGCCATGGTATTTTTGCTGCTCTCATCCCATAAGCAGAGCAATCTACAAATGGTAACTAGGTGGGAGAAATAGACAGACCTTAAAACCTTATGACAGCAGATGAAAAACATTTAAAGAATCAAAATTATTAATAATATCAAAACATTAAATTCAACATATATGACTGAAGTAAATGAATTAAAACATCAGTGAAGTAAAACTAAAATCTGTCATCACTCACCTTTTCAGTCAGGGTTCAGTTTCAAATACAATAGCTATGACTGGCATAAACTGAGTGGACAGATCTGAAGTGCACCCAGCCCTTTTACTTGCCAGTGACCCAGGTTTAATCTTGAACTCTAGTCTGGTCTGCATAGAATCTACATGTTCTATGATTACAAGGGCTTCATTTGAGTTTCCTCCCACTGGCCACTACTACCAGTATGTAGTTAAGTGGTTGAATTTCAAGTTCAAGTTTAGATTATTGTCATTCAGCTGTACACATGTCAGGGTACTGAAGCAAGGACCCAATCGCAGACCAAGCACCGTGCACACTGTGATATTTACTGAGTAACAAATCCCACAGGAGGGGGCAACAAAGTCAGCATCAACATTCAGGCAGAGATCAAAACATCCAGAGAAATCCAAAAACCAGAATCAGGCAGAGTTGATATTCAGGCAGACAGAGTACAATCCTGAGGTACAAAAAAAAAGTCAGAGTCAAAGTTTAGCAAGAGATCAAAACATGCAGGGAAATCCAAAAACCAGAATCAGGGAAAACACAGAGTCAACATTCAGGCAGGCAGACAGAGTACAGATACACATACTAGAAAGGCTCAGAAAAATTCACTGGCACAATCTGGCAAAAGCACAGGACTGAAATACACTGAGCAATAAACAGAGAGGCAGATGATAGGTGGAGCACAATGAGACACAGGTGGCAGCAATACAGGTAATAATGAGAAACAGGTGAGAGACGGAGTACTCAGTAATACAGGGGCCGGAGTAGAGCAGGAGCGGGGACAGGAGTACATGGCAATACAAAACCACAGACTGACAGCTGGGGGAAACACACAAAAAGACAGAGTTCAACTGGAGATACTGACAACATGTATACCGTCAAATGAAGCAACATTCATCTGGACCAAGGTGTGCAGCACAGTACATATCGCTCACGCACATAACACAAGTTAGGTGATATTACCACTAATAAGTTAACAAATAATAACACTATGATATGATACAAGTTAAAAAGTAAACAATATAACACTACTGGCACTTCATACACAATGAAACCATACGATGAGATTCCTATGTAGTGGCAGGGAGTTCAGTATTCTTCTGACCTGTGGGAAGAAGCTGTTTCCCTTCCTGACAGTTCCTGTCCTAATGCTATGGTACTTCCTGCCTGATGGTAGGGTGGTCAGAGAGATTGTTGGACGGATGGGCGGGATCACTGACTGCTAAGGGCCCTGTGTACACAGCACTCCTGATAAACATCTCTAATGGGTGGAAGGGAGACCTCGATGATCCTCTCAACAGTCCTTGCAATCCTTTGTAGGGACTTGCAGTCAGATACCTTGCAATTCCTGTAGCAGATGGTGATGCAATTCATCTGTTCATGCTCAATGTGCTCTTGTAAAATTGGTTAAAATGGAGAGGAGAGGATAGCCTCACTTGCCTCAATATCCTCAGTAAGTGGAGATGCTGTTGTGCTTTCTTAACGTAAGAGGTGCTGTTGAGGGACCAGGAGAGATCGTCTAGAAACTTACTGCTCCTAACTCTCCATGGAGAAACCATGTATGTGCAGTGAGGAGAACCTGTGGAGAGTTTATCCATTTAGTAATACAGCACAGAATAGGCCATTCCAGCCCTTTGATCCATGCTGTCCCTAGCAACCCTGACAAATTCAATTAATTCTAACCTAATCACAGGACAATTTACAATGATAAATTAACCTACCCAGTCCGAGGGAGGAAAGTGAAGCACCCGGAGAAATCAACACATTCTACATGGAGGACAAACAGACGCCTTACAGAAGGGCATGGGAAATTGAACTCTGAACTCTGGATAACTGCTATGCTACTGTCACATCATTAGGTCATGGAACACTATTTAGCACAGAAACAGGTCATTCAGTCTACCTGGACCATACAGAACTGTTATTCTGCCTAGTCCCACTGACCTGCTTCTGACCCATAGTAGTTCATACCTTTCCCATCGATGTACTTTTCCAAACCTCTCTTAAAAATTGTTGTCAAACCTATATCCATATTCAGATGCAACAATGCATTTAAGACCTTCCTCATCTCCTTCAGCTCCATGCACAGATCTTCAAGTGGATCAAACTTGTTCCTTACTTGTTACAAGGGGTGTTGGGAGCGGACCCAACTGCAAGACACAGACACTGAAGTAGTATGAACAGGACAATGTTTATTAAGAATACTAGGGAAGCCAAGGAGTAAGGACAAGATGACAACATGAACATAGACGTAGGATACAACCTGGGCTAGGACTTGGGACTTGGACTTGACTGGGAACTCGGGTCATGACTCGGAACTTGGGTCTTGACCAGGGACTTGGGCTTGGCTCAGACTCAGACTTGACTAGACTGGGACTCTTCTTGGACACAGAGCCGGGACTCTTCTTACTGCAAACTGCCAGCAATTCTCAGCTGGCCACGAAAGCATCAGAATTTGCATCTTACTCAGAGCAGCGGCAGACAGCTGGACATGAAAATGACTGAATTCGCTAAGCAGCCACAGGTACAGAAGCAACCTAGAGTCCACGATACTCGGTAGCTCCGATAATGGTCCAGACTTCCTGCACTGGCTGAGGTCATGTTTTTCTGGTAACTGGTTTCTGGTAACAAGCTTCTTGGTGTGGGTTCCTGTTGCCGAGCTTCTTGGTGTGAGTTTCTGATGCCGAGCTTCTTGGTGTGAGTTTCTGATGCCGAGCTTCTTGGTGTGGATTTCTGACAGGACAGTCCAGTGAAGGAATAGCTGGACCCCCGAGCTATTTATGTTGCCAGCCCGAAACGAGAATCAGGTGTCTCAATTAAGGTGCCCAACGGAACAAGGGAAAACAGAAACAATTGGACTGAGGAATCCATGGACCGGATCGTGAACTGGAATGCTGAGTCTATGGACCGGACTGTGACATTACTATCCTTTTGCTCTTGTTCCTTGCTGCCTATACCTGCAATGCACCTCATTCTTCATTTTAAGGGCTTCAACATCCTTTGAAATCCAAAGTTCTCTAAACCTGCTAGCTTCATCTTTTGTTCTAGCAGGAAAATACAAACTCTATACTCTCAATATTTTATTCATGTAGTCCTCCCACTTACCATGCATCCTTTTATCACAGAACAACCTGTCCCAATCCACACCAGCCAGATCCTTTTCATGTCATCAAATCGGTCTTTCTCTAATTTAGAATCTCAGTGCGAGGACAATTCCCATCCTTCTCCACAATTACATTGAAACTAATGGAATTATGATCATTAGATCCAAAGTGTTCTCCTACACACTCTTCTGTCACCTGCCCTGTCTCATTCTCTAACAGGAGTTACAGTATGGCACTTTCTCTGTTTGGGACCTTTATACGTTCATTAAGGAAACAATCCTGAACCATTTGACCATCTCCATCATATCCAGTTAATCATATACAGTATAAAAATGGGATTAATGTAAAATTAGTGTAAATCATTGGTTGATTGTCAGTGTAGATTCACTGGGCTGAAGGACTGGTTTCCATGCTATATCTATCTAAGACTCTATTTGACTTAGTAAATGCAAGTCAATGTGTTTTTCTGAACATACTCGGATTCTTTTATCATTTTAAGTAACTCAGTGAGGTCATGTTGAAGCCTACATTTTTGTTTAGAGTAATGTGATCCAGCCATCTGGATATATTATAATAACCAAGGATTTTAAAACTGTTATTAATCTAATGGTCTACCTCTGAACTCTTTCCAGGGTTTCTGTATCACTCTCCATACCTGAACACAAAAGAAAAAGACAGTATTTTGGATACAATCTAAAGATTTTTTTTGCAGACACAACAGTACTTTTTCTTTTATATTAGTTTCTTCGAATTCATAAGATGAAGGGCTTTGATGTTAAGCAAATGGCAAAGGTTCAAAGGAGGCTGAAACAAACAAAAAGTTTTCAACATCATGCAAGTGTGAAACCTGGTTGATTTTAATAGTTGGGCATACTTTAGATCTAATCGTTTAGTTCTGTGTCTTCATTGCATTCAATGGATTTGACTCTAATTTTCATGGCACAAGTTTCCTGTGCAGACTCTGAGCCCCAATGCTAAACTGAAATACATTAGGAGAACCCTCCACAGAGAAAGAACATTCACAAAATACTTATAAGTCTATCTGATAGGTAAGCAAATGTGAAGATAAATTTAGGAACCACCTACTGAAGATTCATTTGGAATCTACTGTATGTGGCTAATTTCTTCTAATTACCCCCCCCCCCCCCGTCCTAAATAATTTCCATTTGAATTCTAGAAATGACATTCGTTACAAATTGGTTGATTTGTAGAAGCTGGTGATTTATAAAAATAATTTATTTTCCAAATTTGGAATCTTTCATTTAGATTTATACATTTCATTTGAGTAACTGAAAATGCCATTCTATTTTCAAATCTATATTTATGTTGTGCCTTTTAATATGCTTTTCTTTCAGTACTTGAGTACTTATCGTATTTGATATAACTCTTAATGAAAATTAGGTGTGGGAATATCCTTTTGGAGAATTTAAGTTCATTATTTCATCTAAAATAACCTAGTATTCTCTAATGTTCTATATCATTCCCTAATTATATCATAGAGTAAGACAGTGATGCAGAGGGTAGTTCTGTTTCAGTGACCTGGTTTTGATTTTGTGGAGGTTACCAGTTCTCCCTGTGTCTGTGGGAGATCCCTTTGGGTGTTCCAGTTTCCTCCTACATTCCAAAGACTTGAAGATACAAGAGACTGCAGATGATAGAATCTGGAGCAATAAGCAGGCTACTGGAGGAACTGATGCAAAATCTTGACCTGAAATGCTGATCAGACCTTTCCTTTCGCAGATGCTGCCTGATCTGCTGAGATCCCCCAGCAGCATGTTTCTTGTCCGAAAGACATGAATTGGCTACCACAGATTACCCTTAGTATAGAAGCTTGGTGATAGACTTGATAGGAAAAACAGTATATTTCAAAAGGAAATGCAAATATCCCAGCCTGCAATATCTGAATGAATACCTTCCCCCCACTCCCCTCTTTCAGCATTTCAAAGTGAATGTTGGCCAGTGAGTTATTGGAAAAAATGGAGGAACAGGATTTATCTACACTCATAAAACAAGGATTGATCAATAATAGATAGCATGGCTTTGTTGGTGGGAGATTCTGTTTGAATAATTTGACCTGCACTTTTGAAGATGTAACTAAGTATTGAAATGAAGGCAGTTCAGTTGATTTAGCTTACATGGGCATTATATTAAGGCATTTGAAAGATCCCATATGGAGGACTGGCCCAAAAGGGATCCAAGGTAAATTGGATTCAAAATTGGTTTGGTTAATAGAAGATGGAAAGAAATGATCAAGTTCACTTTGTGATTGGAAGTCTGTGATGAATAGTGGACCATAGTGTCTGGTGCTGGGATTCTTATTATTTGCATATACATTAATAATCTGGTATACTAAATGTAGGAATAATGATTACTACATTTGCCAATGACACTAAAATTGGTGATGTTGTTGATATTGAAGAGGATTGTCTTAGAATACAGAATGAAATTGATTAGCTGGTAAACTGGACAGTGAAATGGCAGATAGAATTCAATCCTGAAAAGGTGATACACTTTGAGTAGGATGCAGACATTGAATGTTAGGACCCAAGGAAGTATAGAGCAACAGAAGAACCTTGGATTGCAAATCCAAAGACACTTAACAATAGCAGAAAGAAAGTTAAGATGGTGAAGAAGGTACAGAGATGCTCACCTTTATTAGGTGAACCATGGAATATCAGAGCAAGGAAGCCATGGTGCAACTTTATAAAACCTGGTTAAGCCACATTTAGAGTATTGTATGCACTTCTGGGCGCCATACTAAAGGAAGAATGTGATTACACTGGAAAGGATGCAAATGAAATTCACCAGGATGTTGTAGCATTTGTGAAATTTTAGGTCTAATTAATCAAATTTGAACAAGAAGCTCAGATAGTTCCATTAATTAAAAATAGAACAGTGACTGTCACGTAATAATTGCTGAATCAGGGCCACCATAAAACTCCATGATGATTTTAAAACACAGAATATGAATTGAAAGAATTTAAACTGGTAGTGAAATCACTGTTGTGTATTTTAGCCCCAGGGTGAGGATGATTTACCATATACACATTTTAACTTAGAACAAAAATGTGCGACTGATTTTCTAATGTAGGCAAAAAGCATCGATTTAACAATAATCTATGAACTACAGTGAATTTCTAACCAAAAGACATTCGATATCTCTGATAAAGTACAATGGTTTATAATGGTTTACACCATATCTTCAACAGTTGCGTCTCATTGTCAGAGTCATAAAATTTGCCTCGAGATAATGTTTAAATATAGGATTTTTTGAAACTTTGATCTGTTCCCTTTGATTTCACTCTAGAATCAAACAAAATTTTCAAAGAGCTGATCAGTAGAAGTGTTAACATTTAGGTTATTATGTTGACACGGATATGCTTTGAGATTACAATTATAGCGGTTTGCGGTTCGCGCCACATGACATCATAGTTTACAAAGGGAAATAATGCAACAGGCACCTGCTGCGGGATCGTTGATACTTGTTTGGGGTAATTTATCAGCATTGTTTAATACAAAAATGAAATTAAATTGGAAATCCGTCCTTAGCTGGAACATCGCCAGTTTGATTTCGAGGTAGCTTTTTCTCATCTGTCGTCCTTTTTTGTGTGGAATATTCTTGACAAATGAATTAAGCAACAGAGTTATTTAATTATGTCTTTACATTACACACACACACACACACACACACACACACACACACACACACACACACACACACACACACACACACACACACACACACACACACACACACACACACACACACACACACACACACACACACACACACACACCTTGGCGATTCCAACAAAATACAAGACATTGCTGAGTTTTGAAGGACTCCAAAACTAAACCTATTAGAATGTTAATTTGGTGAATTGTTATTGATTAGATTTAGAACACACGCTAAACGCTTTCTTATAAATAATTCTCTTTTCATACCACCCGAGACTGGGATTTAATTCAGGTACTGTAAATGAGCATTGTGGAACTTTATACGCGCTTCCTTATTCTTATACAATATTATATTCTGATAAGTAAGTGGTTAAATCTTGATAATAACCTCATTGGACCTTTCTTATAAGAAGAGGCTCAAAATCAAATTTACTAGTTCCCATTCGAAAAGGGAAGGTGCATAGCTTTTATTTTTATTCGACTGATTAACGTTGTTTATTTCCCTACATCTGCTATAAATCGCTCTTCCAGCGTTAACGCAGCATCTACAGTTGAAGTTTGCTTCCAAGAATCTTGTGGTGGTGGTGGTGTTGCCGTTGTGGGAGGGGAGGGGGAGGGGTGGTTCACACATTTACGCCTTAATGTGCCTGGGCAGGTACAAGTCTCGGGTAACGCCTCCACTCCTACCTTGCACCTGTTCCACGTAATGCAAAGAGTACCCATTAAATCAAACTGCCCGGTGTTTATATAAAATCCATGTCTTAAACTAGGGAAATAAGCCGAATATATCTCCTTCCTTGAGCAAAAGGTAAGAAGGGAAAGCTTTCAACAGCTGTTCGGCACCAAATCTTAGAATAGAGATTTTGTGCACAACTCATATTCACATTCGCCGGTCTTTTAATTGTACTGCTAGTGTGTTGAACATTGCGTAAGATCGTGTTGCGGTATAGGAAAGTAAACGAAAAAAGTTTGGCGATCTGAAGACGAATTTATTAGCATATGCCCCGAGGGCTTATTTACATACGGTATAAACAGTCGGCTAATCTGATCCGTTTTCATAACAGCATCAAACCAGAATATATTACTCCAGGCGCCTTTAGGAAACAGAACAAGAAGACCGAATGAGAAGCAGAGATAAGAATATATAATCAGAAGCTTATCTTTTCATTTTTGTTTTTTTTTCTTTTGTCATTTTCTATTTCAGTATTTGGAGTATTTCCTTGATCGTGCAGAGCGGCTCGCTATGGCCCCGTTAACCGAAATCGGGAGCTACTTGGGCGGTCTAGACGGTGGACATGTGGCAGCCCCTTTCTTTCTTCCTGCGGTGGACGCCCCGGTCCTTCTGAGCGATCACCTCGCCCAGACCGAAAGCAGGCTGTCTCGCAGCACCACCACGGACTTAGTGCATTTGCAAGGGATTTTGCGAAGGAGGCAGCTTTATTGCAGGACTGGCTTTCATTTGGAGATCCTTCCAGGTGGAGCAGTGCGGGGGACCAGGCGAGACCACAGCCGATTCGGTAGGCAATGCCTCTTTCAAAAGTAAAACAAGCAATCCGATATCATATTTTTTTCTTCTTATATACCAAAATTCAGAAACATACGCGATAATATCCTAAAGCTATCAAGACTATTTCCCTCCGCTGACAGCCAGGTTTGAAAGGTTGTTCCGGATCGGTAAGATTTCACCGTGCTTGGACCATATCCCCCAAATTTAGCTGTTAGTGTCCTTTCGTGCATCACTTCTTCCTTCAGGGTTACAATAACTGCTTTTGAGAGGCACCTATTTTGTGATACTTACGAAGTAGATGGACCCCTTTAAAAATACTTGCAAGACATTTAAACCACGTTTTGGGAACTCTTAACACACTGTAGAGAGAAACTCCGCAGACATCACTCAGCAAGACATCAAACATTTCGAGACGTTCTTTTAGACATCTACCTTTCATTAGACCCTTAGGTGTATAAGACAGAAGATAAATCACACTTCTTGTCACATTCAATGCCCGAGGCACACGCGTTCCTGTTAACGAGTTTAACAACTTATTTCCTGCAACGTACGCGTGAATTTACTGGTTTTCTTGAGACTATATGGACATAATTCAGAATTGTAAGACCCCCTATTAAAGCATATGAAACCGCCTGCCTGCAGTGAACACAGCGATACAACCCTCGACCGCCGTAACTTTGAACATCATAGGGAATTCAGTGAAATTCACTACATAACGTGTGCCGAGCCATAGGATGACTGGTCGGGTTTCCTGCATTCCCGCTCCACTGTAGACCTTCACAAAATGCCATCTCCAGAGCCTAGATTCTTATAGTCCAGCCTTTAGATTGTAACCGTTTCTCCGCGATAAGTTCTCCGGAGAGTCGCTCTCCGCGTTTGGGATTCTCCCCGAATGCGTAGGTACTCGTGTCAAAGGTACGATCGTAAGTTGGCTCTTCTCCAGCAGGGTTGATTGGGGAAGCAGCGCAGACAGAATTTGACATTCGGAAATTTCAAACACTCTTCCGGTAAATGTCATCTTATTAAAATCGTTCCAAAATTATAATCTGAATTGGACAATCCTCCTTGTTATCAGGAAAATAACATCGGACAGTGGCGAAAGTACTTTCTCCTTCTTGCATGCACCTGTGGAAATTGTAGATATTGCATGGCACTTCAATCTTCGAAATGCACATCGTAAATATCTGAGCACTCAGAATTCCATACTTTCACAGGGGTTTTGATATGCGCAATCCGGAACGTGCGACGGTTGAGCTAACGCGAACATTTAAATATGTAGCTTGTGCAAACTGGCTTTGAAAAATGCAAACTTTCAATGCGTTTTTTCCCCACTTTCTTTTAGGGATCCTGGAGTTCATCAGTATAGCCGTAGGGCTGGTCAGCATTAGAGGAGTGGATAGTGGACTGTACCTAGGAATGAACGACAAAGGAGAATTATATGGCTCGGTGGGTAATAAATTCCAAAGCTTCTATCAGAGAAAAAGAAAATAAAGTTGATATTGGAGTGTGGACATTAACAATATCTGCAATATTTTAGATGGGCTATACTGCTCTCTGTTTCCATAAAGTTATTTTTATAAATAGTGAAATATCGTGATATTTATGTAAATACACTGGGAAGAGTTCAAGAGTTTGAGAGCTATGGTAAGATGCATGTGGTTTTACACCATAGTGTACATCTTCATTATTTTATATCAATTTGAATTAAAATTTGTACTGGTACAATAATGGGGAAGTTTTATATTCTTTTCATTACTTTTAAGCTACTGGAACATAGACCATCGCTGCACAATACAGGCCTTTTGTCCTGTGATATTGTGCTGACATTACTTTTCACTTGTGCAAAGCTTATACTTGTGCTACTTTTACCCAACATGTCAAAAGCATGAAATAGAAATACTTCCTCTAAAATAAGATGTCTGTTTTCTGCCAGCTTTGCTAAGTATCTATTGAATTATGTCAGGGCTTGCAGAGAATTTCTGGGTATAGGCAATTCTTGAGTCATCTTAGAGCAACAGGGCATGGAAATATTGCTTTTTTGTGATATATTTCACAGAAAAGGTAAATTTGAGGATGAAAAATTTGAATAATTGCCTCCAGGTATTGGTTCTGGTTCATGGGCCATTTCATGACTGCCTAGAAACAATTTATCTGACATTTTAAGAATATGTCACATATTGTATTTAATACATGCATTTCGATCTGGTTGTCAAGGGACACAAATGTCAAAATTTTACATTTCAGTGCTAAATAATGCTACTTAAGCAATCACACTTAGTGAAATAGTAAGCACAAATGGTCTTGGAAACAAAGTTATCTTAATACTATAGAGGGATCTTGGACGTTGATTAGACAATGTTACTGACCAGTGCTTCAGCATGTAAAAATCTGTGCTATATTTAGAAAATTAGATAGTATTAGGATGTTTCTTTGAATTAATGACAACTAATTGTAACATTTAAGTTGAATATAGCCAGCTCAAATATTAATCCAGGAAGTGTGTTGTTATAATGATATTTGAATTTTATATTTACACTTTCCTTCTTGCTAGTATTCTTATACAATGGATAAGATAACGTATATAAAAATTGTCACATTCAAATAGTATACTTGCTGATAAATAGTGCATAGTGATGAATATTATTGAATTTATAACTAATGGTAATTGATTAATACAATATAATATTAACAGCACATAATAAATATGTAACAGATTAGCTTGATTAAGCATTAATGGGATCATTGCTGTATAGAGATTTTGGTTTATCAACAGTCACATTATACATTACACATTTTTTGCTGCAATAGAATGAAGATCCAGCAGGTGGTGTCTAAATAACAAAATACTTGTAATACTATTTACAACTAGGAATAATATTGATGTGGAATTTTTAAAGTGATGTATTGATATAACATTGGCCATTTTGCTTAAATAATTCAGTACCAAGTTAATTTACAAAAAATAGGAATAAAATTTGAAAAAAGTTATCATTTATGGCAAAATGAGGTTGTAGCATCATGGATAGATTTGTTAGAAGAATGGCCTAATTATTGGGTAGTATAGATCAAACACATGAACAGACAGGTTGAAAAGAGCCAGACAAACACAGAGAAACTAACCTCATATTAATAATAGCATTATTTATAGAGTAAACCCATGAAAGATTTTAGAAAATCAAAAAAAAACCGCAACTGCTGGAAATATGAAGTAAAGTTATTCTTTAGCAAGTTTTTTTCTGTTGTTGGAGGGTTTGTGTTCAAACACAAGAACTGCTGTAGTTTGAGTGCAAAGATCTGTCATCTTCTTAGTACTCATGTCATTCAGACACTAATACAACACATTGGGTTAGCTGCCTTATGAGCATACTCTTATTTTGTTCTGAACTAGGTCCCTGTGATCCAATATTCCTGACAAGGAAGATGCAAGAGTGCAACAGTTGAAATTTCAGAATGAGAACCATGTTTATTATCATTGATGTATGATGTAAAACTTGTCATTTGGGAGCAGCACAGTGCAATACTTAAAATAGACTATAACATATATATATATATATATATATATAGAGAGAGAGAGAGAGAGAGAGAGAGAGAGAGAGAGAGAGAGAGAGAGAGAGAGAGAGAGAGAGAGAGAGGAGAGAGAGAGAGAGAGAGAGAGAGAGAGAGAGAGAGAGAGAGAGAGAGGGGAGAAGAGAGAGGGGGGGGAGGGAGAGAGAGGGGGAGATAAATATATCGATAAGTAGAGGAAGAAGAGAGCAGAAATAGTGATGTAGTGTTCTTGGGTTCATAGTCCATTCAGAAACCTGACAAAATTTGACCATTTATGTAACAGCGTGTAAAGAAGCAGCACATTACAGACATATACATCCTCAATATTGCTATGGTCATTGTGGGGTATGGGTAATGTAGTTGTTGGAGTGGCTTATCTCAACTGAAACATCTTCCAATCTGCCCCTATTCCAATTGGAGAATGCTCACATATGCTTCTGTGATTAAATTTACTGTATTTCACTGAACTAATCTGTTCGTACCTGCAAACAAATATAGATTTAAATATATTTTTCCCATTTTGAGGTGTGTTGTTAGCTAAGCATTGAATTCAACAAGTTACACTCACTAAATTTATTTTCTGTTTATAAATGTAAATATTATTGCACTATTTTGCTGCAGTAAGTGAGACTTTATTATCTGTTATTTTATTTTTAGGAAAAGCTGACAGCTGAGTGCATCTTCAGAGAACAATTTGAAGAAAATTGGTATAACACGTATTCGTCCAACCTATATAAACACAGTGATACGGGGCGGCGGTATTTTGTTGCACTCAATAAAGATGGATCTCCAAGAGATGGGAGCAGATCCAAAAGGCACCAGAAGTTTACTCATTTTTTGCCAAGACCTGTGAATCCAGAGAAAGTACCTGAACTCTACAAAGATTTATTAGGTTATAGCTGAAACAACCCAACATCAGAAGACGAAGAATTATTTACTCTGTTTATCACAGAAACATGAGCTTCCTATGGCTACATCTGGTTGAGAGAATGGTTTGGAAAGGAGGTGGCCTTACTGTCATCAAATGAAAAGCATTTCTGATGTGTAATCACCTGTTCAGGATCTTTACATCTTATTGCTAGGCATTCACAGCTTATGGACATCAGTAATGCTATAAATAGCAGCAGACAAAGGGAATTGGTATGTGTCGATTGTAGACTTTGCTATATGATGCTGCAGGTGCCTTTTCACCGAGAAGTTACATTGACAGAGTAGTGCTACAAGAATGTTCCTTTGTATCACTGTGGATAAGCACCACTTGGACTTGATGGAGAAATGCTAAAGGTCAACCTAAGATATCCAAAATGAAGACTACTGCTAGACTTTTCACTTTTATTACAGAGTATCAGAACAATGAATGAGTTACTGTAATTTATTTCACAATAGTGTGGCCTCCATCATAAATGTTGCTCAGAACTTATACTCACATTGCCTTGGGCGACCTTGGACAAGAGCCTTTACAGGTCTTTTTAGATGGATGTATTTATACAATTCCAAATTGCATATATTTATTTTATATAATTATTTATGAAACAGAGTTTATTTTTACTGAGAACTGTACAGGTAAGATTTAAAGAAACACAAAATGAACTATGCTAATATTAATTCAGAGGATTTTCTCAATACATCATGAAATATTACAAACATTGATTTCCCTAACATGAAGCATTTTTTTGTAATCCACATATGTATCTGTCTCTTGACTGTACTGTAAGACAATATCAGTTTCTTTTTTGTTTCATAAGGAACTGTTTCCATTTCTGTACTAAATGCAGCACATGTTCAAAAGGGAATTAAAAAAAGTATTGAAAATAATTTATAGGCACAGAGTCTTCTTCATTTAAGAACCAATCTTGAAAAAACAGTAATTTATCATAATTAGGGGATTAGATTTTAATTCTACAATAAAGCCATAGTAATATTTGCTACCTGATTGGGAGCAAATGGAATGAGTTTATTTTGCAGTAATATTTTGTTGAACTTTTATCCAATGAGAACTGTAAAAGTGTTTTTCCTTTTGTTATTAAATGGCTTATGCAAAATAACTCTCTAACATTACTCTTCACTTTGATAAAATACTATTAGGTATCAGTGATGATTATTGTTTTTTGTGTTTTAGGAATATCCCAATTAACAACTATTCAGACAGCCACACTGTTAAAACAAATATTGGAGTGAAGATTTTGACATTGTTTTAATGGGTACTGCAGTAACCTAATCTAAAACTAACTGAAAACTTTCAGATTAAAGTGCTTTATAATATAATATTGATAAATTAAGAGAGAATAATCAATATCCTGATTTTTTATTTACTCTGACAAACATTTTTTAGTTTAAAGATAGAATTGTTGCTCTTGAGTCTAATGAAATAAGGGGAGACATACATTTCACTATTACCCATTTTACATATTTGCACAAATTCACTATCTAGGGCAAATATGAATATTTTTTGTGGATATAGTTTAATTATTGATGACAGTTCTACATATGTTTGAAGTCAAAATCATGTAATATATACATAGTATATCTGATAATTATAATTCATAAAAGCCATCTTTGCTTGAGTGAGAATTGAAGCAAATATACAGCCGCTATCTTTCTGTGTTAATGTTCATAAACAGTATTAATATTTAGAAATAGCTTTGGGTCCATCTCTTCAATGTTTTCAGAATATATTTTGAAGAACATCAGATGAAAGTTGGTGTCCACCATCTTTGAGTGACTATTAGGAATTATCTTCAGAAATGAACTGCATTAACAGTCTCTTTGAATTATAGATCTTTCAGGTGATGACAATAAGAGCAGTATTCCATGGAAATATTATTGTACCATACTGCTCCATTTGATCATAGGTGTAGTACACTTTAACATATCTAGTGAACATTCATGGGATTGATTAATCATGTCTTGTCAATTGCCAATAGAATGGGTAACATTATTATGAAATACCACTTAACAGGAAAAATCATCTACTGTCGTGGGTCTAAAAGAGCATGTTACTCAAAAAATACACCAATTTTTAAGATATGATACCTATGCTAATCTCTATGTCCAGTGAAGCATCTGCCTACTTCTTGATATATGCGAAGGAACAGTCTTTAATGATTTAATAATCTTTTCCCAAATGTCTTCATCCTCATATACTAATGCATCCCAATGTTGATCATTGAAAGCTAATCATAAATGTATATTTACCTTCGGGAAAAGAAGGTTTGGGGTAGCTTAGAAACAATGCAATGCCTCATCTTAAAGAAAATTTAGGAGATGAGACCAGCACACAACATATTACAATAAAACCTTTTTCTTTTTTACAAATTGATAATTGCATAGTTGCACATAACATTGTTGCACCAAAGCCATATAAAATAATGCAATAATATCTTTGCAGGACTACATCATTTATTCTATAATGTTTCATTGCACATAATTTATGAGAATAAAATGTCCCTTCTAGCATAACTGATTTATTATGTATTTATGGTTCACCTAAACATTGTTTTGGTTTTGGTCATAAATAGTAGCCTATGAGCAAATTGTATTGGTTTTTTAAAGAGCAGTGACTCTTTAAGTTAATGTTTAAAAGTGTTTGCATAATCATTAATTTATAACCTTTCACGAATGAGATGAGTCTGAGAATTTTTAAAGAATATAATTGTTTATTTCTTTTGCGTGAAAAAATTCTTCAATATATTTTAGGATGGTGACCTGATGAATCTTTATTTATACAGTGAAATAGACTTATTACAAAAGATAAGCATTTTAGATGAATGTCTAATTTAGCAGCTATGAGTAAGATGACTTAAAAAAAACAAACATGTACAGAACTATTTTTTAGCTTCATTGACATACTCTAAATTTTATTTGATTTTAACTGTTTTTAGCAGTCCCCCCATGCCTTAAAAGCAGGTAAATTTCAAGTCCTTCCTGGAAGGTTTATGCATATACCCAATTGTTATAAATCTGTGATGTGATTATCTTGACCAATGAGCGTGGCTGGTTTTAAAGACAAAATCAGCTTCTGGTGAAAAACTCTTTAGCTGAGCACAAAAAGTTGCAAAATCTCAGTTTTCCCATTGACTTTCTCAATTTCTTTTCATTGTGGCATTTTAGTGGGATTGCATTGAAGGACATGTTTAAGAATTAGTTCCCGTCATCATGCAAGGATTAGATAAATTCAGTTGATGTTCACCAAGCCACCTATTATTGCCACAGCACTTGATAAAATTTCATTAATCTGCTGTTTTATGTGGTTGTGCTGAAGATCCTGTTAATATAAAATCTGACTTGCCAATTTTGGAAGAATTAATTTCAGACTTATAAGACCATAGTAACAGTTGGTACTCTGGCCTTTATCATTGTTTTCTGTAAATATGTGACGAGACACTGTTATTGGTTATTGTATTGGTATTTAAACAAATATAATTCCATTCATTTTATATGCTGCATCCTGCTATGAACGATGAGCATATATACATCAAATTTAGTAGAAAATGCTTAACAGTAAAACTAACTTTAGAAAAAAACATTTCAGGTGTTCTAGCTGATGATGTCATACCTAATTATTCTGTTCATTTTAAACTTCTCTTTATATTCTTTATGGCACTACATTTCCAGGGTTGCACTGCACCTAATTTATCTCAGCTTACTTTTTTAGTTTTTAAATACCTGTACACTTAGATGATACCATTAAGGCATACAAATCAAATTGTCAGTTATATTCCTTTAATTTAATGCATTTATTGATGGATTTTATCATGAATACTAGACTCATTTAACACTATTGTAGTTAAGCATGAGGCAGGATATTAAAAACTTTATTTCTCAGCTAGCTTGGTAGTCTTTTTGTGAATTAAAATAAAAATAATTTTATTATTGCTAAAACATGTAGGTTTGACAGACTTTTCTTGGGGGATGAGAAAACATTATGTTAAGTGAAAAAAATGACTTTGTACACAAGATGTGGTGGTCACTTTCAGACTTACATTATTGTCCATCCAAATTTTATTCTAGATCTAATGGTTGTAGGTCTATAGACATTTTGGGTCATGTAAAGACAGCAAATTCCCTTTCCTGAAGGATATGGGTTTTACAGCAATTATTGATGCTAGCTCTTGAATTCCAGATTTAATTAATCAAATATGAATTCTTTAACTATAATGGTGGGATTCAAATGCATTCCTCCAATAAATGCTAATATGTTAAGATTAGAAAATGTTCTCTATAGGATAGAATTATGATGGTAAAATTATCGACAACAATTTTAAATACGATTGATTTTCAATATAATTGGGGCATATTCAATAAGAACATTAGAAATATATTTCATTGCATTCATTTGGCCTACTTGACAACTCAGGGTGGTAAAATATCCTGGAAGTCTAGACATCTTATTGTAATGAGATATTTGGTAAAGATTAAAGCCTTAAGATAAAAATAGAACTCTGAATTGCTCATCTAACAGATTATAAAAAAATACACCAGCTCTTTGAATTGTTTGTCTTTTAGTGCCATTATTTGTCTGCTGTGACAATCCTCGACAATCACAAAAACAAAATAAGATTTTTTTAATTGAATATAAATACATTTTAAAAAAAGTAAAGATTTTCTGACATAAAGCCAGAGGGGAAGCCTCTCATGGACCCTAAATAAACACAGGGTTATTCATTTTCCAGTTGTTTTATCAGAAAATGCAATCTTGCTTTTGGATAGCACATATCAATTTTGAAAAGATTTTCAATAAGTTTGCTGCACAGTGATTTTAGTACAATATTCCTTATGCCATTGCTGTATCAAAGCATAAAATCTGCCTCGAAGGTGGTCAAGCAGCAAACTTCAGTGAACATTTACCACATTTGCACAATACATGGATGATTTCTGGAACAGCCACACCGGGGAAATAGGGTAAATCCAAATAGTCATTTCCTGCATGGCATGGAGATGATAGGCAAAGTAACTTCCTTCTATTGCATGGATTTATTTATTTATAAATAAAATAAAACTGGAGACTGTATAATCTGGCTTCATTTACATTTTGGTATGATTTGTATTGATTGATTTGAAGAATTATTCCATTTTAGATTTTGCAAGCAAAAAAATAGATTGCAAACCAGAATGATGGAGATTTCTTTTCAGTAAAGGTAGTTGAAGATGTTTTCACACAGTAACTGTAACATCAGAGAAAAGGCATTTTACTTCCACTTCCATTTGAAACAGTATGGTTGAGTTGTAAGTATAATCTGGAAGATTCAACACAGCCCGTCAGAAGAGCAAATATCAGAGAAACTCTCTATACTCTTGAGAGGTCAAAGTCTAATACTACCTTGCTTTGGACGCAGTTTGTGCTTTAACACCTGATTTATACTCCACAAGTTTAAGATCACAGTGTGAAGCTGTGACACATCTGTATTGATGTTAAACTTGCAGTGAAAATACATTAGGTATATGATATTTATTGAAAATCATTGAAATTCACTTGATTTAATCACAAATTTCCACAGCACATATTTACCAATATTTTCTTAATACTTTTGAATACCATTTAAAATATAGTGAAAACACATTTAGCAAGTATTATATTATTGTTTATGATTCCAAAAATGTGTGGGGATTCTTTTCTCAAAATCATTTTTTTGTAGATATAAGCTCTACAGCATAAAACGCTAATGTTTGGTTCATCCTTTTTTTATTTTTGCATGTTTTTTTATCAGTATTTTCTTCTGTTTAAAGTAAATTCCACGGCAATCAAATCCCTTGTAGTGAACAGCCTGTGGGATGTTTAACTGGAGATAAAATCTCCAGTTCTGACATTCTAATGTTTGTTTATTTTCATCCAATAATTCTAGCATGACATTTGTTGAAGGATGACAGAGGTCATAATGCAACATCATTCTTGTACATATACGAAGGCAGAGAATGAAATATGAGCACTTAATAGCACATCTCAAGTCGCAAAAACTCTCCATAATTTATCTTTGTCAGAACTGCAAGTTTTTGAATGCTTCTGACAGACCTATTATTCTTTTGTTGAACAGATGAAATAGCTGTTCTTTAAATGTACCCACACTACTTAGAAATAAGAGACTTAGATAAAGGTATTTGAAGGTCAGAAAAAATATTTTATGTATAGCCGGTATTTGTTTCTACACAACTGACACAAGCAAATCCATAAAAGCCTCCTGTGCATTTACCTGCTGATTACTGTAATAATACATCAAATCTCCAGCATCGGCATGCATTCCTGTATAATGATTCTGATACTCAATAGATTATAACATCATTCAAGCATTTAGTTAATTCTAGCTTAAGTTGCTAACAAAAAAAAAACGATTTTGCCCATTCCAAAGGATTGTTGTGCAGAATTACAGAAGTCTCAAAGGAGATTTTAAAAGTTATTTGATCTTAAGAACTCTATATATTCTGCATTCAAAACTGTTATAAAAAGGATGGCATTGATTTGGATTTATACCTCAAGCGTATGTTTTGAATTCTGATTTTATCTAGAGAATGATGTGACATTATACATCATGTTACATCATTTTATATTATCCACATGCTCTGGTCACTATGTTGAAAGCCTCTTTCTTCACCAAGAAGAATTCAATTCATGGGGTATTCAAGATAAAGCTTGTCACATGACTTATTTGTGTAGTTGTGGAGAAATTTAATTACAGTGACCCAAAATAAATAAAAGTTCTAAATACAGATTACTGTATAATTTGACTAACACACTTGAAGAACTGAAGGAACAACTATACGTTTTAATTTCAATGGATAATTTGGAGTCCACTTAAATATTGACTTTCCATTGAACTGTTGCTTTGAAACTTGCTATCTTTCTGGTTCATTTTTGTAATATGTTCTTCTTTTAGGCCATCCTAGGCTGAATGTTTTGTTTGACCTAAAGGAATTTTCAACATGGTGGACATTTTCAAGAGCCAAGAGGGCTAATGTATTGTTGCAGTAATCATTTCAACAACAAGCAATTAATTTTAAAAATGTTGTATTCTGATTTCTAAAGGACAGAATAAAAGTTGAACAAAGTTGGTTAAAAGATGCAAATGAAAGATTGGAAACATCAGCCATCAGAGATCATAAGTGCAGTATTATTATTGATATTATGAAAGGAAAATAGAAGGTAGTATTGCACAGTATAGCCAACGAATAAAGTGTTAATATAGCTTTAGTGACTAGGTACTTCATTTGAAGAGTTAAACCTGCAGGCAACAAAGCATGGATAAAATGTTAATGTTGACACAAGAGATCCTGTAGATGCTGGAAATCCAGAGCAACACACAAAAAATGCTGGTGGAACTTGGCAGGTCAAGCAGCATTCATGGAAATGAATTAATAGTAAATGTTTTGGGCTTCAATCAGGACTCAGACCCAAAACATTGACTGTGAAGGCACAGCTTAGGAGGGTTATTAGCACTTCACGGCAACTCCTTTGCTGGCATCTTTGGAAACAGCTCTATTTCCATCTTTAATGTCTCTATTTTTCCCTTTCAGGGTTCATTTGAAAACCCTGACCTGGAGTTACAGGCTGACTATGGTTCTTTGTGGGAATGGGACCCGCTCTTGGGGTTTCACAACTGGCCGTTGTTCAGCACGCCAAGTGCTTGGCCTAAGAGCTCCACTTGCCTTCAGAGCACCAATTTTTCAAAACTCTGGAGATAAGGGGTGGGGGGGGGGGGGTGAAATTGAAGGTCTGAGTCCAAGCAGAAGTGTGTCATGAGAGATGGAAAATCTAAGGCTGTGTGTCCAGAGACCCGAGATCTTTGGGCACAGAGCTCAGAAGAAGCAACGCAATGGACTTTTAATATCATAAACCAGCATGTTGTTTGTTATGTCTCCCCTCTCGCTGTGAAATGGAGACACCCCTTTCTCCCTTATTAGTGAGAGAGAGAACCTGAGGTATGTTGAATGTCAGATAAACAATGTAGTCATTGGGGTACTGCAAGTCTGTGTCTTTGCTGTTGCCTTGCTCACTACTGCTTATGCACGGGAGGGAGGGGAGCTAGGGGGTGGACTTTGGGGTTCTAACATTTAACTGGCATTCAACTGTTTTCGTGGATGCTTGCGAAGAAAAATCATTTCAGGATGTATATTGTATACATTTCTCTGACATTAAATGTACCTTTGAAATCTTTGAGTTTCTCCAGCATTTTGTGTGTGTTGCTCCAAAATATTATTGAGCATTGGCAGTTCAACAATTTTGCAAAACTGAGAGTTTAGTAGTGGCAGAGATAAAAGACGACGATTGATGGGTGTGTGGTTTTGCAGGTCCTGAATCTGTGCTGTTGGCAACAGGAATGAGATGGGAAAAGTAGCTGAAAATGAAAGTTTTGTTCTTTCCAATGTAATTTTTAGCAAGTTCTGACATCCCTGGTTTGATGCCAGTCTGACACTTTAGAACTGATTTTGGCATCAATGGAAAAAATGGCAAGTTTCTAAATGAAAACGTCACAGTGAAGTGGTATCTTGGAATGAAAGGCAGAGCCAATCATTCAGATACAAAGATAGTGAAATAAATAGCACAAAACTTAAGGAAAAACTGTGAATTAGTTAAGGTAATTCCATGTTAAATCAGACACTGAATGACTAATAACAAAAGGATAAAAAGATTGATTGCATTCCGAGAAAAGCAAAGGAGAAATGAAAAGTTTTAAAAACAAGATTTTTAATTGGTATTTACAGATGCGACAATATGTTAATAAGATGCTTAAGAATGTAACTAAGGCAAGTATGTGCTTGATAGAGCTATTTAAAAAGGCTTATAATTCAGATACCAGTAGTAGAATCATTTCAAGCATACATAAGGGGTTGTCAAATCTTAAAACACATTTGACTTCATACATTAAAACAAAATGGGAGAAAGAGGGAGGGATAATTATATCTGAGGAAGAATGGTTATATGGTTATATATGGAATGGTTATATCATGATTATATGAGATATATATGTACAATGTCTGAAATACATCTTATGGAAATGTTTGTTTGATGATGAACTTCAATAAAAAAAATTAAAAAATAAAAGTTACACTTTTAAAATGTCTCCATCAACCGTTCATTCCTTAAAGTGATTCTACACTTGAATTCATTATCTTCCTGTACGAGTGGGGTAATATAGCAGTAATAAATGCTTATCATTTGGTTAAAGGGGTGGCTAAGTTTTAAAATGATAATGCTCTGCAGAGTCTATAGTTCATATATAACATGCTTTTCAGTGATGAGGTATTAAAGACAGTGAGACGTCAATATGCTGAATCAGTGATTCTCAAACATCAAGTCTGGATATCCACTCTTACAGCTAATCTTTCTCCTGGCAAAGCTTTTGCAACATATGCATGTAGATAGATGTAATCGCTATTTTGAGGGCAAAACCAAGCTTTGATGTAAGTTCGATAATATTATATAATAACAAGAAAGTTCAATAATACCAAACAAATAAAATCAGAATGCTCTTCACTAGGTTAACAAATTACTGAAGTATATACTTTTTAACTATCATTTAATTATTTTATCACTGTAGTATTGCTCTTATTTGACTTGGTATATAAGAAAGCTGACTGACAACATCAGTGTAAATTTTGCTTGAGGATAAATGAGCCTTACACATGATAGTATTAGTTATGTGATTCTGTACTCCTTCACGTCCAACATTAGTCTTATCTTTGTTATCCTCTCACCTATGGCACTTGGAACAGCTTTCATCTTCACCACATCACCTTGAAGACACAGTTCAGTAATTTGAAACCAACCTACCTTCAACAAGCTATAAATATTAGCTCGTATACATTATTACGAATAAAAATTGACTGACACATGTAAGGGAGTAATTTGAACCTTTGGGTTCCAATGACAATGCAAATCACTTCAACTAACTCCAGCCATTTGCAGCATTGTTAAACCATTGATTCAATCATTGTTTCCTTTACTTTCCACTTGTATTGAATTTCAATATCAGGCTTACTATATTTATGCCCAAAAAGAATACGTATTTTTTGTCTGAAGAAGTTACTTTGGCAGTAACAATGGGTGGTCTAATGCCATACTTTTGCTGATATGACATTTTATATTTTATTCTCATGATTTTTCTTCCCTCCTTTCATAAGGATTGCAGGGTATATTTTCTAGTGAGTGGGATTGGTTTGGATATTAAACATGTGTAAGAGTATAGAAATCCCTTTAAATGGATTCCCATCTTTTAACAAAACTCAAGAAGCTAGATACCACACGGGACATAGCATCCTGCGTCATAGGTACACATCCACACCATCTACTGACTCCACCACAAAAGCACAACAATAGAAGCTAGTACCATGTACAGGATGAGCTTCAATTATACTGGTGCCCAAGAAGAAAGTGGTAACTTGCCTCAATGACTATCATTCAGTAGCACTTACATCCACAGCGATGAACTGTTTTTAGAGGTTGGTGGTCAAACACATCAACTCCTGCCTGAGACGTGACTTGGATCCACTCCAATTTGCCTACTGTCACAAAAGTTCCACAGCAGATGCCATTTCTTTGGCTCTTCACTCAATCCTGGAACATCTCGACAGCAAAGATGCGAACATCAGGATGTTCTTTATTAAATACAGCTCAGCGTTCAATACCACCATTTCCTCAAAACTAATCAATAAACTTCAAGACCTTGGCATCAATACATCCTTGTGCAATAGAAACTTCCTCACATGCAGATCCCAGTCAGTTTGGAATGATGACAACATTTCTTCCACAGTTTCCATCAACACAGTACCTTAAGACTGTGTGTTTAGCCCCTTCACAGTTATGACTATGAGGCTAAGCACAGCTCCAATACCACGTTTAAGTTTGCTGATGACACCACTGTCAGAGGTCAAATCAAAGATGGTGATGAATCAGCATATTGGAGGGAGACTGAAAATCTGGCTGAGTGGTGCCACTACAACAACCCCTTGCTCAATGTCAGCAAGACCAAGGAGCTGATTATTGACTTCAAAAGGAGGAAACCAGAGGTCCATGAGTCAGTTCTCATCAGGGGAGTCAGAGGTGGAGAAGGTCAGCAACTTTAAATTCCTCTGTGCTATCATTTCAGAGAACCTGTCCTGGTCCCAACATGTAAGTGGAATGATGATGAAAGCACTGCAGTGCCTCTGCTTCCTTAGGAACTTGTGAAGATTCAGCTTGCCATCTAAAACCTGTTGTGAAAACATCAATGCCCTTGAATGGAAAATCCGATAAAATGTCGTGGATATGGCCCAATCCATCATGGGTATAGTCCTCCCACCACTGAACATATCTACAGTGAGCATTGTCGCAGGAAAGCAACGTTCATCATCGGGGCCGCCCACCACCCAGATCATGCTCTTTTCTTGCTACTGCCATCAGGAAGAAGATACTGGTGCTCAGGACTCATACTACCAGGTTTGGAAACAATTATTACCCCTGAACCATCGGGCTCTTGAACCAGAGGGGATAACCTCGCTCAACTTCATGTGAACCATCACTGAAATGTTCCCCCAACCTATGGGCTCACTTTTCTTCATCTCATGTTCTTGATATCTATTAATTAAATATTACCGTATATCTTTAAGTTTCCTTAAGGTTGTTGTAACTGGCGATGGTAATGGGGGCAAGCTCCCAATACCGATTAAATGCTGCCAATGGCATGCACCTCAAGTAGCCTCTGACAAACACATCCAGCTCCTGGCCTTCAAACGTGGCTTAGCTCCTAAGCCCGATGAAACCATTCCTACTGACAGGAGAATGGGTAAAGGCAGGTTACTGCTGCCTTAAAAACAGTTGCTTTGGACAGATGGGGCTCGTCAGCTGTGGTTGTCAGCTCATCTAGGAAAAGGGAAATTCTAATAGACAATAGACAATAGGTGCAGAAGTAGACCATTCGGCCCTTCAAGCCTGCACCACCATTTTGAGATCATGGCTGATCAATTCCTATCAATACCCGGTTCCTGCCTTGTCCCCATATCCCTTGATTCCCCTATTCATAAGATACCTATCTAGCTCCTTCTTGAAAACATCCAGAGAATTAGCCTCCACAACCTTCCGAGGCAGTGCATTCCAGACCCCCACAACTCTCTGGGAGAAGAAGTTTTTCCTTAACTCTGTCCTAAATGACCTACCCCTTATTCTCAAACCATGCCCTCTGGTACTGGACTCTCCCAGCATCTGGAACATATTTCCTGCCTCTATCTTGTCCAATCCCTTAATAATCTTATATGTTTCAATCAGATCCCCTCTCAATCTCCTTAATTCCAGTGTGTACAAGCCCAGTCTCTCTAACCTCTCTGCGTAAGACAGTCCAGACATCCCAGGAATTAACCTCGTGAATCTACGCTGCACTTCCTCTACAGCCAGGATGTCCTTCCTTAACCCTGGAGACCAAAACTGTACACAATACTCCAGGTGTGGTCTCACCAGGGCTCTGTACAAATGCAAGAGGATTTCCTTGCTCTTGTACTCAATTCCCTTTGTAATAAAGGCCAACATTCCATTAGCCTTCTTCACTGCCTGCTGCACTTGCTCATTCACCTTCAGTGACTGATGAACAAGGACTCCGAGATCTCTTTGTATTTCTCCCTTACCTAACTCTACACCGTTCAGATAATAATCTGCCTTCCTGTTCTTACTCCCAAAGTGGATAACCTCACACTTATTCATATTAAACATCATCTGCCAAGTATCTGCCCACTCACCCAGCCTATCCAAGTCACCCTGAATTCTCCTAACATCCTCATCACGTCACACTGCCACCCAGCTTAGTATCATCAGCAAATTTGCTGATGTTATTTTCAATGCCTTCATCCAAATCGTTAACGTAAATGGTAAACAGCTGTGGTCCCAATACCGAGCCCTGTGGCACCCCACTAGTCACCACCTGCCATTCCGAGAAACACCCATTCACCGCTACCCTTTGCTTTCTATCTGCCAACCAGTTTTCTATTCATGTCAATGCCTTCCCCCCGATGCCCTGAGCTTTGATTTTACCCACCAATCTTCTATGTGGGACCTTATCAAATGCCTTCTGAAAATCGAGGTACACTACATCCACTGGATCTCCCCCGTCTAACGTCCTGGTTACATCCTCGAAAAACTCCAACAGATTAGTCAAGCATGATTTACCCTTGGTAAATCCATGCTGGCTTGGCCCAATCCTATCACTGCTATCTAGATATGCCACTATTTCATCCTTAATAATGGACTCTAGCATCTTTCCCACCACCGATGTCAGGCTGACAGGTCGATAGTTCTCTGTTTTCTCCCTCCCTCCTTTCTTAAAAAGTGGGATAACATTAGCCATTCTCCAATCCTCAGGAACTGATCCTGAATCTAAGGAACATTGGAAAATGATTACCAATGCATCTGCAATTTCCAGGGCCACCTCCTTTAATACCCCAGGGTGCAGACCATCTGGACCTGGGGATTTGTCAGTCTTCAGTCCCATCAGTCTTCTCATCACCGTTTCCTTCCGAATGTCAATCTGTTTCATTTCCTCTGTTACCCTATGTCCTTGGCCCATCCATACATCTGGGAGATTGCTTGTGTCTTCCTTAGTGAAAACAGATCTAAAGTACTCATTAAATTCTTCTGCCATTTCTCTGTTTCCCTTAACAACTTCACCCAATTCATTCTTCAAGGGCCCAACATTGTTCTTAACTATCTTCTTTCTCTTCACGTACCTAAAAAGCTTTTGCTATCTTCCTTTATATTCCTGGCTAGCTTGCGTTAGTACCTCATTTTTTCTCCCCGTATTGTCTTTTTAGTTAAGTTCTGTTGTTCCTTAAAAACTTCCCAATCATCTGTCCTCCCACTCACCTTAGCTCTGTCATATTTCCTTTTTTTTAATGCTATGCAGTCTCTGACTTCCTTTGTCAACCACTGAGGCCCCTTTCCCCCTTTGAATCCTTCCTTCTCTGGGGGATGAACTGATTTTGCACCTTGTGCATTATTCCCAAGAATACCTGCCATTGCTGTTCCACTGTCTTTTCTGCTAGGCTATCCGTCCAGTCAACTTTGGCCAGCTCCTCCCTCATGGCTCCATAGTTTCCCCTGTTCATCTGCAACACTGACATCTCCGAGCTGCCCTTATCCTTCTCAAATTGCAGATAAAAGCTTATCATATTGTGATCACTACCTCCTAATGGCTCCTTTACTGCGAGATTGCTTATCAAATCCTATTCATTACATAACACTAAATCCAGAATAGTCTTGTCCCTGGTCGGCTCTCATACAAGTTGTTCCAAGAATGCATCCCGTAGGCACTCTACAAACTCCCTATCCTGTGGTCCAGCACCAACCTGATTCTCCCAGTTCACCTGCATGTTGAAATCCCCCATAACTACTGCAACATTACCTTTGCCACAGGCCAATGTTAACTCCCTATTCAACTTGCACCCAATATCCATGCTACTGTTTGGTGGCCTGTAGACAACATCCATTTGGGTCCTTTTGCCCTTACTGTTCCTCAGTTCTATCCACACAGACTCTACTTCTCCTGACCCTATGTCCCCCCTTGCAAAGGACTGAATCTCATTCCTCACCAACAGGGCCACCCCACCCCCTCTGCCCACATTTCTGTCCCTGCGATAGCACGTATACCCTTGTACATTCATTTCCCAGGTCTGATCTCCCTGCAGCCATGTCTCCGTTATCCCAACAACGTCATAGTTACCCATTCGCACCTGGGCTTCAAGCTCATCTGCCTTATTGCTGACACTTCGTGCATTCAGATATAGAATTTTTAACCCATTTCTCCTCTCTCTGTTTGAATCGCTGCCTATTGTGCTTAACCCAGCTCCCCGAACTCCCATCGGGCTATACACCCCTAGAATTTTGTTGTCCTTCCTAAATTTACTTATTCTTTCAACACATTTAACTCCATGTTCCGTCAGACCATCCCTCTGTACACGAGTCCTCCTTATCACTTGTTCCGCCTCACCTTCCTCTACTACACACTTAATATTCCGGAACCGTGTAGTCCCCACCTGTCCTTTATTCTTCCTCTCGCTATCCTCTCTCACATTCTGGATCCCTGCCCCCTGCAAATTTAGTTTAAACCCCCCCAAGAAGCTCTAGCAAACTTCCCTGCAAGAATGTTAGTACCGCTTCAGTTCAGGTGTAAACCGTCCCTTTGGAACAGATCCCACTTTCCCTGGAACAAGGCCCAATTATCTACAAACCTGAAGCCCTCCCTCCTGCACCATTCTCTCAGCCATGTATTAATCTGTATAATCCTTCTGTTCCTTGCCTCACTCGCACGTGGCACAGGTAGCAATCCTGAGATTGTTTACCCTGGAGGTCCTGCTCTTCAGCTTCGCACCTAACTCCCTGAACTCCCTACGCAGGACCCCCTCACTCATCCTACCCACGTCATTGGTCCCTACATGGACCACAACATCTGGATTCTTGCCGTCCCTCTCGAGAATAACCTGCACCCGATCTGAGATGTCTCGGACCCCGGCACCAGGGAAGCAACATACCATCCGAGACTCCCGATCTTCCCCACAAAATCTCCTATCTGCCCCCCTGACTATAGAATCCCCTATCACTACCGCTCTCTTCTCTTCCCTCCTCCCCTTCCTAGTCGTGGGTCCAACCTCAGTGCCAGAGACAGGACCACTTAATCTTAAACCTCCACTGCCTTGTGGTTATACCCATTCATGGAAGGCTTTGGAAATAGCCCAGAAGGAAAACTCTGGAGCCAGAGTCTTTAAGCCAAATCTACATTGAGTTTGAAGCTGACTGGCAACTCCTGTGATGCTGCTGGCGCCAAACTCTGCCATTCCTTTGGGTTCATCAGATGCGTGGAGAGGGGGAGTTTACTATATGGGCAATAGCTTTCTCTCTGTATTGTACTGCCCAGACTTGCATGTCTAGTCACCAATCATGTAACATCCATGGTTGCCTCTGACCAATGGAAGTCCACACTGTACTATATTTTTATTTTTTTCTCAGCTCAAGCTGGTAAAATCTGAGGTACCGGCATAGCCAAGCACACTCATTTACCATTTGCTAAGAACTTTCGGACTATCCTGCTGGTGTTTAGCATTTTGGCTTTCTGGAAATTTACATAAATATTGCTGTGTAGCCGTAATTGTATAATGCTATTATGTAGTGACCTCAGGATGAGACCAGTCATAGATATTACTATTGGGATAATATATACCCTGTTAATGCTCCATAGTCTTTCATTTTGATGATAGTTCAGCACAGTTCTGGTGTTTTTCACCTATTGATTTCTTATATTATGTGTGTTTGGAACGGCTGTATCGATTAAGTAAGTTGTTCTTGCTTGTTTCCCCTGTAATATTATATCCAGACAGTTAATATGGCTTGCCCTATCTGTAATAATGGATCGATTGAGGGACTCTGACTCTAAAACTAGACCAGGCTTGTTTTTATAGTAAGGTATGGTGTCTTTTATGAGTTTGCATTTTAAAGCAAAATTTTGTTGATCAATGTTTGCTACTTGATTCTGCCTGTGTAAGTAATCAGGTTGAGTTGAACTGCTGCGGGATCCTATAATATATTGGATTGTTTCTGGTTTCTCTTGGTATTTTCTGCATTTATTGTCATGAATTTGTTGGTCTTTTATTATGTAGTTTTGATATTTTTTTGTGTTAACCACCTGGTCCTGTATTGCCAAAAGGAACCCTTCTGTTTCTGGGAAGAGTTACCAACTCTGAGCCAGGCATTTGACGCTTCCTTGTTGACATCTAGTCCTCTCAGATAATGAGGTTATCTTCCATGGAGAGTCATGCTCTTCAATTGGTAACTTTTTCTTCAATAGTGATTCACTTTTCAGGGTTGTGCTTTCAGTTGGGTTTATTAGGGTATACTTCTTATCAGAATTGCATATGCTTGCATGGAGTGCTGAATGTGTTTTTGTTGATGAAAGTATATCCTTAGAAATTTTATCTAATTGTTGTGTACATTTTTAATATTTGTTATTCCTCTTCCACCTCCTGTGCTAGTGTGTTAAACATTTTAGTGTTTTCTAAAATGTATCGTTCCAGTTCTTATTTTTCTTTGTAAATTGTCAAGATTGGTTTCAAACCAAGATATGCCAAATGAATATGTTAATTTTGGTATAGCTGAAGTGTTTATTGCCTTTGTTATATTTTTACTGTTGAGATCTGGCAGATTTTCTTAAGCCTTCAAGTAAATTCTGTTGAAAGTTTTCACACTATGATCTATTTACTTTGTTTGTTGGTATCCCAGATACTGATGTGTTTCATATTCATCTATCAGCTGTATTGTATCCTGCTGCCCTGTTTTATATTCTACTAGCTCTATTGTACTGGTCTTTATGATTAATGTTCTGCTCTTAACTAGTTCAAAGTTCATGTTTATATCTTTAGAGAATAATTCTACCATTTGAATTTCTTGTTATTATTATTATTATTAAAATTAATTATTTTACTTTATTTTTGTATTTGTACAGTTGTTGTGTTTTTCGTACTGATTGTCCATCCTGCTGGTGCAGTCTTTCACTGATTCTACTATGGTATTGGATTTATTGAGTATGCCTGCAAGAAAATGAATCTCAGGGTTATATATGGTGAAATATATGTACTTTGCTAGTAAATTTACTTTGAAATTTCAACTTTTGAACCCACCAGCATTCATTGGACAGCATTTTCCAAACCCGTAACCTCTACTAGCTAGAAGGACAAGGGTAGTAAAAACATACAGTATTCAATCTCCACCTGGAAGTTACCCTTCTAGCCACACGCTATACTGAGTTGGAAATGTGTCACTGTTCCTTCTCCATCAGTGGGTCAAGATCCTTAACTCTCTCCTTAACAGCATTGTGGTTATATCCACACCTCAAGGATTGAAGCAATTCAAGATCGCAACTCACTACAAGACTTCTCAAGGGTAACTAAGGATGGGAAACTAAAGGGTAACTAAAGTCCATATAATTTGAATGAATATAAAAATATTTATGCAATGGAATATTTTTCGTAACTGAAGATTCTCCAGAACTTATCAGAAATTATAGTCCTTTTTAACATTCTACTTCAGTGGGTACATCTGCACTAAAGGATATTTGACAACAAAGTTATTAATTATTAGAATTCTGTCTGACCTATATATTTATAGCTTACATTTGGAAAATGGACAAAAAACTGGAGAGAATTTGTTGAATTGTTGAATTTGTTGTGGGAGTACTTACAATGGCACTCTTACGTTGGATAATTCCAACTTTGAACAAGCATTGTTGAAAAGCTTTGGGGAAACAAGGCTTCTACAAATACCATTTCAGCAGTTGTGGCCCAGCCGTTGTGTCTTTTTGTGGAATCTGCTCTGGAAACAACTTCCACCATAGCTGTTCAACTGTGAGCAGGCTTTATGTCACATGCTCCTTTCAAAGCACCTCAGAAGACATCAGAAATTTCAGTCAACCTGTCCTACACAAATGGACTAATCATGTCACTGACAGTATGTTTGCTCAATCAAATATCTTAAGCCTCTGCTTCCTGTAAAACCAAAGTGGAATGAAGCAGCCTTTCTTTTGTTTCTGTGTTCTCAGGAGTTTTCAACCCATGAGATTATTCAGGACCCTGCCATCCACTCATTGCCTTCAGTGAACTACAAATGATCCCATCCCATCATTCTGTATTGGTCTCAAAAAAGATTATTGATGTCAACACTCAGCTTCCATGCAGTACCCTGTCTGGGGTTTAGAGGACTTTCTGTATGTGTGAATAGGTGGCTAGGAGGGAGAAAAGTGGTTTGTTGCTCTGCTGAATATTGTGGGCATGCAATGTTGGCACTGGAATATGTGGTGGCATTTGTGGGCTGCCCCTTAGGTTTGTTAGCATGAACAGCACATTTCAGTGTATGTTTTGTGGTTCTTGCGATAAATAAATGAATCTGAATTTGAAAGTCTCGAAGTCCAGGAGTAGGACCAGGAACGAAAATGTTTTAAAACCTCTAAACTGAACTTGGAGGGAACTCCTGCAAATCGTCATCGTCGTGGCTATCCCTCGAGGTTGAGGATGATGGTCTTCGTTCTGTTGATCTATCACAGAGCGAAGATGCCTGTGCGTGTACTTGTTTAACATGTACCTGATGTTGCACTCCAAGAAGCACACGATACTTTACAAACCAAACAACTGATTCCAATGGCATGGAAACCACAACGATTGGAACTGATGGATTTGTTGCCGCCTTCATCTGCCTTCACAGTTGTTGAGTTCGAAGTAACTTCATCCGTCTGTTCCACCGTTGAGGTCTTGGTTGGATTGTTCTTTGTTGGGGACCTCACCCTCGACCTTACCATCGTGGGTGACCTGACCAGGAGCATCGCTCCAGACGGCATTGCTCTTGGGATCTCAGGACCACACAAGCTTCTCCACCATGACAAGGTGACAATCCACGGAGAAGTCCTGTAAATAAATTGGAGAAAGAAAAACTAGATTCATGAAGTAAATGAGCTTACAGCACTGTTTATATGGTAGAGGAGCATTTCCTCCTGGCCTAATAACTACATCTCTTTGCATGACTTGTTTTCCCTAATGACCACCATGAAGAAAAGAAGGATGAGAGGGGAATTTGTAGACATGTACAGGACCAGAATAGTTTATTATCACTTACATGGGAAATCCAATTTGTTGTTATGTTGCAGCACTACAGTGCTTGATATAAGAATTACCTTAAGACAAATAGTGAGTTAGTGGCAAATAGTAAGTTAATGTTCGTGGGTTCATGGAACATTCAGAAATCTGATGGCCAAGAGGAAGAAGCTGTTCTAGGAGCATTGAGTGTGGATCTTCAGACTCATGTACCTCCTCCCTGATGGTAGAGGGAAGGTTTTCTCAGTAGTGAATGGTTCAAGGACAATGATTTAACATTTTAGGAAAAGATATAAGGGAGATGTAAAGAAAAGTACGTAAGTAGAGAGTGGATATGATCTGGAGCTTACTGCTTGCATATATGGAGAAACTTTCAGAAGTGAATCGGAGTCACAAATGATGAAATAACCTGCAGGGTTATGGAATAAAATAGTGAGATGTAACTGAAGCGATTGCATTACTCGGAACCAGTAGGATTAATAGGTTGAACAGCCGTCTCTTGTCTTGTAATGATTCTGTAATTGCCTAATTTCAGCTTGTACCTGCTTAGCTGGTGCTTTCATGCCTTGCAGGCAGCAAGTCTGCTAATCAGTCTCTCTCTGGATTTTGCACGAGGAACTATTAAAAGGAGCAAATAAACGTCATCCCGGCTGTAGGCATGACTTGTAGAAGGTGGGATTTGTTGGACAGGCCCACGATACTGGACAAGCAGCACTGGGCCAAACTATAATTCTGGACACTTTCTTAAACAATGTTAAATACATGGAAGATAAAAAATAGTCAGATTTTCAGTTATCTAATTTTTAAAATAGCCTTGCAGTCTTCAAAATCTATGTATTATACGCCATACTACTATGAGATATGAGTGCAGAATAGATCATTTGGTCCACTGGGCCTCTTCTGCTATCCAGTCATGGCTGAGTTTTTTTTCCTCAACCCTATTCTTCCCCTTTCTTCCCATAACCCTTAACCCCCTTACCAATCATAAACCTACCAATCTCTGCCTTAAATATACCCAATAACTTGGCATCCACAGCCTTCTGTGGCAATGAAATTCACAGATTCACCACCCTCTGGTTAAGTAACTCATCCTCGTCTCAATTCTAAAGGGATGTCCCTTTATTCTGATGCTATGTCATCAGGTCCTAGATTCTCCTACAAATGAATGTCCACTCTATCCAAGATATTCAATATTTGGTAGATTTCAATGAGGTCCCATGTCATCCTTCTGAACTCCATCGAGTACAGGCCCAGGGCCATTGCTCTTCATTCATTAAGCTTTTTTATTTCTGGATTATTCTTGGGAACTTCCTCCGTATTCTCTCCAGGGCTGGCACTTTGTTCCTTACATACGGGGGTCAAAATTGCACACGGTATTCCTATTATGGTCTGACCAACACTTTATGAAGTTTCATTAGAATATATTGTATATCCCACATTAAGTATACATTCAATGACCACTTTAATATGTACATCTGAAAGACCAGGTCAACACTTGGATATTCCATGCAAATACTAACCAAGTTTTTGCAGTGCATTTTCAACAGTGTTCAATATTCAGAACAAAACATTCCCAGCCAATCGATCAGATCAAAGCTCCACAATCCTAACACATTTAGCTGCGAATAATGATAGACAATTGCACACTTCTGACTCCAAAGTTTCTTTTACCTTATACAGGGCACAAATAAAAAATATGATAGAATACTCTCCTCTTGCCTAGAAGAGCTCAGTACCAACAATTCTCTCGAAACTTGATATCATCCAAGAGAATTAATTGGCATTACCTACCACCTCTAAAATTCCTCCCCTCCTCCTTGCTCATCTGCAAAATACTTTGCAGTTACTCATCCAGGCTACCTTGACAGCATCTCCTAATCCCTTAACAACCATTAAGATGGACATGAACAGTAGCGTAACCCAGGTTAATTAAACCCAAAATTGGAATGTTAGAAAGTTCTACTTGCGGAGGGATGAACATGAGGTTTACTGATTCAAAAAAAGAATTTGGGAAAAAAACACTATGTGGGGGAGGGGTGGGCTGAATACAGGATGGACAAGGAGAGAAACGCAGCAGCGATTAGAAGCTGAAGACATGAACTGTTAAGAGTGGAATTAGTAGTGAGTAGCTTTACCCTACCTAATTTGAAACCCTCAGGGTGAAACTGCTGGAGGAGAGACAATAGCAATAAAAGATTTATTGAAGGTACAGCTACAATATGCAGCAGCTATAATGAGACAATATCGTCAGAGACCAGTGTCCAAAATCCCTACCGTGTAGTTGGGAATTAGTTCTGCAAAATCATACCAAGGCACTTGGTCAAGTTTTGCACAAGTTTGTGAATTGACTTTCTGTGGATGAAGAACTATTTCATTCCAACGAATCCAAAAAACATGATGGCGAGCCACCCAAGATGAAGAACCAGTGCGGGAATGAAAAGTGTAATGACGCAGAGGATTTAGTATGATTGGATGTATAAGTTTATTTTCATTCGAAGAATCTGCAAGAACTGATTACTTTTGCAAAGACTTTGATATGTTACTGAATGAGATTTACTTTGTTTAAAAGTTGTGATGTTGGAAAACTTGTGAAAGGTGTTAAACTGCGCATATATAATTTTTGAATTTGTATTTAAACTTGTAGATATACTGCCTGGAACTGAAACTGAAATTAACTATAATACTTGAGAATAGGGATTGTATTTGGTTTTCTAACCAACTGGGGATAAGTAAAAAGGAAAGTTTAGTCTGAAAACTTTTAAATAGGGAATAACACTAGATCTAATTAGTTAGATAAATTGGAGTAACAATGGTAATTCTAATGAATGTCATTGATTCTAACTAAAAAGGAATTTGTTGTGGTTTGATATCTAAGGTTATTGGGGTCTCCCTACCTTCTGTCCAAGACCTCTTTCAGAGTCGATGTCTTCAGAAGACACGGTACATCATTAAAGACCCCTCACACCCTCTCCATGAACTGTTTGTTCTTCTGCCATCAGGTAAATGTTACAGGAGCATCAAAACTAAAACCACAAGGCTACTAAACAGCTTCCTCCCACAGGCAGTCAGACTGCTAAATAGCTGCTCTACCTGACTCTGCTTTGGACTCTTTTAACTTGCACTGGACACTTATAACTTGTTTTTAACTGACATGTGGCTGTTGTGTTTTACTATTTATTGTTATGTTTATTATTTAGTGTTGCGTGTGTTATGTTATGATTGCACTGCTCCTGGGAAACGCTGTCTCATTCTGCCCTGCAGAGCTGATGTACGGTTAGAATGACAATAAAGTTTTTGAATCTTGAATCTTGATTTGGAACCTAAACCGAATGTTTGAATTTTGAATTGCTGTTGCTCATGTAAATATTTTGTACCTGTTGTTTTTTCTTATAAACATAGCCTTATTTCCAGAAGTGTGTGGTTTCTATTCACTGCCTCCTTCCGATACCTGGATTCTTCTGATGGTGTATTAGCACCTAGTGTAATTTGATTTTCTCTAAAGAGTGCGACGACTAATCACACATGTAAAGACTGGTGCTACACAGGTGTTACAGTAGTCACAGGAACCTCACTACACTAGTTTCCCCATGAAGTCATACACAGTTCTGATCTGGGAGTGTATACATTATTGCCTGTCGTTCATCATTGATGGGTCTAAATTACTGGAGCAAAGGTGGATGAGAGCTGACTTGATAGCGAAGTATATAATGATTAGAGGCATTGATAGAATGGACGGCCTGTGCCTTTTTCCAGGGCAGACATAGCTAATGAGAGGGTCAGAAATGGCTAATATTTTAAGGTGATTGGAGGAGAGTATAGGGGTATGCCAGAAGTATGTGTTTTACACATGGGTGTGTGGAACACACTGTCAGGGATGATGGCAGAGGCAGATAAATTAGAGACATATAAGAAACTCTTGGATAAGCATATGGATGAAAGAAAAATGGGGGGCTACCTGGGAAGGAGGCATTTGATTGATCTTGTAGTTAAAAGGTTGTTCTAACATCATTTACTGTGCAGTACTGTTATACTTTCTACTTTCTGTGTACTAAATCTGGGAACACCAGATTTACTTTCACCAGAAGGATCATGGGAGTTCAATAAGGTGGCTCACTACCAGCTTCCCAAGGGCAGGTAGGGATGGACACGAAATACTGTCTTGCAAGTGATGCTATGATTTTGACAATGAATAAAAAACAATGTAATGTTTGTAATAGCAGAAATGATGAATTTGCAACTTATCTCACTTCACTGCCAGTTTTAGAGTAATTGCTTTTACAATTCAGCACTGTCCATTTTGACATGCTCAATGTCCAACAGACAAGGTTTGGGAGGTCAGCAGAACCTGCTCAAGAATGTTTTCCTCTGACCTTTACTGTTTCTTTGTATGATTTCAGTAAAGGTACTTTGCTACTTCAATCTATGTACTGGGAAACTCCTCTGAGTAGATGATCCCTGTGTAGTTTAGATATGTTATTTTCTTGTGGATAATGGTACAAAGGCTGAATTTGTATTGTGTCTTCAAAGTCTTTCTGAATGCAGAATAAAGTCATAGAAATAGAAGGCCTAAGGAGCAGCTAATGCTTACAGAAAATATTTAGTTCAAAACAGTGTAAAAGAAGAAACTTCAAAGCTGCAAACTCTTTAGGTAGTTAAAAAGAACCTTTGATTTCCATTCATTTATCTGCTAACATCTTATTATACAGCTTCAACAACTGTCACTTGCTTTTACTGATAAATCTGGGCCAGATTCAACTAAAATTGTTATTGATGGTCTGAATACCATACAGTATCACTGCATGGTTTTTAACTTCTCCTGAATTTCAAGTTAGACTGATTATGTCAGGAACTCAGCAAGCAAGGTGAAATCAGGCATTTTATGTATAAAGCAACTGCATTTTCAGATATTTATGTTTTTATCTTTTGCCAAATTTGGTGGACGTTTTCAGTCCATTTCTTTTCTCTCATGCTGTTTGGTACTAGATCATTTAACTTTGTCTTCATATTAGAAATATTATGGTGTCAAATCTTCTAGGTCTATCTATTTGTAGGAAGGTTGGATGGATAAAATTTAACAATAGGCTACATAGTCTTTTATCTTCTCCGTGATGGGTCTCCTAGGAAGTTTGAATCTCAAAGAACTAAACATATAAATACCAAAGTGTTCAGTTCTAAGTTATGTCTTACCTTAGGAGAGATACTTGGCTGTGAAGAAAATATCTCATTAATTTTGTTATTTTTGGCGCAAGAAGAACAGTCATTAAACTTGAACTAATATTTGACACTGACCATTTTCACACTGAAAAAGGAAAAGATAGGCAGCCTAATTCTTTCACTAAATGCTAATCTCCTTGAATAATTGACCAACACTCAGCTAGGTTTTTCGAAGTTGAAGTAAACTTCATAAAACTTATTTGAAGCCCTTGTTGTTGAACAAGCATTTAACATCATAAGACAGAGTTAAACCTCAGATACATTCTACGGGGTAAGACATCACAACAAATAGCTTCACTACATCAGCAGATTGAATGTCTACTATAATATTCAGTCTACAATATTCAGGGGTGTTGAGGATCCTTTACAAGTTGTCTGTCAGTGACACACTTCATAAACTTTATTGATCAAAATGAATTGTAGCATGAAGCATGGTCATTGGGCATGTAAGGACAGTTTTGTCACAATTTTACAGTCCGGATTAACTAATGATATTATTCTGTTGGTGGTAAGTGCAAGTGATTTTTTTTTCTTCCTGTGGGAGTATAGTGAATTGAACTGAGGTCATAGACATGGGAGGATGCCAGATGACTATCTGCTGTTAAAAGTTATTAAGTAACATTTGTCATGACTTAGAACAATGAGGACAATCCATCCAAACCTAATGATTTATCCAAGGCCATGCCTCTAATAGCAGTTTCACACTCTGGTATAGGAAAGAGAATCTTGAGATGATCTCCCTGCTGGAAACAGATTGGGTGGTCTAAGAGAAGGGTTCATCTTCATTCTTAATTGCATGGACTGGAAATATTGTTTAAAGGGGAAGTGTATGCCTCAGCAGGCTTTCAGTTTTTAATATTATAAATAATGATATCTGGAAACGCAGCATTTGTTACCCCTTGTCAGTATATGTCATTGTTGTGTGAAACAGTTAGTGACAGCTATCTGATATTCTGAAGGGAATATCGTTGATTACTAAATTAGTGACCCACCGACTGAAACTTCCATTTAAACTGAATTACATTTAACTTCTATCACAGGGTATTTGTTGCACTTCGAAAGTCAATCACAATCACACGTGCTTCAAAAGAAATAGAGTTATAGAGTCCCAGAGCACTGCAGCTCAGAAACAGGCCTTTCGGCCCATCTAGTCTGTGCCAAACCATTGATCTGTCTAGTCCTATTGACCTGCACTTGGACCATATCCCTCCCATCCATTTCTCTTAAATGTTGAAATTGACCCTGCATCCACCAATTGTGCTGGCAGCTCATTCCGCACTCCCACTGCTACCTGAGTGAAGAAGATTTCCTTCATGTTCCCTTAAACATTTCAACTTTCACCCTTAATCCATGACCTTTAGTTGTAGTTTTACCTGATCTAATAATATTATATACCTCTATCAAATCTCTCCTCAGTCTTCTATCTTCTAGGGAGCAGTCTTAACCTATTCAACCTTTTCCTATAACTCAGGTCCTCAAGTCCTGGCAAAATCCTTGTAAATTTTCTCTGCATTCTATCAATCTTACTTACATCTTTCCTGCAGGTAGGTGACCAAAACTAGACTCAATGCATTGATTTATGAAGGCCAATGTACCAAAAGATTCTTGTATGACCCTACACGAGGAAATCTGCAGATGCTGGAAATTCAAACAACAACACACACAAAATGCTGGTGGAAGACAGCAGGCCAGGCAGCATCTATAAGGAGAAGCAGCATTTTGTGTGTGTTGCTTCTCTGACCCTATCCAGCTGTGACACTACTTTCAAGGAATTATTGATTTGTATTCTCAGATTCCTCTGTTTTATTGCACTTCTTAGTGCCTTAATGTTCTGCGTGTAAGTCTTACTTTGGTTGGGCCTCCCTAAGTGCAACACCTCATACTCACCTGCATTAAATTGTCTCCATCTGCCAATTTTCAGCCCACTTATCCAGCTCAGATCACGTTGCAAAATTTGATAGATATCCTCACGACATCTCCAATCTTGCCATCCACAAATTTGTTGATTTAGTTTACCAAATTATCATCCAGAGCATTGATATAGATGACAAACAACAATGGACATACCCGTGGTATCCCTGTGGCATACCACTAGTCACAGGCCTTCAGTCAGAAAGGCGCTCATCTACCACCACTCTCTGGCTTCTCCCACGAAGCCAATAACTAATCCAATTTCCTACCTTATCTTGAATGCCAAGCAACTGAACATTCTTGACCAACCTCCCATGTGTGACCTGGTCAAAGGCCTTTTTGAAGTCCATGTAGACAACATGCACCATCTTGCATTGAACATCTTTCCTGGCAACATCCTCAAAACAACTCTATAAAATTAGTTAGAGATGACATACACACAAAACCATGTTGACTATCACTAATAAGTCCCTATCTATCCAAACACATATTTCCAGTCCCTTTGAATACCTTCCATTAACTTCCCACTACTGATGTCAGGCTCCCTGGCTTAAAATTTCCTGCCTTATTTTTAGAGCTTTTCTTAAGCGACACAACAACATTATCCTCCAATCCTCTGACACCTCACCTTTGGCTAAGGGTTTTTAAATAACTCTACTAGAGCCCCTGCAATTTCTGCAGCAACCTCCTACAGGATCTGAGGGAACACCTTGTCAGGCTCTGGGGATTTATGCACCTTAATTTACCTCAAGACAGCCCACATCTTCTCTGTAATTTGTATAGGGTCCATGACCTTCGCTTCTGCTTTGCCTCACATCTATAGACTGTGTCCTTCTACTGAGTAAATACAGATTTAAAAAATCTATTTAAGATCTCCCTCATCTCTTTTGGCTCCATGCATAGATCTGATCTTCCAGAGGTCCAATTTTGACCTTTGCTATCCTTTTGCTCTTAATGTATTTGTAGAAGACCTTAAGATTCCTTAAACCTGTTATCCTTGCCTTTTATTCTGACAGGAATATACATTGGTACACTCAAACTATCACCTTTGAAGATCTCCCACTTCCCAAGTACATCTTTGCCAGAAAACAATCTGCTCCAATTCACAATTGCCAGATTTTTTTCTGATACCATCAAAATTGTCCTTGCTGCAATTTGGAATCTTAACCTGAGGAGACGTATCCTTTTTTTATAATTACCTTGAAACCAATGGCATTATGACCACCAAATGCAAAGTGTTCCCATACACAAACATCTGTCACCTGCCCTGTCTCATTCCCTAATAGGAGATCTAGTATCATACTCTCTCTAGTTGGTACTTTTATGGTACTGATTAAGAAACATAGAAAACCTACAGCACAATACAGGCCCTTTGGCCCACAAAACTGTGCCGTACATGTCCTTACCCTAGAACTACCTAGGCTTACCCATAGCCCTCTATTTTTCTAAGCTCCATGTATCCATCCAGGAGTCTCTTAAAAGACCCTATCGTTTCTGCCTCCACCATCGCCACCGGCAGCCCATTCCACGCACTCATCACCCTCTGCGTAAAAATCTTACCCCTGACATCTCCTCTGTACCTACTTCCAAGTAGGAGACTTAAGGAAACTTTCCTAAACATGTCTGACAAACTCTTTCCCATCCAGCCCTATTAGAGTATGGGAGTCCCAGTCAATAAGTGAAATATTAAAGTCACCTACTATCTCAACCATATGTTTCTTGCAAGTCTGCAATCTCTAAATCCCACAGACTGTTGGGATAACATAATCCCTTTAGCATGGTCATACCTTTCTTATTCCTCAGTTCCACCCAAAAGGCCTCACTAGATGGGTTCTCCAAGTCTGAACGTAAGAAAATAAGAAATAGGAGCAGGCCAGTCATTCGACAGGCATCTGGCCTATCGAGTCTGCTCCGCCATTCAATAATTCAAAGTCTGTCCTGACTGAGTGCTGCCATGACTCTTTCCCTGACTAGTAATGCTACCCTTCCCCATTTAATCTGTTGTGCTCTAACACGTCTAAAACGATGGAACCCCAGAACACTGAGCTATCATTCCTGCCCCAACCAAATCTCACTATTGGCTACAGTGCCATAATTCAACATTCTGATCCGTGCCCCAATCTCATCCACTTATCTACAATACTTGCATTAAAATATACACAGATCAGAACAACGCTGAACATTTTGATTCTGAATTTGTATGTACAGTAGGCTTAACAAATCTTGCTTTACAACCACGCCACTATCTGATCACATCCTCCTGCAACTCTAGTTTAACCCCCTCCATGCACCACTAGCAAACCTTCCTGCTAGGATATTAGACACCTTCCAGTAGAGGTGCAAACCATTCCTTCTGTACAGATTCTATCTTCCTTGGAAAAGAACCCAATGATTCAAAAATCTGAAGCCTTCCCTCCTGCACCATCTCCTTAACCATGTGTTAAACTGTATGATCTTCCTCTCTTTGACCTCAGTAATATGTGGCATATGTAGCAATGCTGAGAAAAAGATTGGAGGTCCTGTCAGTCAATTTATCACCTAAATCCCTGAACTCACTTTACAGGACCTCATCACCCTCTGCCCCCCCCACCTCCCCCACTGATGTCATTGGTACCAATGTGGACCACAACCTCTGGCTGCTCACCCTCCCACTTAAGAACGAGATTCCCAGATGTGATGTTGCCTCCCAGGTTCCAAAGTCAGAGACATCCTGATCTGAGATGCCTCTGACAACGGGACCTGGGAGGCAATATTTTGTCTGGGAATCTCGTTCTCGTCCACAGAACCTCCTTTCTGTTCCCCTAACCAATGAATCCTCTATCACTACAACTTGCCTCTTCTCCACCCTTCCCTTCTGAGCCACAGAGCCAGACTGTGCCAGAGAATTGATTGCTGTGCCTTTCTTCTGGTAGGTTGTCCCCCGAACCGTATCCAAAGTGGTATACCTGTTGAGGGGAATGGCCACAGTGGCACTTTCTACTGGGTGCCTATCCCCCTTCCCCCTCCTGACAGTCACCCACCTGTGTCCTGCACCTCGGGTGTAATTACTTCCCTGTATGTCCTGTCTATCAACCCCTCAGCCTCTTGAATGATACAGAGTTCACCCAATTTTAGCTCCAACTGCTTTACATGGTTTGTTAGAAGCTGCAGCTGGATGCATGTCTTACAGGTGCAGGGGTCAATGACACTGGAGGTCTTCTTGCCTTTCCATATTTTGCAAGAGGAGCATTCCACTCTTCTGCCTGGTATGCCCAATGCTCGAAATATGTAATAAGAAAGAAAGAAAGAAAGAGAATAAATAATGAAAAAAAATCTACCTACAGCTTACACCTCTCCAAAGCCTCAACTCCCCACTCACACAATGCCCACTCCTACAACGACCACTTTGCTTAAACCTAACTTCTTTTTATTGGCCCTTGCCAAGTGCCTAATTATACAGTTCAGAAGTCAGGCCACCACCAGAAACAAAACAACATTAAGGCAGGAATGAGACAGATTTTCATTTCTATAGCACCATTCACAATCTCAGAATAGCTCAGAATTTTACAGCCATTTAAAAGCTTTTGAAACTGATAGTGAAACATCAAATTCATTATGTCAAGAGACATGTAAAACAGTATAATAATTCAATTGCAATGATTTATGTGTTTTTGTTTAAGTTATAAAATTCACCAAATAAAATGTAAAGAAAACAAATCACAGGGTAAGATGATGGCAAGCTGCATTTCACTTGAAAAATGACAGCTGGTATTTGAAGATTCACCAAGGACTTTGTTGGACTGAGTCTGCTTTGATCAGATCTTTAAAAGGTGGCCATCATTTTCATTTTACAAGGGAGAGACAGGTATCACGGGCTTCAGATGGTGTAAAAGTGTGTTAGCAGGAAAGCTATAAAGTGTGTGAATATTAGGAAGTTGAGAGGATCCTATTATGTCCGAATTTGCTTCGGTATATAGAGCTGCTTCCTCTCTTTAATATCTGTTGTAACTTAAAAGTTTCAAAGTAAGTTTATTATCAAAGTACATACATGTCACCATATTCATTTTCATCTGAGCATACAGGAAAATAGCAATAAATAACAGAAACATGAAATAATAAGATACAGAGCCTTGAAATTGAGATCATTGGTTGCAGGAAAATTTCAATGATGAGCCAAGTGAGTGTAGTTATCCCCTTCTATTGACCCTGGTGTTAAGAGTCTTGAGGCTCTTGTAGCTTCAACCTGATGGAAGCAGCAAGAAGGGAGCATGAGTTGGGTGGTGAGGATCTCTGATGATGGCTGCTGCTTTCACTGTGGATGTGCTCAGTGGTGGGGAGGTCTTTACCCATGATGTATTAGGCTGAATCCACAACATTTTACAGGATTTTCCATTGAAGGGTATTGGTGCTTCCATATCAGACCGTGATGTAACTGCTCAATATATTCACCACTTGCCCTCATTCTCTTCTTTATGTCACTTACTGGCAGAAAAAATATATTTTACAACTCTTTATAAACACTGAAATTGAAAAGTGAAAACACGAGCTTCGTGGAAGTGTACCATCCAGACCTACTGCTTCCTTTCCTTCATTAGGTGTTGCCGGAAAAGAATCTAGAGCACATTAACAAGTCATAATATTTGCCAACATTTCATTAGTTTCTAGGATACTGGTGCTTCTTTTCCTAAATGAAATAACTTCTAATCCTACTTCTGTCTGCAAGGAGAGTTACAGCAAATGTCCAGTCAGACTATCACTGAATTATATCAGGGGACAAAGCATGCAGACGTAAAGACCCATGGTTCTGGGCAGGTGTCTATGCTAAACATGCTAAAATGTGCAACACTGTTTTTGGCAGCCTTCTAACAGTCAAGTAATCCTAGGTAATTTACTTGTACTCATTTGATTTCTCCCGAACAGATTGAAGTTCATGTCACTATCTTGATTATAGGAAACTATTGGAAACATGTTTCATCCAAGTGACATTTTAATGGTTGGAGAATGAAAGAGACTACTGAAGGCATATTTGATGAATGCAGACATCAGCTTTCACATTTATGCTGATATTGCTTAATTATGCCTAATATGACCTCTGCTGACAATCCTTGATGTTAATCTTGAATCTTATACAGTTTCCTCCATTAAACACTGGAAGCATCAATGCTAATTTTATTAACTTTGCCATAGGCATTTGTATGGTGGGATTTCAACTCAATCTTGAGATTATTTGTCTGGGCAACTGAATTGAATGGGTCAGGAGCAAACTGATCTGTACCAGAATGTGTATCCCTGCTTGGTTTCATATAATTTTAAATCCATACTTTGGAAAGTAATTCCTGAAATAAAGTTACTCATTTTTAAAGGGGATCCGAGGGGGAGATTTTTCACACAGTGGATAGTTAGAATCTGGAATATGCTAAGGAGGTGGTGAAAGCAGGTCCTCTCACGGCATTTAGGAAGCATCAAGACAAATACTTTTATTGCCAAAGCAGAGAAGACAATGAAGCAAATAAAAATAAATAAGATTTGTATGGAAAAGTACAATGGTCAGTATGGATGTGGTATGTCAAAGGGCATATTTCTGTGCTGTAAAACATGACTCAATTTGAACTTGCATCTATTTGTGGACAGAGTTTCATTATTTTATTGTCCTTTGCATTGATTAAGCATTTTTAAGCCTCTTGTCTTGCATGATTTTGATCTTCAGAAAGTGACCTAACAGTCATGTGTCTAAGTCTGCCATGACACAAACATTCTCCAAACAAAAACAATAAAAAATGAATTAAATCATTAAAAATTAAACTATAAAAATATTAAAACATTTAAAAAAAATCACACAATATATAAGTCAATTAATTCAAATTTATAAAGTGTAAATTCTTGATACTCCATTATTGATTAACAATGCAATTAAAGCTGTTATTAACTTACAATTAATTTTAAACAATATTGTTAATAGCAATTCATTTTTAAAGTTGATTGACAGACCTACTTTCCACCATTCAAATAATAGTTGTATTTGTTCTGTTCTGAATCAGAATTGATATTCACAGACTACAATGCGCTTGTTCTCCCAGTAGTTTTTGTGGACCGTGGACGCTGGATTTTGTGGACGGTGATGATCTGTTTGCAATGATTTTTTTCTTTATTCTTGAACACTATGAACCAATCTAATCCACTAACGTATCTTTAGCAAATTTTGATATATTTCTCTCTATTGTGTTATCTTAGTCATAAATATATCTCTATTGTATCGTATGGTACTGATGATACAGGCTTTATACACAGTGGTATTTGTCTTCGCAGCCATTTTATTACTGAATTGCACCATTTTGTAAACCTGGAAAGATTTGTGACTGCTTTCTCACTGTGCAGAAAATGAGTAACACCTCGAATGCTTCATAGGCTGATTTTCCCATGCTTGCCAGGATTTTTGGCTCATCATTATGCTAAAAAAAACGATGTAACAGGAGGAAAATGTATTGCTCAGTCTGTTTTCATCCACATAAAAAATCATTTTAGAGTTTGTCACTAAGTTGCATAGTTAGGATTCATTATTAAACTTAAACATAAAAAATCTCTTAAATTCCTTCTTGAATTCCATATTAACTACTTCAATAGACATTTTCTTGTCTACTTTTTTACTTACATCTCAAAAATATTTAAATGATTGTTATCTATGACTACCATTTACAAACCTTCTTCCAATTTCTCTAAGTGCTATTTCACTTTGTCCTTAATTATAGATTCCAATATCTCCCCCTGACAGATGTTAGACTAAGAAGTCTATAATTTCCTCAAGTTGGATTTGCAATTTTCTAATATGTAGGGGTAATTTCATATTTAAGAGAACCTCGGGATAAATTATGACTAAAGCTTCTGAAACTTCCTCACCTTTTAAATTCATGGGGTTGGATTCTTTAGGTGCTAGTGATCTGTCTACAGCATCAATGGGCTGGACTTTGCAATTAGCAGTGAGCTGTTTGCACTGGTCAGTGTGACAAGTGACAAGTAACAAGTGAGGTTTATCATCATTTAACTACATACGTGTATATAACATACATAATGTATATAGAAATGAGACAAAGTTTCTTCAAACCAGGGTGTAAAATACATAACACACGATAATTTATAACCATATAACCATATAACAATCACAGCACGGAAACAGGCCATTCCGGCCCTCCTAGTCCGTGCCGAACTCTTAATCTCACCTAGTCCCACCTACCCGCACTCAGCCCATAACCCTCCACTCCTTTCCTATCCATATACCTATCCAATTTTACCTTAAATGACACAACTGATCTGGCCTCTACTACTTCTACAGGAAGCTCATTCCACACAGCTATCACTCTCTGAGTAAAGAAATACCCCCTCGTGTTTCCCTTAAACTTTTGCCCCCTAACTCTCAAATCATGTCCTCTCGTTTGAATCTCCCCTACTCTCAATGGAAACAGCCTATTCACGTCAACTCTATCTATCCCTCTCAACATTTTAAATACCTCGATCAAATCCCCCCTCAACCTTCTACGCTCCAATGAATAGAGACCTAACTTGTTCAACCTTTCTCTGTAACTTAAGTGCTGAAACCCTGGTAACATCCTAGTAAATCGTCTCTGCACTCTCTCTAATTTATTGATATCTTTCCTATAATTCGGTGACCAGAACTGTACACAATATTCCAAATTTGGCCTTACCAATGCCTTGTACAATTTTAACATTACATCCCAACTTCTGTACTCAATGCTCTGATTTATAAAGGCCAGCGTTCCAAAAGCCTTCTTCACCACCCTATCTACATGAGACTCCACCTTCAGGGAACTATGCACTGTTATTCCTAGATCTCTCTGTTCCACTGCATTCCTCAATGCCCTACCATTTACCCTGTATGTTCTATTTGGATTATTCCTGCCAAAATGTAGAACCTCACACTTCTCAGCATTAAACTCCATCTGCCAACGTTCAGCCCATTCTTCTAACCGGCATAAATCTCCCTGCAAGCTTTGAAAACCCACCTCATTATCCACAACACCTCCTACCTTAGTATCATCAGCATACTTACTAATCCAATTTACCACCCCATCATCCAGATCATTTATGTATATTACAAACAACATTGGGCCCAAAACAGATCCCTGAGGCACCCCGCTAGTCACCGGCCTCCATCCCGATAAACAATTATCCACCACTACTCTCTGGCATCTCCCATCTAGCCACTGTTGAATCCATTTTATTACTCCAGCACTAATACCTAACGACTGAACCTTCTTAACTAACCTTCCATGTGGAACTTTGTCAAAGGCCTTGCTGAAGTCCATATAGACTACATCCACTGCCTTACCCTCGTCAACATTCCTCGTAACTACTTCAAAAAATTCAATAAGGTTTGTCAAACATGACCTTCCACGCACAAATCCATGCTGGCTACTCCTAATCAGATCCTGTCTATCCAGATAATTATAAATACTATCTCTAAGAATACTTTCCATTAATTTACCCACCACTGATGTCAAACTGACAGGTCTATAATTGCCAGGCTTACTTCTAGAACCCTTTTTAAACAATGGAACCACATGAGCAATACGCCAATCCTCCGGCACAATCCCTGTTTCTAATGACATCTGAAAGATCTCCGTCAGAGCTCCTGCTATCTCTACACAAACTTCCCTCAAGGTCCTGGGGAATATCCGGTCAGGACCCGGAGATTTATCCACTTTTAAATTTCTTAAAAGCGCCAGTACTTCCACCTCTTTAATTGTCATAGGTTCCATAACTTCCTTACTTGTTTCCCACACCTTACACCATTCGATATCCTTCTCCTTAGTGAATACCGAAGAGAAGAAATCGTTCAAAATCTCTCCCATCTCCCTCGGCTCCACACATAGCTGACCACCCTGATTCTCTAAGGGACCAATTTTATCCCTCACTATCCTCTTGCTTTTAATATAACTGTAGAAGCCTTTCGGATTTACTTCCACCTTATTTGCCAAACCAAACTCGTAACTTCTTTTAGCTTTTCTAATCTCTTTCTTAAGTTTCCTTTTACATTCTTTATATTCCTCGAGCAATTCCTTTACTCCATGCTGCCTATATCTATTGTAGACATCCCTCTTTTTTCGAACCAAGTTTCTAATATCCCTTGAAAACCATGGCGCTTTCAAACCTTTAATCTTTCCTTTCAACCGAACAGGAACATAAAGATTCTGTACCCTCATAATTTCACCCTTAAATGACCTCCATTTCTCTATTACATCCTTCCCATAAAACAACTTGACCCATTCCACTCTCTCTAAATCCCTGCGCATCTCCTCAAAGTTAGCCTTTCTCCAATCAAAAATCTCAACTCTAGGTCCAGTCCTGTCCTTCTCCATAATTATATTGAAGCTAATGCTATTGTGATCACTGGACCCGAAGTGCTCCCCAACACATACATCTGTCAGCTGACCTATCGCATTCCCTAACAGGAGATCCAACACTGCCCCATCTCTAGTCGGTACTTCTATGTATTGTTGCAAAAAGCTATCCTGCACACATTTCACAAACTCTAAACCATCCAGCCCTTTTACAGAATGAGCTTCCCAATCTATGTGTGGAAAATTAAAATCTCCCACAATCACCACCTTGTGTTTACTACAAATATCTGCTATCTCCTTACACATTTGCTCTTCCAACTCACGCTCCCCATTAGGTGGCCTATAATACACTCCTATCAGTGTTACTACACCTTTCCCATTCCTCAATTCCACCCAAATAGCCTCCCTAGAGGAGCTCTGTAATCTATCCTTCCAAAGCACCGCCATAAGATTTTCTCGGACAAGCAATGCAACACCTCCTCCTCTGGCCCCTCCTACTCTATCACACCTGAAGCAACTAAATCCAGGAATATTTAGTTGCCAATCACACCCTTCCTGCAACCATGTTTCACTAATAGCTACAACATCATAATTCCATGTATCAATCCACACTTTAAGCTCATCCACCTTTCTTACAATGCTCCTAGCATTAAAATAGATACATTTAAGATACTCTCCACCTCCTCCTCTCTTTTCATCCCTAGCAATGCATTCAAATTTATTATCCTTTTCTTTCTTCTCCCCTACAACTTCGGGCTGAGCGCATCCCTCCTCCATCACCTGCCTGTCCTCCCTCACACACGGTCTACTTACTTGCTCTACTGGTGAACTAACCTCCTCTCCCATAGTTTCCTCAAATTGATTTCCGCCCCCCCATCTTACTAGTTTAAAGTCTGCCCCGTAGCCCTAGCAAACCTCCCCGCTAGGATATTGGTCCCCCCAGGATTCAAGTGTAACCCGTCCTTCTTGAACAGGTCACGCCTGCCCCAGAAGAGGTCCCAATGATCCAGAAACTTGAATCCCTGCCCCCTGCTCCAATCCCTCAACCACGCATTCATCCTCCACCTAATTCCATTCCTACTCTCACTGTCGCGTGGTACAGGCAGTAATCCCAAGATTACTACCTTTGCGGTCCTTCTTCTTAACTGCCTTCCTAACTCCCTATACTCTCGTTTCAGGACCTCTTCCCCTTTCCTACCTATGTCATTGGTACCTACATGTACCACGACCTCTGGCTCCTCACCCTCCCACTTCAGGATATCTTGGACGCGATCAGGTAAAGATGAAGGTAAAGATAAAATCTACAGATGAATCAAACATAAATAACAAACTAAAGTGCATTAATATTAAATATTGTGAAGTATGGAACAGATTAAACAGTGACACGTTGAATATGATGCAGCCTGGAGTTCAGAAGACGACTGGCCTGGGGGAAGAAACTGTTTCTCATCCTGACCGTTCTTGCTTTTATGCACCATAGTTTCCTGTCTGATGGTAGAAAGTCAGGGAGGATGCTGGATGGATGGGTGGGATCCCTAATAACACTAAGGGCCCTGCGTATGCAGTGCTGCTGTTATATCGGGCAAATCTTCCAATGAGCGCTGCTCAGATAAAGCTGTTTCTAATCTAGTTTGTACATTACAACAGGACAAATGCCTGTAAATCCCATCAGTTTGGGAGATGTGGGCTGGAGTGGAGAGAGAGGGAGGGAGGTAGTGGAAGAAGGAGAAGAAGCAAAACCACTCATTGGTAGGTACAGTATCTACCCCACGGTCCCCGGGTTTAGCAGCTGTCTGAACTCCCAAAACACTATTTATTGGTGGAAGGATGAAGCCATAAAGCCATAAAGAGAAACTTTAATTAGCATCCTGATCACACCGTCTAACACAGCCAGTCATAACTTCCAATAAGGAATTGAATCAGAACTGAAAAGAGGGAGATAATGGAACTACTGGAAAAGGGCAGAGACTGATTCTGGCTTTCTTCGAAAAGGGCAGAGACTGATTCTGGCTTTCTTCGATGCCTATTATTTTCTCTGGCAAGCAAAATATATCTGGTGTGAGATCAAGCAAAATATATCTGGTGTGAGTCTAAATTTAAAAGGTTGTCACCGGGATGTACAATCTTGTCACCCAGTGAAGTACTGGCTATGGAACAGGTAGAGAAGCATGCTATTAGGACAAAGTGACCATTCAACTTCTCTTTATGCACTATTTCAACAATTATGAATCCCATTCCTTTCTTTGGCTAACAACTGAGTCTGTATGAACAGCAACAATGTTTTTGCCAAAGTCCGCTTAATATTTTGGCTGAATTCTTCTAAGAATAAGTTTTGATAAAACTGATAGAGACGGATGTTCCATGTTCTATTGTTGTCAGTTAGTTTATTGCAATGATAATTGAATAACTATTTTAATTTTGAAATTTATACAAAGAAATCACCTCCATTTGGAATGTAAAGTCATAGGTCAGTTTTGCCTGACTTTGACCTTGCCTGCCATAGCATCTGTCATGCACCTAGCCACACCAAGAAAACAAGGACACTTATGTCAGAATGCTGTTTCCAAATTTCATTTCAGCATTCAAAGCTACTGTTCCACAGAACTCGGTGAACAAAATCTTACTAATTGGTCTAAATACACCACTGTGCAACAGGATGTTGGACTTCCTTACCATCTGATCTCAGACAGTCAGGACGTATAACTACTCCTCTCTCCTCATTTTCCTCAGCAAGGCCTCCCCAACCCCCAGGGCTGTGTGCAGAAGCCACTGTTGTATACTTGGCTCACACGTGACTGCATGGGCAAGCATCCAAGCAATTACATTGTCAAGTTCGCCGATGGCACAATAGTGATGGACAATGAGATATCTTAGAGAGAGGAGCTCAAGGTCTGGTGCCAGGCAATAACCTCTTCCTCAATATCAACAAGACAAGTCAGGTAGATGGTTATCGACTTCAGGAAGACCTGAACACTCACCTCTCTTCACATCGGTGGCACAGCAGTGGAAACTGCGAGCTTGGGAGTGTACGTCTCACACATCCTCACGTGGTGCCAGAACACTTCTTCCACAATCAAGAAAGCATTATTGCAAAAGTCACTCCATGCTCTAAGAAAGGGGGAAGGCAGCAGCAAGGAAGTTATAGACCAGTTAGCCTGACCTCAGTGGCTGGGAAGATGTTGGAGTCAATTGTGCAGGATGAGGTGATGGAGTACTTTATGACACAGGACAAGATAGTACAAAGTTAGCATGGTTAACTTAAGGGTAAATCTTGCCTGACAAACCTGTTGGAATTCTTTGTGGAGATTACAAGTAGGATAGATAAAGGAGATGTAGTGGATGTTGTATATTTGGACTTTCAGAAGGTCTTTGACAAGGTGCCACATAAGGCCACTTACCAACCTAAGAGGCCACAGTATTAGATGAAAGTTATTAACATGGCTAGAGCATTAGCTGATTGGTAGGAGGCAGTGAGTGGGAATAAAAGGATCCTTTTCTAGATGGCTGCCAGTGACTGGAGGTTTTCTGCAAGGGTCAGTGTTGGGAATACTTGTCATAACAGGGGACATTGGGAGTGGACCCAAATGCGAGACACAAACCCCTAACTACCAGGAACAGGACTAGACATGAGAAGGAAGCAGGGGAAGAGAGGAAGAAAAGACATTGGACATGACACTGGCTCCAGACGAGACAAGGACTCCAGCCCTGAGCTAGGACCCGACTAGGACAGGGAACCAGGATATGGAACTGGGGACTAGGAGCCTGGGCTTGGACTCCAAGCCAGAGACTGGACAAGAACCCAGAACCTGGGTCTTGACTCGGGCTCAGACTCCAGAACCAGGCAAGGACAAGACGTGGCTACAGGACAAGGAGAGGCACAGGGCTGGACGTGAGACTCCTGGACAAGGGAATCCCAGCACTGGGCTGGGCAAGGTGCTCCTGTGCTGGGTGAGGCACATGGACATGAGGAGATCCCAGAGCCTTGGTCGAGGGAGAGACAACAGGACTGGCTGTGAGACTCCTGGACGGGACAAGGGGACCTCAGCACAGGACGAGGGAATCCCAGCACTGGGCTGGGCAAGGTACTCCTGTGCTGAGTGAGGCACATGACAAGACGAGAACACAAAGCCATGGCTTGGACAGGACAAGGACTTCGGATGTGACTAGGACCGGACGAGACCCCGAAGCTTTGACTTAGTCGCGGAAGTGACAGGAACACAGAACACAGAGCCAGGACCCCTCCTTGGGTACAGGACCTAGGGCCAGGACTCATCACACACAACTCTGAACACAAGACAGTTCCCAATGCTGGGTCACAGCAAAACAGCCAGACCTAACTAGCAAAGGCATGGACACAGAGAGGCAGTTCCCATTTCTAGGTAGTGGCAAAACAGCCAACTCTACCTAGCAAAGGCATGGACACCAACAGACAGTTCCAAACAGGGCAAGGCGAGGCTTGAGGCAGAGGCTCCAGGAGGAAGGCAAAGGGAGGGGATACAAACAGGAACAATCCAGCAGCCAGAGGCTGAATCCTGAAGCTATTTATGAAGCCAGCCTAAACAAGAATCAGCTGCCTCAACAGAAACTGGGGAAACCTGGAAAACCTGGAATAAGGTACATGGACCGGACCGTGAACCGGAATACGGTTTTCACGGACTGGACCATGACACTACTTCTTTTTATGCTCTATATAAATGATTTAGATGATGAAATAAATGGCTTTGTTGCCAAGTTTGCAGATGATATAAAGACTAGTGGAGGGGCAGGTAGTGTTGAGGAAACAGGAAGGCTGCAGAAGGAGTTGTACAGATTAGGAGAATGGGCAAGAAAGTGGCAAATAAAATACAATGTTGGAAAATGCATGATCATGCACTTCGATAGTAGAAATAAATGTGCAGACTATTTTGTAAATGGGGATAAAATTCAAAAACCTGAGATGTAAAGGGACTTGGAGGTCCTTGTGCAGGACAACCTAAAGGTTAACTTGCAGGTAGAGTTGGTGGTGAGGAAGGCAAATACAATGTTAACATTCATTTCAAGAGGTCTAGAATACAAGAGCAAGAGTGTGATGCTGAGGCTTTATAAGGCAATGGTGAGGCCTCTCCTTGAGTATTGTGAACAGTTTTGGGCTCCTCATTTAAGAAAAGATGTGCTTGCATTGGAGAGGGTTCAGAGGAGGTTCACAAGGATGATTCCAGGAATGAAAGGGTTATTGTACAAGGAATGTTTGATAGTTCTCGGTCTGTCCTCACTGGAATTTAGAAAGATGAAGGGGGATTTCATTGAAACCTTTTGAACGTTGAAAGACTTGGATGAAGTAGATGTGGAAAGTATGTTTCTCATGGTGGGGGAGTCAAGGACAAGAGGGCACAGCCCAGGAGAGAGGAGTGTCCATTTAAAACAGAGATGCGTAGAAATTTCTTTACTGAGAGGGTGGTGAATTTGTGGGATTTATTACCACAGGCAGCTGTGGAGGCCAGGTCGTTGGGTGTATTTAAGACAGAGATTGATAGGTTCTTGATTGGACATGGCATCAAAGGTTATGGGGAGAAGGCTGGGGAGTGGGGCTGAGGAGGGGAAAAATTGATCAGACATGATTGAATGGCGGAGTAGACTCAATGGGCCAAATGGCCTAATTCAGCTCCTATGCCTTATGGTCTGATGATCTTAAATCTACCTTAACTTCTGCCTGTGGCAATGAAATCCACAGATTTGCCATCCTCTGGCTAAAGAAATTCTTCTTAATCTCTCCTCTACATGGATGTCCTGCTATTTTCGGTTGTTCCACTCTCGTCCCAGAGTCCCCCACCAAAGGAAACATTCTCTTCACATCTACTCTATCTCAGCCTTTCAATATTTGATAGGTTTCAATGAGATCCTTCCTCATTCTTCTAAATTCCAGGGAGTACAGGCCCAGGGCTTTCAGTTGCTACTCACATGGTAACCCTTTCATTCCCGGAATCATTCTCGTGAACCTCCTCTGAACCCTCTCCAGTGTTAGCACATCATTTCTTAAATAAGGGGCCTAAAACTGCTCGGAGTACTCAAAGTGAGGCTTAACTAGTGTCTCATACAGCCTCAGCATTACATCTTTGCTTTTATATTCTAGTCCTCTTGAAATCAATGCTAACATTACATTTGCCTTCTTCACCACCAATTCAACCTGCAAATTAACCTTTATGGAATCCTGCACGAGGGCTCTCAAATCCCTTTGCACCTCGGATTTTTGACTTTTCTCCTGTTTAGAAAGTAGTCTATGCTTTTACTCCTTCCACCTAAGTGCATGACTACTCACTTCCCAATACTGCAGTCCATCTGCCACCTCTTTGCCCATTCTCCTAATCTGTCTGTCCTTCTGCAGCCTCTGCCTCCTCAACACTACTTATCCCTCCAGCTATCTTCATATTATCTGCAAACTTGACCACAAAGCTATCAATTTCATCATCTAAATCATTGACACACAATGTAAAATGAAGCGGTCCCACCACAGACCCCTGTGGAACACCACTGGCAGTCAATCTGAAAAGGATCCGTTTATTCCCAATCTTTGTCTCCTGCCTATCAGCCAATGGTCTATCCATGTTAGCATCTTTCCTGTAGTATAATGGGCTCTTACCTTGATTAGCTGTCTATTGTGTGGCACCTTGTCAAAGGCCTTCTCAAAGTCCAAGTATACACCATTTACTGATTCTCCTTTGTCAATCCTGCTTGTTATTTATTCAAAGAATTCCAACAGATTAGTCAGGCAAGATTTTCCTGTATGGAATCCATGCCGACTTTGGCCAATTTTACCAAATCTTCCCAAACACTGAGGTTAGGCTAACTGGCCTATAATTTCATTTTTTCTGCCTCCCTCCCTTTTTGAAGAGTGGAGTGATTTGCAATTTTCCAGTCCTTTGGAACCATGCCAGAATCTATTGATTCTTGAAAGATCATTACTAATGCCTCCACAATCTCTCCAGCTATCTCTTTCAGAAACCTGGGGTGTAATCCTTTTGGTCCAGGTGACCTATCCACCTTCAGGCCTTTCAGTTTCCCAAGCACCATCTCCCTAGTAAGTGTCCTCACTTTTGCCTCTTGACACTCTCGAACTTCAAGCATATTGCTAGTGTCTTCCACAGTGAAGACTGGTGTAATATACTTATTCAGTTCATCTGCAATTTCCTTGTCCCCTGTTACCATTTCTCCAGTGTCATTTTCCAGTGGTCCAATATCTACTCTAGCCTCCCTTTTACTCTTTATACTTGAAAAACATATGGTATCATTTTTGATATTATTGTCTAGTTGTCTTTCATATTTCATCTTTCCTCCTTATGGCTTTTTTAGATGCCTGCAGTTGGTTTTTAAAAACATTCCGAATCCTCTAAATTCCCACTAAGTTTTTGCTCTATTCTATGCCTGCTCTTTTGCTTTTATGTTGGCTTTGACTTTCCTTGTCAGCCACAGTTGCATCGTCCTGCCATCATCCTACTTCTTCTTTGGGAGCAAACACGAGGAAATCTGCAGATGCTGGAAATTCAAACAACACACACAAAATGCTGGTGGAACACAGCAGGCCAGGCAGTATCTATAGGGAGAAGCACTGTTGACGTTTTGGGCCGAGACCCTTCGTCAGGACTAACTGAAAGGAAAGGTAGTAAGAGATTCTCCCTATAGATGCTGCCTGGCCTGCTGTGTTCCACCAGCATTTTGTGTCTGTTGTTTGTTCTTCTTTGGGATGTATTTATCGTGCACATTTTAAATTGCTCCCAGAAGCTCCAGCCATTGCTGTTCTGCCATCATCCCTGCTGTTATGTTTTATAGCTTTAAAACATTAAACTAATTCAAATGAAAACACAGTGAGTCTGAAACATGGTTGTAGCTTCAAGTAGCTTTAAGTGAGATGCGCAAGTATTATGTGATAGCTTAATGATGTATGCAATTAATGTATTTTACATATCACCTGTAATTAATGATTTAAATTAACAAGAATGCTTAATAAAATAAAATATATCTACATATATTTTTGAAATATTAAATACACACCACTCTTCCCTACTTAGCTATAAACTCCAACTCAATATAGAATGCATCTCAACTATATACACATTTTAGTACATAAGAGAACTACTATATACAGACATCCACAGCATAGTAAATTATACACTGCCTTATTCAGACTTAAAAACTTAATTGCCGTGGAGGATTTCTTACTCTTGTGGGATAATGCCTTTCCTGGCAGTGGGGGATGGGGGGGGTGGGCTAAGTCACTCTGCTTGGCAGTTGAAACTTGTGGCTGTGAAAACAATCTCATGTTCTGGTTCCTCCTCCATGGTAGTCGCAGGAGCTGACTTTGAGAGTTCAGGAAGTGGCTCAGACAACTTTGTACACCTTTCTTCTCCTTTTCTCTCTCTCTGTATCTACTTCAATCCCTTTCTTTTTTCTCATGTTCATTCTTTCTTACACACCCTTCTCTGTTGTATTCTTTTTCTCCATCTTTTCCCTCCTTTTTCTTCTTCTAGTTGGTGCATCTTAATCTTGGGAAGATTAATTTAATTTACTGGAGTATTCTCTTATAAATCCTTCTATTGCTCCCTTTACGATTTGGTCTCCTCTTGGTTTCCTCATCCACAACGTAATCTGACAAATCCTCTTTTTTTGTATCTCCATTGACTACTTTCCATATGTTTTTCCATTCATCCAGCTGGACTTTGGTCTTTGCACCTACTTTTACAAGTAGGTTTTTGTCTCTCACTTGAAGTTCATGCGATAAGCTTACTGCATTCAGAGTAGATTTTGGTTCTTTAAACTCAAAAGCTTGCAACTTTCCTGAAACTTCTTGAACTCTCTTCCAACTTAAAAACAAGCCAGAGTTTGCAAGTAACTGATTAACATATCAGAATCTTTTTCAGATGTTGCAGACAAAAATTGTTGTACTTGGACCATTACTTTTGTCAATTTCTTGCTTCCTCTGAGCGGCATGATCCTTCTTTGGTTAAATAGACTTTCCAACCCAAGGAATAGAGATTTGCACCAATAGCAGCTTGTCCTCCTTTGGGCAATAATTCATGGTGTTTGGCATGGAGACAATTGTGGCATCATCCAGTACCTCCCTTAATTTGCTTTCAGTTGGCTTCATTGCAGGGGATGTGGCATACAACTGCTGGATGGATCTCAATCAAATTGTAGTCGTCTCAGTCAATCATGCCCCCACAATGCGGTCCTTCTGTTTTTACCACATACAAAATCAATGCGGCTTATTGGTTGTTGTATTTCATAGTTACAGATGTCATTCCCACAGGAGTTATCATTTCGCCAGTATATGTTCTCAGCTGGATATCTGCAGGCTTCAATTTGGTATCCTTGAAATGTTGTACAAACTCATTTTATGGACTGACTGAAATCGCTGAGCCAGCGTCTAATTTCATTTTAATTAATTTAGTTATTAATTCTGACAAAAGCCATTTTGCTTGTCTATTATTAATTTTCGCACTGTAACTCTCAAGGCTGCAAAATCTACTGTGTCACTGTCAACGTTATCGGACTTTTCATCACAGAATGCAGATTAGTGCTCTTCTTGAAGCTGTAATTTGACTTTGGAGTCTTTTCTCTTTCCTGAACAGTTCCTTTATTTTTGTTTGCCTGACATTCCCTTTGTATGTGTCCTACTTTGTTTCATTTTTCCCAAGTTTTTGGCACAAGACACATCCACTATGCCCGCTTTAGATGCTCTAACTCTCCAGAGTATGGATAGCTGGCATGGCCCCCTTAAGGGGTCAGGACTGTCCCGCTAACTGGGAATCATGTTTTGGGTACCAAGGACTAAGTATTTAAAGGACACCTGAACGAAGCCTCAGTGCTCAATTGTAATGCCAACCAGTGATATCGTCTAGCATTTTGTTTTTAATCCAGTTTTATTCCGTGTTCCAATCCTAGCCTAGGATACTCTAGCATTTAGGTACAAATCATCCTGGTGAAGGACTCTCGTCACAGTATGATTCAGGCAGCATGGACCCCGCGGGGTATCGGAGTCTTTCATCCACTATGACCAGCCACAGTGCGAAGATTTCCAGACAGAGTCTGGAGATTCATGACCTCCAGGTAGCTGTTTGTCAACTTCCACAAGAAGGAAGCCAGAGTCACTCAGGGAGGGCCGGTTGGTTGCTGTGCGGAGCCAGCGTAACTTCCAGCCCCAGACAGGCTCTTGCCACGGCTTTCCCAGTCAATGCTCGTTAGTGTTCGAACTCCAGCCATCCGAGTTCCCTTCAGAGTGTGGAAAAGAGGCCTCCATTATCACTCTTCTGACTGGCCTGGGCCACCGTGCATTGGGAATGAAAGTTGGAAGCTTGCTCCGATTCGGAGGAACTCACGACTGCCAAGAGGAACGTTTTCCACCATTGTGCTGGTAGAGGTGCTGGTTTCATTTCAAAAATACCTCATCACCAATGTTATGTCTTGTAACTTTGAAACATGAAACTAATTCAAATGAGATGCGGGGAGTCTAAGATACGGGTGTAGCTTCGAGTTTACTTTAAGCGTGGCATGCACTTATCACCTGGTGGCGTGATGATGTATGCAATTAACATTTGTTACATCTAATCTGTAATTAATTATTTAAATGAACAAGAATGCTTAATAAAACAATATATATACAACATTACTCATATTATTGAAATATTAAATACACAACCCTTGCCAGTGTCCCCCTCCAATCAAGTTGGGCCAGCTCCTCTCTCATGCCTCTGTAATTCACTTAACTCCACTGTAATTCTGATACATCTGACTCAAATTACAGGGTGAATTCTATCATATTATGATCACTGTTTCCTAAGGGTTCCTTTACCTTAAGCTCCCTAATCATATCCGGTTCATTATACAACAGCCAATCCAGAACTGCTGATCCCCTCATGGGCTCCACCACTTTGTGATTTCCTGCAGCATACTTGAGTAGGATGTGGAAGCAGAATATTTGCTAGTGGCCATTTAGTACCAGTGACCTCGATAATGGCAGCTGACTAGGGACACTAGCAGCCATCAGAACTTCTCTGAGGATGCATATGTCAACTACCAAATGATATAACAATTTGCACCTTGGGAGATATTCAGACATCCTAACCAAACAAAGCCTTTCCCTGATGACCCTATATTGCTGCTTGCCAGTTTCCTTCATTGCAGTGCAGTTATAGCTCTGTGATTGTTTGCTGATACTATTATCGGTCATTTTGGTCCTGATCTAAGGCCCAATCGATGCCTATATTAGCAGACCCACTCTAGACATGACAGGGGAAGTGTAAAATGAAACCTCTCTGCGAGTTAACAAGTATTTGAGAACATCTGGCCTGGTGTCCTGTGAATGATTCAACTCTTTTAACTGCCAGAATATACTCATATTCCTTTCATTATCAACTTTTTGGAAGGCTCGGAAATCTATGCTAGAGCAAAGTAAATTTTCAAAATGTGTAAGTAATCAATATATAATAAACAACCTTTATTCCTGATTAGTTCCACACATGCAACTAGTGAAATGAATAGTTTGGTGGTTTGGAGCAAACTTCCCAATTCCCAAAGCAAACACGAGGAAATCTGCAGATGCTGGAAATTCAAGCAACACACACAAAAAGCTGGTGGAACACCGCAGGCCAGGCAGCATCTATAGGGAGAAGCACTGTCGACGTTTCGGGCCGAGACCCTTTGTCAGGACTAACAAAGTGCTCCTCCTTATAGATGCTGCCTGGCCTGCTGTGTTCCACCAGCATTTTGTGTGTGTTCCCAATTCCCAACAAGTTCCCATGTTCAATGCTTATCTACACCCAAACCCCAGCACTCCTGTGGACCAAAATGCAGGATTTCAAATATCAGAAAATAATCTTCAGTCCGATTGGAGGATACAAACAGATATTGTTCCTCATGTACATTCTTGATATTTTCTGTAAAGATTGCAGAAGATTTCAAAATACAATAAATTCCAGGGCAAAAGCCTACAGTCTATGAACAAGACTACATGTAATAAATAACACAGACAAAATGCTGGAGGAACTCAGCAAGTCAGACAGCAGCTCTGGAGGGGAATAAACAGTTGACATTTTGGGCCAAAAATATCAGCTACTTATTGCCCTTCAGAGATGCTGCCTGGCTTGCTGAGTTCCTCCAGCGTTTTGTATGTTTTGCTCAAGACTTTCAACAACAGCACAATCTCTTGTGCTTATTACATGTAGTGAATGCTTGGTGCTTTCATTTTCCTTTGCGAGCAAGATCCAGGCCACGTTTCTGTGAGTGTTTCTTTAAAGCAAGCTGATGTGTTAATTAAGTTCACAAGAAATTAGGAGATCAATTTAATTGTAACGGCACAGTAAATCAGAAGTAAATCTGCATATCTTTGGTTGGTACTGCAGCTGGAACATGGGGATTAGGGAGGACGAATTTAACTTTAGTCTTTTAGATTAGGATCAGAGAACACTGGAAATTACAGGGCTTTTCTAATCATCACAACAGATGTGATCTCCGTGATATTAAAATCTGATGTTCAGATTTATATTAAAAATGAAAGATTATGCAGTACACAAATGAAAGATGGGATGCAGCCCTTTTATTAAATAGATTCTGGTTCAAAGGAAATCTTGTGTACTTCTAACGTCCTACACTCTGTCACCTGGACTTCAGCAAAGGCCAACTCCTCCCTTCTTTTCAGGTGTATCCTTCAAACAGAAGCTGCAGACAATATTACCCTCAAGATATATATTTATTTTTTAACTAGTTGTGTATCTTTTAAATAATGTGCCTGTTTTATTTCTTCAATAGAAACATAATTTCTGGATGAAAAATGAATTGTAGAACATGTGTAAAGTTCTGGATGGATAAAAAGGAATCAACACTGAAGACATCTCATTAGTACTTTATTTTGCATTGGAAATGATGAATGAGAGTTAGGTAATTAGTTCATGCCGATTAATATATTTGGTTGACTTCTTAAGAAGGAGATGAAGGACTGATATTCTTAATGTAGCAACAGCCACGAGTTGTGTCCTGCTTCACACTCTGTTTTGACATGAGCTTCTCCCCTCACTAATTTTACCTTCTCAAATATTACATATTATGTCCACCTTACAGTTTTTACCTCTGCAAGCAAATTGGGCACATCATGTAAGATTCAGAAATGGACAAGAGCGATGTTTTCAACATTTGCACTTTTAGCGTCAGATGCTAGACTCCGAGACCTAGCATTTTGAACTAGTATTTAAAACCTAATCGATTAACTGATTCTGATCATTTTGTGGCCAGGGTCTGAGGACAGTGGTAACAGACTGGCTGCCCTTCCTGCAACTTCCTTAATTTTGCTTTCCATTGACCTCAATATAAAATTAGGCAAAGTGCATAATGGTTGGCTGATTTGCTAATGGCAGTTTTTCTACCGCTAATAAATTTGAAAATCACCATCTCATTATTAGGGTAGATGCTAAATGTGATAATGATTCGTCTCAGGTTGCATAATTCACTGTTAGTTTGTGTCTCACATTACCATCATCATTAATTTAAACTGTCAAAGTAAACATCAGGAGTACTTCTACGAATTAAAGAGTTTAAGAGCATGTAAAGAGTCTTTAATAATTGGCTGGACTTTATGATTTTACTGGCACTTACATAAAACAGCAGCCCTTAACGTGCTAATTAAGACATGAGATAGCAAATGAGGGACTAGAGCTCAAAACCTTAACCGAAGCATTTATGTAAATACGGTAAGTTCAGAAAATCATGAGCCTTCGAAAGGTGCAACAGAACTTCCAAATAAATTAATCCTTCCAAAAGTTATTTGTATACCAGCATTGCTGTAGATATGACCATGAAGCCGAAAAGTCGCTTAGGTTTTCCAGGGAAAATAGAAGTCTTCCTTCCCATAAGGATTCTATCCTAATCAAAAGTAGGACGCGAAGAGATGTGGGGGAGGGGAATGCTGAGAATATTCATTGTAGTGATAGCCTCTGACTGCTTTCCAGAGCTCGCTTAACATACTGCAAATTGGTTATTCTATTATTAAGTTTTCATTGTCCCATAGATGATAGATTATAGCATTTGATTAAAATACAATTATATTTACTTACCTGTTTATTTGTTAAAAATGCCTCAGTGTATAAAACTATAAAAATACTGACACTGAATTAATCAATTAGTTAATTAGGAACAGAGCACATGACTGTGATTTGCAGTCAAAGTTTGATGTTTGCCCCTTGGATGAATAACACTTTGATGGGTAAAGTCCTTAATTATGAGGTTCTAAGCCATATTTTAAAGATTTGTCATCTTGAAAGGCATGATATGCTGGATGTGCATTGGCTAGCAAAAGCTTGGCTCTGTGCATGTTTTTTTTCTTTTATTGAATGCTTGCTGAAATATGTTTTATTCCATTGGAACACTTACAATTTTAAAATAGAATAGGGGAATATTAAGATAGTGCAGCAAAATGGCCCTGTGCCAGGTACTTAGCCCATTTGAAGTATTTTAGCAAATCTGCTGCATCTTTAATTTCTAAATCCCAATTCATTTAAAGAATGTATGAAGAATGTGGCTAGACTTGTTCAAGATAATCGGTCACATTTATAGGGCAGAGTGCTTTTAAAATTAATAAAATATTGTCTCATTCATTTAAAATATACCATGTCATATTAATGAAATACTGTGATAAAAGGAAAAGTTCATGTATTAGAAATCCTAAGATAACTGGTACAGTTGTTCGAATGGATTAGACAATTCCATTACTTGTTGTAATGAGAAAGAAACCAGTTTAAGTGGCTGATGTGCTCAAGGATTTACTTTACAGATAAAAATAATTAACTATTATTTTAGATGGACTACTTATTACAACATGCTTCAAAACAAACAAGCACTCAATTTGAAAATACTTTAAAAATTAGCACATTGATCAAGAAATCCAATTTACCTATGTTCATGCAAAATAATTCAGGCAATGCGTCATCCTAATTTTAGCTGTCAGCTTTAATGGCAGTGATTGGTCAGTGCAAATCATATTTCTCCCTGGGAGATTTCAGCAGTAGCGCAATGTTATATTGTTATAATGGCTAGCCCAAGTTATATTGTAGCTGATACATTACATGCAGTTTTTTAAAGAGAGTAAAATATGGATGGAGAGAAAGTTGACAGAAATCATGCAACTGAAGCTAACCTGTAAAACTGTTTAGTATGCACAGTGTTGAAGAAAGTGGTTTTCTGAATAGTGTGCTGGACGAAGGAGAAGAGAGGATTATTATCTTCAAGTTATTATCTAACTTCCGGTTAGAATGTGTACGGCAGCTTCTGGTAGTCAAAAAGCTAAGAAATGCAACTGAAACGTCACTAAAAATACTTTTTCTGAGGTAGTGTTAAATTATCGCCACAAACAGTGAAGGGGCAAGCAGTGGTGAGGCAAAATGGCGTTTGCCGGCCTGGGACTGAGCTTGGATTGCTCTGGGTGCCAAGCTGATTTGAAGAGCTTGAGAGCGACTTCAGCTGGGCAATGAAATCTAGGCCAGGTGCAATGTGGTCTGGGCCTAGAGCCTTTTGCTATAGTTGGGTCCTAGAATGAGGTACAATTCGTGGTTTAGACAATTTAAACGCCAGCCCAGATCGGAGGTAAGAGCCAATTTCTCACTCCCCGCAATCTGCACTCATCTCTCCATGGTGCTGGAACCTTTCACTGTTCTGCTGTTGGGTCAATTTAAATGCCAGCCCAGATAGACTGGAAAGAAGGTGTTGAGATCCAAAGTGAGAGCCAACTTCACTCGTCTTCCGCAAGATTCATCTCCATGGCACTGCGGCTATGAAGATTGTCCCGGCTGCTGTGCTCCATGTCCACTCATATGCTGAACTGATAAGTGAGGCTTTGGGCCTACTCCAGGCTGCTCCGGGTTTGGACCTGAGGACTCAATTTTGGTTTGGAATGCTCTTGTTTGTTTCAGTTGTTTCCATGATTTTTTTTTCTTTCTTTTGTGCATCGAGTGTTGGTCTTTTATTTACATTTTTATTCTCTTCTTTCTTTAATTGGGTTCTTTCAGGTTTCTTGCTTTGTGGATACCTGTGAGCGAGCAGCTCTCAAGGTTGCATAATTTATACATTCTTTGATAATAAATATACTTGAATCTTGAATCTTATCTGGAGAGGACCAGATGTTCCTTGAGGTGCTAACTCAGTAGCAATTGGATTAGTAAGCTGTAGACTTTAGTGGTCTGAGTCAAATCCTGAGTGGCCAAATGCAAAAGATGTTGAACTACATCACTTGGGGTCAGTATATTCATTTTCAATGCCTACTAACTGCCTCAGAGCACTTCTATTCACTGTGCCTCATCGGCCATCTTCTAACAATCTCTGTCAATCAGTGTGCATACCTAACATACTCTTGCATTAACTACTCTTGCAGCCTGTTTCAGGACTAACTATACAATAACATCAGACATTTTGCCAAAAAACATAGCACAGGACTTACTTGCCTCCCTTTTGCAAGGCACATAAACACTTCTTAGCAACATGGAGTGAAAGGCAGAAGACCTCTAAGCAGCCCTTAATTCCTATAGGAAAGATGGTGCTGGCCATCGATGAACAACCTCTTACTAAGGTTGTGGCCAAAGGCTCAAGGGATTGTACTCTCAACCTGATCCTTCTTTTCATGTTGCACCTCTACCTCGATCTACAAACTCTTCTGAATTACAGGGAAACAGTGCAAGCACATTTTCCTCATTCCTGCACTACATCTTTGCCTTTATTAGTCTTTTGTTTCAGACCGCAAAGGCTGGAAACTCGGTGAACTAAAACAGTTAAGGACAGTGAAGATGACGGCACAAAGTCCCAGGATTTCACACTTGCAACTTTTATTTTTTCTCCAACAAATTCTTCACACAGTGGCACATAAGTGAGATGTTCATATTCACACAATTGTACATAATCTGATGTTAATATGCTCGACAAAGTAGTCTAAAACTACCCATTATATCAGTCCATCATCTGTTGGGTCCCCTCTCCCACTGTTCCCATCTGATCACCATACGTTCCTTACTTGATTCCATAACCCTTTCCCATCAGATTCCATCATCTGCAGCCCTTTATTGTCTCCAACTATTAGCTCAATCCTCTTGCTTTTTTCCATCCTTCTCTCCTCTTTTCACCTTCCCATACTTAGATTTGCCTATGATTTGACAGCTCTTGCTCCAGCCCCTCCCTCACCTCTTTATATAGGCTTATCTCCCCTCTATCTTCCAGTTCCCACGAAATATCTGAATCAAGAGTGTCAACCTTTCAATTCCTTTCACCAATGCTACTTGACTCACTGAATTCCTTCAGAAAGCAGCATTGATCATCAAGTACCCCACCATCTAGGCTATGCTTTCTTCTCATTGTACCATCGGGAAGGAGGTACAGGAGCCCAATGTCCTTACCACCAGGTTCAGGAAAAGTTATTACTCCTGAGAGTTCTCATTAGGGATGACTTCACCTGGTTCCTTAATACCACCTCACTGAAGAAGAGAGCACAGCAGTGCCTTCACTTCCTTAGGAGATTGAGGCAAGCGAGGCTCACCCCCACCCATCTTAACTGCATTTTATAGGGGCACCATTGAGAGTGTCCTGATAAACTGCATCTCCATCTGGTATGGGAGCAGCCAAGCATTGGAATGGAAGTCCCTATAAAGGACCATAAGAACAGCTAAGAGTATCATTGGGGTCTCCCTGGCATCCATCGGGGGACTTATCAGGAGCATTGCATACCCAGGATCCTTAGTTGTTTTGTACCTTAAAATACTTAATTTATGCACTGTAGTTTTGTTTATTTATGTGTAATTCATCTGTAGATTTCATCTTTACTTTCATAAGTTAGTGTGTGTTATGTGTACTACTGTCCTTTACACCCTGGTTTAGAGAAGCATTGTCTCGGTTGATGGTATACATGTGTATAGTTAAATGACAATAACCACGACTTGATTTGACTACTTTTCAATTATCCACTTCCTGAACCAGTGTGGACAACATCACACACCACAACACTGATCTGATCACTGAACACAACCTCAAGGACTCTACGTTCTCAGCATTATTTATTTATTTTGTATTTGCACAGTTTGTCTTCTTTTGAAACATCAGTTGCTTGTCCGTTTTATGTATAAGTTTTCATTGATTCTATTATATTTACTTGTTCTATCATGAATGCCTGCAAGAAAATTAATCTCAGGGTAGTATTTGGTGAGTGTGTGTGTGTGTGTGTGTGTGTGTGTGTGTGTGTGTGTGTGTGTGTGTGTGTGTGTGTGTGTGTGTGTGTGTGTGTGTGTGTGTGTGTGTGTGTGTGTGTGTGTGTGTGTGTGTGTGTGTGTGTGTGTGTGATAATAAATTTACTTAGAAATTAGAACTTTAAATTATGAACTTGCTTGTTATTCCAGACTCTAACATTTGCAGTCTTTTGTGTCTCTAGTCTATAGCCCAATTTGGAGTTGGAGATGAATGGATGGAGAGCCATCATGAATGATTTGCTAGAATAGAGCTTGAAGCCTGTTCTTTGCCAGACAGGTGGCCAACCCAATTTGCACTCTTGACCCAATCATTATCTAATATACAATGATGTAACTTTCATTGCAAAACAAACAATGTTTGCCTGAGTTGCAGAGAAAAATCAGACTTTTGCTAAACAAGCTCAGAATGCTCTCATTTGGGCTGTGTTTTAAATCATTTAAAGGACTTGAACGTAGTGCCTGGAATCCAGTGAACTGTCAGCTAGGGTGCTGGAGCCATACCCCAGAGAAGCAGTAACGGTTCTGTTGTAATTTCAGCATTTATCCTCCTATCCATGCTGGTTCACCATTGTTGTTGTATGTCAGCCAAACAGCTATCCCCGCTGGCTACTGAGAGGGAGTAGTTCAAAGCTGGCACACACCCTTGTAATATTGCAACATCAAATAGAAGAAGTCAACAATCAAATTATTTCAAACTATTTGTTGATTTCTTTCTTTGAGGTGAGTTCAGGAGGTGCTTTTGCTGTTAGATTCATGTTTAGTTGTATATGCAGAAAGGAGGGTGTAGGCTGGTGAGTGTACCTCTAAATAGTTGATGTTAAATTATGGTTGGACATTGATTGATCTAACTATTCTATATACTCTGATGGGAATTCTCTTCACAGACAGTCATCAATATGGAATGATAGGCAGGCAACTTTTAAGTGCTCTAGTTGTGCTCAAAAAGTGATTATGCAGAATTAATAATTCTGGATCAAATGTTGTCCATGTGTTCATTTTAACTTTAATCCATTCCACTTTTGAATGCTTGTTTGATTGCTAATTTCTTTGGCAATAATTCCTGAAATTACACTGCAAATTAATTGTACTCTGTGTTGTCATTCCACTAACTTCTAGCAGTATGATATTATAATGTAAACAGAACAATTATTTATAGTTCTTAAATAAATTGGAAAATACATTAATTTTGCACACTAGTTATTACTACCACTGCTATGAAGTATTTGGGCAGCATGCAGTTGTAAAAATATGTACATTACTCTGATCCTGATGGCATTCCTGGAAGTTCCCACATTTTCTGGCAGATGGAGCATAGGTGCTTGTCGAAGTGGTCTCCCAATCTATGTCAGGTCTCACTGATATATAGGAGGCTACATCGGGACTACCGGACACAGTAGGTGACCCCAATAGACTCACAGGTGAAGTGTTGCCTCACCTGGAAGGACTGTTTGGGGCCCTGAATGGTAGTGAGGGAGGTGGTGTAGGGGCAGGTGTAGCACTTGTTCTGTGTGGAGGGACGAATAGACAAGGGAGTCACGTAGGGAGCGATTCCTGTGGAAAGCAGGAAGTGTTGGGTGGGGGAAGGGAAAGCTGTGCTTGGTGGTGGAATCCTGTTGGAGATGGTGGAAGTTGTGGAGAATTATATGCTGCATGCGGAGGTTGGTGAGGACAAGAGGAACTTTATCCCTGGTAGGGTGGCAGGAGGATAGGGTAAGAAACATAGAAACATAGAAAATAGGTGCAGGAGTAGGCCATTCGGCCCTTTGAGCCTGCACCACCATTCAGTATGATCATGGTTGATCATCCAACTCAGAACCCTGTACCTGCTTTCTCTCCATACCCCTGATCCCTTTAGCCACAAGGGCCATATCTAACTTCCTCTTAAATATAGCCAATGAACCGGCCTCAACTGTTTCCTGTGGCAGAGAATTCCACAGATTCACCACTCTCTGTGTGAAGAAGTTTTTCCTCATCTCGGTCCTAAAAGGCTTCCCCTTTATCCTCAAACCCCTCGTTCTGGACTTCCCAAATGTGAAAGAATGTTCAAATTACTGAACAATTACTGGACATTGGGAGGACAACCAAGGTAGGATTTATACAGTGAGCTGTAGGGGACTGGGGAATGCAGTAGAACAGAGGGAACTGAAAATACAGATCCATAATTCCATGGAAGTGGTGGCAGATAGAAAGTGATCGTAAACAGAGTGTTTGGCACATTGGGTTTCACAAAGTTTTAAGTACGGGGTTGGGACATTTTGCTGAAGTTGTATAAGATGTTGGTAGGCCTAATGTGGAGTACTGTGTGCAGTTCTGACAACCTACTTACACGAAAGATAACAATAGGAGTAAGAACAGACATGCGGCCACCAGAAGAAGCAGAATCTCCTAATGGCCACCCATTTTAATTCCACTTCCCGTTCCCATTCTGATATGTCAATTCATGGCCTCCTCAACTGTCGCGATGAGTTCCTCCAACTTAGTTTGGAGAAACAACACCATTTATTCCGTCTGGGTAGCCTCCAACAGGTGGCATGAACATTGACTTCTCAAACTTCTAGTAATGCCCTCCTTTCACCATTTCCCATCCCCTTCTCGCTCTCTTATCTTATCTCTTTGCCTGTCCTTCACCCACCCCCCTTTTCTTCCTTCCATGGCCTTATGTCTTCTCCTATCGGATCCCCCCTTTTCCAGCACTGTGTCTCTTTTACCAATCAACTTCTCAGCTCTTTACTTCATCCCTCCCCCTTCCAGTTTCACCTATCATCTCGTGCTTCTCCCTCTCCTCCCCCACCTTTTAAATCTATTCATTATCTTTTATTCTCCAGTCCTCCTGAAGGGTCTCAGCCCAAAATGTTGACCGTACCTTTTTCCATAGATGCTGCCTGGCCTGCTGAATTCCTCCAGCATTTTTGTGTGTGTTGCTTGGATTTCCAGCATCCGCAGATTTTCTTTTGTTTGTGATAGGTGAACAGAAGCTTGGTTGTGATGGTCTACGGTTAAGTGGTCCGATGAAACTCCCTGCTGAGGTTACAATATGAAGGAATATATTTTAGGTTCATACTGTAACAGGATTAATGCCTTCAAGAAGGAGGGGAAAGGAAGTGGAGAAAATACAAAAATGAACTCAATGTGCAGAACACTGGAATCAGCATGAATGTTCCACTTTAATGATGAAAAAAGTGACTTTCCCTTCTCCCACCATAATTGCAACAGAAGAATCTGGATTGCTTATGTGGTAAAATGCACAGTGACCTGGAGTGACGCTATATCTGCCTTTTACTTCTTTAATGCAGCTGCGCTTTTCAAATAGCTGCAATATTGCACTGATTTTTTTTCTCAAGCTTGGCTTAAGTATTTGAATTCTAACCATTTATCTGATGCAAGGATTTACCATTGCAGTCTACAGGATTAAAATCCTTCATTGGGATTCCAGTTTCTTTTGCTGTTGTACTTCAGCATATCTTTAATATCTGGAAACTTGGCACCATAGTAACAAAAGCAAACTTTGAAAGAAGTTCTCATTTATTTTCTCTTATAAGCAGAACATTGATGCTTTATCATGTTTACGAAGTCCAATAAAAATAAACAATTAAATCACTATCAGAAACTCAATCTAGCTTTTCTAAATGTAATAATATATTTATTTGGTTAAGCATTTAATTATATGAATTAAATGTTTAAAATATTTTACAAATTGGTAAAGACAATAGTTCCCTTTAATGGAGTAGCTTGTTCCTTTGAAGTCTTTTTGCATTTGGGTGGTCTTTTTATATTAGCGTTTGGATATACTCCCTGCTCCTTGTATACCTTCACAGGCTGAATAATAGCATTGAGTCATTCCAGTTCCATTCAGCTCCAGTGTCAGTTGACCACAGTCCACATTCAATACCATTTATCTATTTCTTAAGGCACCTGTAACTCAATATAATAACACAATGTCACCCATAGCCAATGAAGCCTCTTTTCTCCTTAAATGAATCATCGTCCCAGTGTCGTATATAATCCATTCTGCTGCTTGTGATTTGCAGTTTCAATGAATTATACAATGACCCATTAAGTCTTGCCTGGGACTAAGCAAATGTTTTTTGTTCTAATTTGGCAGAAGCAGATGTGATATGGAGAACAGGTACCCCTGGGAGTTGTCAACTGACAAGGCAGTGAAGTGGGCCTCAGAAAGGGGAAGATAACTCATCCATGGAGAATTCATTGACCCTCATCTCTTTGTTTTGGTCCTTTAAAGTCTGCCAATTATACCAGACAATTCTACTTCTACAGAGACAACAGACAGTCATTTTGCTGAGTTACATGTCAAGGAAATTTTCTTGAGCAGCATTTTGAGAAAGCACTTCTGGGTATTTCTCTTGGTTCTTGATCAGACATACTCTATGTTATTTGGTATCTTTAAGTGTGTAGAATTGGCACTGACCTGAGCAACACAGACTGGATAAGCATGTTGCAACAGAGTTTGTAATCTTTTTGATATTATCTTTGAAAGTGGTGCAAATAAAAACACAGAATTGTGAAGCAGACATTTCAAAACAATAACTAGCAATTAATATAGTAAATTAAAAATAGTACACATTTTGAAATGCCAAAATGAAATTTTCTCAGTTGACTGTCTTCTCTGAAAGATTTTCCCGGCTGCAACTCTAACAACTTCGGAAATAACCTGGTATAATGCCCAAGAGACCATTCCACTTCCTATTTGGAGGCATAGGCAATGAGTACCGACAAACCACCAAAATGTGAGAACAATGATAGCCATCATACTGACCACGTCCAACAAGCCAGCACATACCCTTTCCAACAGTGGTCCACGAATACCAACCAAAATTGACATTTTTTTTGTCTTTTCCTTGATCTATGATTATGGAGGGCAGCTTTATTGGTTGGGTTTTGTTGTTCTGCTTGTATTCTAAATAAGCTTAGCACAATCTGTCACAAAAATGATGAGATTTGTGATCTTGTACATGTACACAGTCCAACTGTTCACTTAAGAGTATGTATGATATTTAATTTCTCAGAACTTAAATATAATGTCCACTATTATTCTAACATGAATCAGTGTGATAAATTAATTTTTTTGACAGCAGCATCATCTCTCTGAATTAGTCCCATCTTCCAGCTTGGGACTCATTGCCTTCAATGCCTAGACTATCAATCTCCTTTGCTAGGGATTTCAAATGCTGGGATTTGCTTCCACCAATTTCTCAAGAAGTGCATTCCAAGTACTCACCACTCTCCAGGTTGAAAGACACCCTCCTCTAAATCTCTTGACCTTTACCCTCTCTGTCCTCTAGTTTCATTCACCGATAATATGGGGGAAAATCCTATAGGCTACCCTATCTGAACTCATCATAATTTTGTATACCTCAATCATATTCCATGTTAACTTTCTCCACTTTAGAGAGTACAGTCCAACCCTTTCTGGTCTCCCCTCATAACTGAAATGCTCGATCTGAGGCAATGTCCTGGTGAATCTCCAATGCACCCACCCTAGCATTCTGTCATCCTTCATAGAGTGTGGTGACTAGAACTACGTGTAGTACTCCAGCTGAGGTCTGACCAATGTCTAATAAATTTAGAGCATAACCTCCTTACTCTTTCAGCATGAGTCATTTGCCACTCTTGTCCAACTCATCACCTGCAGCCTCTTTAAACCCACTTCTCTTCCACAGCTCTTGTTTACTCATTCAAACTAGCCAGCCTCAACCAGTTGCTCCTGGCCTTCAGTTACCTTGTTGCCTTGTCAAGTTATATATCTGTTCTCTCTTACTTCGTAGCCGCTGGTGGCTTATTATTTTACAGTTTATTATTAATGTTATTGCTCAACACAAAATTGTCTTCACTGTTCTGTGTTTTGGTCAAGCCTCCTCTACATTTCTCTCTCCTCATTTGAAACACTCCAGGGGCCCAACTGTTTTCCAAGCCTTCATCAATGAGATCCTCTGATACATGCTACAGAGGTACGTGTTTGACGACTTCAACGACATCCTCATCTTCTCCATGGATCCCCAAGAACATGAATGTCACATCTGATCAATCCTTCTGTACTTTCTTGAAAACCACTGTACTGCAAGTTGCAGAAATGCCATTTCCACACCCCAGTCATTTCCTTCCTAGATTATATTCTTTCACCCCAAGGCATAACCATAGACCCAAAGTGCATGCTGTCATTGAATGGCTTCGACCGTGCTCCCTCAAACAGGTACAGTGCCTCTTATGCTTCTCCAGCTTCCACCTCTGGTTCATCAGAAACTACAGCCAAATTGCTGCTTATCTCACCTCCTTCACCAAGTTGCCTACCTCATGGATGACCTGGTCTCCTGCAGCAGATCATGCTTTTGAGGAGCTCAAGAGATGCTTCACCACCACTAACATCCTCTGCCATCCAAACCCCACTGGACCTTTTGTGGTAGAGGTGGACGCATCTGATGTGGGTGCAGGGGCCATCCTCTCCTAGCAAGGACTGGATGGGAATACGTACCCCTGTGCTTTCTTCTCGTGCAATTCAGCCCTACACAGTACTGTAATGGGCCTCAGAGGAAAGGAGTCATTATGTGATGGGGATCATTGATCCCTTCCTCATCTGGACTGACCACCAGGACCTCATATCCATTCAACAGACCTGCCAACTCAACCCACATCAGGCTTGCTAGCACCTCTTCTTCAGCAATTCAGCATTACCATCTCCTACTGAACCAGCTCCAAGAACACCAAGGCCCTGTTCTGATGAAGCTGAGACAGAGATCAACCTTCAGCCCATCATTCCATCCTCGTAGGTCTTAGCCCCAATCACCTGGGGCATTGAGAACCAGATCAGCCAGGCCTTATAGCAAAGCCTACTCTGGCCAATACACCCGACAACTGCATGTACGTGCCTGTGCCTCTGTGCTCTAAGGCACTCCAGTGAGCCCACTCCTCCTGCTGTCCAGGTACGTGTTGGACTCTGGATTTTATGTGAAGCTAGTTCTGGTGGCGCACCAAAGTCGAAGATCTGTGTCATTAGTTCATTGCTTGCCCTCAATGGGCCCACAAGGCTCTGACAGCCCCTGCTGGTCCTTTGACACACAAGGTCCCACGTCACCATAGATTTCACCACCTTCCAATGGGGCCATATTGGTGGTCTTGACAGTGGTGGACTGGTTCTTCAAGGTGGCCCACTTCATTGCGTTTCCAAAACTTCCATCAGCCGCTGAGATGTCAGACATGGTTCTCCAACATGTAGTTCACCTCCGTGGCCTCCTCAGAATATTGTGTTGGACCAGGTAATGCAATTTTTCTCCCACTTCTTGGTGAGCGTTCTCTTCCCTCCTCTACATCTCAGTGGGTTTGTTCTCTGGCTGTCATGGCCAGTCAGAAAAAGTTTTTATAATGCTTTGCCATCTCTAACCCTTCCACCTAGAAGAAGTATCTACTCTGAGCTGAGCTGTCCCACAATCTACACACCTCCTCTGCACAGGTAGGTCACCCTTTTCAGTGTTTCATGCCTACCAACCCCCATTGTAGCCCTCACAGGAGCAAATAGTCTCATTCTCATCTTCCAGCACCCTGGTTTGCTAATACTGGAATGTTTGGAAGAGAGCACAGAGAGTTATCTTAACTATCAACCATGCTTAATATCACCAGGCCAACTGCTGTCGGCACCTGGCCAGACTACTCTCACCTGGAGATCATGACTGGCTGTCCACCTGAGATCTCCTCCTTCCAATGACTCCCACAGGCTCCCGCCCTGTTATACTAGTCCCCTTAAGATTACCCATTTCATCAATCCAGTCAACCATCTCTCAGGATCACATGTACCTTCCACTTGCCCTGCCTCAAGCCCATTGTCCAAGGACCACTCTACCCACTGGTGCCTGCATACCTGGAACCTAGGATGATGGAAGGTGCTCCAGAGTACACAGGTCGCTGGTTGATGGATTTACATTGTCGAGGATGGGATGTACCGTCCAGTTACATCTTGGACCCATCATGCCTCGAGGAATTTCATTGGACCCTTCTGGATCATCCTAGGCTGTTGGAGGCTGGCCTTAGGGGGGAGGGGTTCTCTTAGTCCTTCATCCAGCTAACAGGAGTCACCTAACACTTGTTTCCAACTCGTCACCTGCAGCCTATTTAAACCCAGCCCTTCCACAGTCCTTTATTACTCCTTTGAAACAGCTAACTTCAACCAGTTGTTCCTAGCCTTCAGTTACCTTGTTGCTTTGTTGAGTTAAGTATTTGCCTTTCCTGTTTTGCGGCTCCTCATAGCTTGTTACTTTGCAGTTTATTATTAAAGTTAACGCTCTCTGCTAAATCATCTTCACTACTCTGCCAGCCTCCACTATATTTCCCTACAGCCCTGACTAATGAAGTCCTTTTTCACAATGTTATTCAACTGCACTGACAAGAATCATTGGGCCTTCACACCAAGATGACTCAGTTTCCCCCTAATTCCTTTGATCTTGCTATTTATAGTAATTTAAGAGTGAATTAAAATTTCAGGTCAGAGATCTAATCATGGATCTTCAACTTCACAGTTCAGAAAGTTCAAAGTAAATTTATTATCAAAGTCATGTATGTCAGAATAAATTACTCTAAGATTCAATTTCTTGTGAGTGTTCACAGTAGATACAAAGAAACACAATAGAATCCATTAAAAATCACACACGACAGAGACTGACAAACACTAATGTACAAAAGAAACAAACTGTGCAAATACTAGATACTAAATACTAGAAAATGAGGCAGGAGAAATAATAACGGGGACAAGGAGATGACAGATGAACTAAATGAGTATTATACATCAGTCCTCACCGTGGAAGACACTAGCAGTGTGCCTGATATCGTAGTGTGTGAAGGAAGAGAAGTGAGTGTAGTTACTATTACAAGAGAGAAGGTGCTCAAAAAGCTGAAAGACCTAAAAGTACATCATCTGGACTAGATGAACTGCATCCTGGGGTTCTGAAAGAGGTAGTGTTAGAAATTATGGCACCATTAGAAATGATCTTTCAAAAACTATTGGATTCTGGCAAGGTGCCAGAGGACTGGAAAATTGCTAATGTCACTCCACTCTTTAAGAAAGAAAGATGGCAGTAGAAAAGAAATTATAGACCAGTTAATCTGACCTCAGTGGTTGGGAAGATGTTAGAGTCAATTGTTAAGAATGAGGTGATAGAGTACTTGGTGACAAAGGACAAGATAGGACAACATCAGCATGGTTTCCTTAAGGGAAAATCCTGCCTGACGAATTTGTTGGAATTCTTTGAGAAGATTACAAGTAGGATAGATAAAGGGATGCAGTGGATGTTGTATATTTGGACTTTCAGAAGGCCTTTGACAAGGTGCCACACATGAGGCTGCTTACCAAGTTAACAGCCCATGGTATTACAGTAAAGCTGTTGTGCTCTGTATCTCAGTTTCAGAAGGCTCTTATTTTTCTCTCTGCTTATATCTGCTCCAGATAGATTGGTTGCCATTACAAATCTTCTCCCCCGTCTCTCAGTTGATACTAATCAATTACTTTGTCTTGGGCTCTGAACCATCACAGACACCCCCTTTGTTTCCCCCACTTTTTCAATATTTATCTACCTTTCTTTACAGATGCTGCTTGTCCAGCTGAATATTTCCAGCCTCATCTAAACACAATACACCTAGACACACAGACTTGTCTTGCAGAGATCAGACCTTATGCAAGATTGCTGCCAAGGAGGTTGAAACTCTGCCATCCAGGGTAACCCTCTATTCTAACATATTTTGAGCTCTGGGATGTGTTCTGTGAGCTGATGCCCTTCCTTGGGGAAGAGCTAAGTTCATGGATGAATAATTGGCTGTCCATTGTTACAGAAGTACATTTGTAGTAGGAAAGACAATACATGCCATTAATACTTAGAAGCAGGCCCATTGTCCCACTTAGGCTATGCCAAATCCTAGAGCATTTCTATTCCCGCTTATTCCTCTGCGATCTGTTTTCTCACTTGTGCCTGTTCACACACCACCCCTCCCCAACCCCAAAAACAAAAATTCCCACCAGTTCGCAATTTAGAGTGAAGTCAATGAATCTAACAACCATGTGAAGTGGGTTGAAGTCAGAACACGGAGGGTGGGGGGAGGGGAGTCTCATGCAGTCATTAATAGACTGCAATGGAGGTCAGGTTTGGACCTGGCACGTTGTTTTTCTTGGTTCCAGAATCCATGATCTAGAGAAAATAAAATTGTCAACAGCAGAAGAATGGAGCTAGGAGAATGTGTGTTATCTCTTCTGTGACTTGGGTCAGTTCCAATTTGCCTACCTTCACACAGGCCAACAGCAGACACTATCTCATTGGCTCTTCACTCAACCCTGGGACACCTGGACAATGAAGATACATGCACCATGATGCCTTTTATTGACTACAGCTCTGCATTCAACACTACCATTCCCTCAAAATTAATCAATAAGCTTCAAGACTTAGGCCTCGCTACCTCCTTGTGCAACTGGATCCTTCATTTCCTCACTAGCAGACTACAGTCAGTTTGGACCGGCAATAACATCTTCTCCACAATCACCATCAGCACAGGTGCACCACATGGCTATTTGCTAATCCCACTGCTCTACTTGCTTTATACTTATGACTGTGAGGCTAAGCACAGCTCCAATTGTCATATTTAATTTTGTTGACAACACCATTGTTGTTGGTTGAATCAAAGGAGGTGATAAATCAGCATATAGGAGGGAGATTAACAATCTGTCTGTATGGTGCTACAACAACATCTCACTGAATGTCAGTAAAACCAAAGATCTGATTAGAAACTACAGGAGAATGAAGCCCAAGGTTCATAAACCATTCCTCAACAGGGAACTGGAGGTGGAGTGAGTCAGTAACTTTAAATTCCTTGGCCTTATATTTAAGGAGATCTATCTTGGGACCAGCATATATGGTGGTCAAGGCATGGCAGCTCTTCTACTTTCTTAGATTTGACATGTCAACTAAAACTTTGTGTAGATTTGGCATGTCATCTAAAACTTTGATGAACTTCTATAGATGTACAGTGGAGAGTATCCTGACCAGCTGTATCACAGTCTGGTGTGGAAACACCAATGCCCATGAACTGAAAAACCTACAAAAAGTAGTGGGTACAGCCTAGTCCTTCACAGGAAAAGACCACCCCCACCAGTGAGCACATCTACAAGGAGCACTGGTATAAAAAAGCAGCATCTATTATCAAGGACCGCCACCATCAGTTCATGCTCTCTTCTCACTGGTGCCATTGGGAAGAAGTTACAGGAACCTTAGGTCCCACACCACCAGGTTCAGGAATGGTTATTACCCTTCAACCATCAGGCTCCTGTACCAGAACAGATAATTTAACTCACCTGAGCACTGAATTGATTCTACAACCTATGAACTCACTTTCAAGGGCTTGACAACTCAGTATGTTCTCAACATTATTTAAAATTTATTTACTTATTGCAGTATTCTTTCTCTTTTTGTGTTTGTCCAGTTAGTCATTTTTGCGCATTGGTTGTTTGTCCATCTTGGTGTATAGTTTTTCTTTGATTCTATTGTGTTTTTGTATCTGCTATGAATGGTCACAAGAAAATGTATATCAGGGTAGTATATGATGACGCATATATATCTTGATAGAAAATTTACTCTGAACTCTGAACTTATTTCTTGGCCCAGTATGTAAGTGCAGAAAGTATGGCAGCACCCGTACTTCCTTAGAAATTTGCAAAGATATGGCATGACATCTTTGACAAGCTTCTATAGATGTGTGGTGGAGAGTATATTGACTGGCTGCATTATAGCTTGTTATGGAAACACCAACGACCTTGAATGGAAAATCCTACAAAAAGTAGTGAATATGGCCCAGTCCATCACGATTAAAGCCCTCGCCACCACTGAGCACATCTACGTAATGCATTTTGCAGGAAAGCAGCATGTATCATCTGCAACTCCCACTGCTTAGGTCAGGGGTCGGCAACCTTTTTGCCTCTGTGGGCCGGATCGCATATTAATGAGCGGATTGTGGGCCAGATAAATGCCATAAAAAACTTGAAATATGGGAATTATCCATTTAAATACATATAGTTATGTTTTGCCTCAAATTAATGAATAACACATGCTAGAAAATCATTTTTGCTTAACCAAGGATGCCAATTAGTAATCAAAGAACTCAGTTTAGTTGCAATTTATTTCAATCAAGGCATCTTTTGAATCTATTAAAAGGACACAACGTCTTTAAACATAAAATGTATGAACATGATGCATTGAATGGTGGTAATTTAAGTATAATAAAAAGAAAATTTTAATGCAAACAGTTGATAAGTCAACATGAAATGAAACTTCATGCTGTTTGTTGCTTGAAAGCTTCTCAATATTGGGTGTCAGACTTGTTGATGCCAAGAGCAAGACATTATCCAGATGGGCATCAGTCAATCTTGTTCTCAAATGGCTCTTGGTATGCTTCATTTTTAAAAATAATTGCTCACACAGATAAGTGCTGCCAAACAATGATGCCATCTTTTTTGCATGGTCCACTAAGTTAGGATACTTCCTACTTGGATGAATATAAGATGTCAAGCACTGACACATCTTCAGAATGAAATTTCAATCTCAATATGTCGTCACTCTGCATCTCAATCAATTCCATTTGAAAAGTTTCTGATGCAGTGTCCACCTTTTGAGGTGCACCCCCTCCGATCTACTCCTATCATTTCGCATTTCCCCCTCCCACCTCTACTTTCAAATCTCTTACTATCTTTCCTTTTGGTTAGTCCTGACGAAGGGTCTCGGCCCGAAACGTCGACAGTGCTTCTCCCTATAGATGCTGCCTGGCCTGCTGTGTTCCACCAGCATTTTGTGTGTGTTGTTGATATGTTGGGACCAGGTTAGATCCTCAGAGATCTTGACACACAGGAACTTGAAACTGCTCACTCTCTCCACTTCTGATCTGTCTATGAGGATCGGTGCGTGTTCCTTTGTCTTACCCTTCCTGAAGTCCACAATCAGCTCTTTCATCTTACTGATGTTGAGTGCCAGGTTGTTGCTGTGACATCACTCCACTAGTTGGCATATCTCACTCCTGTACGCCCTCTCGTCACCACCTGAGATTCTACCAACGATGGTTATATCATCAGCAAATTCATAGATGATATTTGAGCTATGCCTAGCCACACAATCATGTGTATATAGAGAATAGAGCAGTGGGCTAAGCACACATCCCTGAGGTTTGCCAGTGTTGATCCGCACAGATTGTTGTCTTCTGGTTAGGAAGTCAAGGATCCAATTGCAGAGATAGTTCTGCAACTTCTCAATCAGGATTATGGGAATGATAATATTAAATGCTGAGCTACAGTCGATGAACAGCATCCTGACATAGGTGTTTGTGTTGTCCAGTGGTCTAAAGCCATGTGGAGAGCCATTGAGATTGTGTCTGCCGTTGACCTATTGTGGCGATAGGCAAATTGCAATGGGTCCAGGTCCTTGCTGAGGCAGGAGATTAGTCTAATCATAACCAACCTCTCAAAGCATTTCATCACTGTCGATGTGAGTGTTACACAACGGATCAACGAAAATCAACGTATTTTCAACGGATGCTGCCCAACCTGCTGAATTCATCCAGCTTGTTTGTACGTGTGGATTTGACCACAGCATCTGCAGTGTACTTTGTGTTTCCCACATGGTTCTTCTTAGGCACTGAAATAATTGTTGCCTTTTTGAAGTAAGCAGGAACTTCCACTCATAGCAGTGAGAGGTTGAAAATGTCTTTTCTTGAGTAATTTTCCTCACATCTCTATGGGTAAAATACACCATATACCAATCGGACATTATTGTTGACTGACCAAAAATGCCTTGTAACTGACTATGTTTGTTTCATCTTTTCAGGCCACTCCTGAATCACTTATTCAGAAAGTATCTGTAACATCTCATCTTTGGTCTGTTTGCTGTCCTTATTCGCCTTTGTTGGTATCATGTTTACAAAATGGTATATTTTCCCACCTAGGTCTCTCATCTCAAACCTTTCGTGCGGTGACAGATGAGGTCGTCTATCCGTTGGCAACATTTCTTTTTCTGCCTTGTATTTCAGATGGAAATTGTAACTCTAAAGCCTCAAGAATAACCTTTCTATTCTTGTCACTTCTCTGCATAGGTTTTTCTTGTAGATTTGCTATGAAAGTTAGTGACTATGATTTATTTCAAATTACCTTCTTTAGAGCTAAGTGTGGAACTTCCATGCACAATTGCTTATGCACATATATCTGTGCTAATATATTTAGTTTTTGCCAATGTGACTGTTTTCCAAGTAGATGTCATTGGATTTTCAAGTTGCATTGTTGCTACTTCTGTTCCTTTTATAGAGACAATGACATGTAACTTTATTTTCTATTGTAATACAACAGACTAGTTTCAATGTACACAATCTTCATGAGTTCGTTAAAACCTGTTTCATGGGATGATGACCACTGGCATTCAGCATCTTCTTCCAGTTGTTCTGTCGGGTTTATCACATGTTCTGACATGTAAGGAATAAAAGAATTCATGTGTTAGATTAGCCCTAGAAAGTCTCTCTGTTCTTTCTTCCCCTTTGATGCTTTCATCTAAGAGATGGCTGTAACTTTTTCTGGTCTTAACTTCACTTGTCCTATTTGAACTGGCTTTCTCTCTCTTTTGTGATTCATTTGTCAGCTTTTAACTTCAGCCAGCCTTTCTGCTTCTTCCTGTTGCTTTGTGGAAATTACAGTCATGAGCTTTCCCACCTACATCATAGATTTGTAATTCATACTGCTGGCTTGCATTCTCAGTGAGTCGTGATTACTTTCTGGTGAAGCACACCCTTGTTTGCTTTAAGACACACAGTGAGGGTTCCTCATATAGCTTCACACTTCACTGCCCGTTTCTTCCATCATGTATCCTAACTGGTTACACTGCAGCTTGGAATGGAACCATCAATGCCCGGGAACAGAAAAGTCTACTGAAAGTCGTGGATACGGCTAAGTTCACCACCATTGAGCACATTAACAAGGAATTCTGCCACAAGAAAGCTACATTCATCATCAAGGATCTAGGACATGCTCTCTTCTTGCTGGAGGTACAGAAACCTCAGATCCCACATCAGCAGGTTCAGAAACAATTATTACCCTACAACTGTGGGGCTTCTGAACCAGCATGAATTAACTTCATTCACCTCAACTGCCTTTCAAGGAGTCTACAACTCATGTTCTCAGAATTATTTATTTATTTGCAAAATTTGTCTTCTTTTGCATGTTGATTGTTCGTCAGTCTTTACTTATATATAATTTACCATAACTTCTACTGTATATTTTTATTTTTCTGTAAATGCCTACAAGAAAATGAAAATGAAAAGGTAGTATTGCACATTGCACACACTTCGATAATAAATTTACTTTGACTTTTACAATGCTTGTCAGAGAGATAAAGTTAGTGAACCTTCTTTATTATTTATTTAGTTCTTTTTGGTCAAAGTTTGTTCTTTCTTGTACATTAGGCTTTTCACTAGCTGGTAAAATTCAGGCAGCCAGTAGATTTTGTGAGTTTCACTATTACCCTCTTCAACTCCATCCTCTGAAGTTTCACTTCAAGCTTTTGTTTCAATTCCATAAGACCATAATGTAGGAGTAGAATCAGGGTATTCAGCCCATTGATTCTCTCTGCTATTCAATCATGGCTGATTTTTGTCAACCCCATTGTTTTTTCACATAAATCCCTCTTACTAATTATGAACCCTTAAATATCTAACTTCAATGCACCAATACTTGGCCTCCACTACCCTCCATAGCAAATAATTCCATAGATATACGTCTGGCTGAAGATATTCTTCCTCTTCTGAGTTCATGCTCAGAATGAGATCGAAAATAACTTAGATTTTTTTTCAATATTTTGATTGAGAAAACCATTTGGTGTATTTTCTAGAAAATAGTCTTCCATTTTATTATGGATAATGTGACTTGACCAGTTTATACCTAGGTTAAATTGTTGCATTACTACTAAATTGACCCTATTACATACAAACTTTTAATTTCCTGATTTATTTCATGCTTAATTTTATAACAATTATTTGGTAGCTTAAAAAAACTCTACCATTGATATCTGCCCTTTTCTCTTTCTTAGAACAACTATATAGATTATAATTCTACCACTTGTTGTATATAACCAAAAAAAAATCTTATCATAGCACCAATCTCCCCTCTTATTAATATCACTACAACTTCTCCCTTTTTTTGTCGTTCCTAAATATACTTAAGCATTAAGCACTGAGCGTTTGTAGCCCTGTACCCATATTTCCACAATAACAATTAGATGATCTTTCCATAAATTTGATCCTTTCCCAATCACCTCTCCGTCTATCCAGTACTTAAATATGTCATCTTGACAATAAGACCATAAGGCATAGGAACAGAATAGGCCATTCAGCCCATTGAGTCTGCTCTGCCATTCCATGATGGCTGATCCCGGATCCCACTCAACCCCATACACTTGCCTTCTTGCCATATCCTTTGTTGCCCTGACTGAACAGCAAAAGATCAACTTACCCCTTAAATATATGCATGGACTTGGCCTCCACTGCGATCTGTGGCAAAGCATTCCACAGATTTACTACTCTCTGGCTAAAAACATTCCTCCTGTTCTAAAGGGCCACCCCTCAATTCTGAGGCTGTGCCTCTAGTTCGGGATACCTCCACCCTAGGAAGCATCTTCTCTACATCCACCCTCTATCTAGTCCTTTCAACATTCGGTAGGTTTCAATGAGATACCCCTACATTCTTCTACATTCTAGTGAGTACAGGCACAAATCTGCCAAACGCTCCTCATATGTTAACCCCTTCATTCCCAGAATCATCCTCGTGAACTTCCTCTGGGTTCTCTCCAATGACAACACATCCTTTCTGAAATATGGGGCTCAAAACTGTTGACAATACTCTAAGTGAAGTCTGACTAGTGTCTTATAAAAGCTCAACATTATCTCCTTACTTTTATATTCCATCCCCTTGAAATAAATGCCAACATTGCATTTGCCTTCTTTACCACAGACTCAACCTGTAAATTAATCTTCTGGGAGTCTTGCATGAGGACTCCTAAGTCCCTCTGCACCTCTGATGTTTGAACCTTCTCCCTATTTTGGTAATAGTCCCCACTATTGTTTCTTTTACCAAAATGCATTATCATACATTTCCCAACACTGCATTCCATCTGCCACTTTTTTGCCCATTCTTCCAATTTGTCCAAGTCCTGCTGCAATTGCATTACTTCCTCAGCACCACATACCCCTCCACCAATCTTCGTATCAGCTGCAAACTTTGTCACAAAACCATCAATTCCATTATCTAAATCATTGACAAACAATGTAAAAAGCAGCGGTTCCAATACCGCTGAGGAACATTGATAGTCACCAGCAGCCAACCAGAAAAGGCACCTTTTATTCCCACTCACTGTTCCCCTCTTGCCGGTCAGCCATTGTGCTATCCATGCCATTATCTTTCCTGTAACGCCATAGGATTTTATCTTGTTAAGCAGCCTCATGTGTTACTTTGTCATATGCCTTCTGAAAATCCAGGTAAATGACATCCACTGCCTCTCCTTTGTCCACCTTGCTTGTGACTTCCTTGAAGAACACTAACAAGTTTGTCAGGCAAGATTCCCCTTCACAGAAACCATGATGACTTTGACTTATTTTTATCATTAGTCTCCAAGTATCTCAAAATCTCATCCTTAATAATAGACTCCAACGCTTTCCCAATCACTGAGGTTAGGCTAACTGGCCTATAATTTCCTATCTTTTGCTTCCTCTCTTTTTAAAAAGTGGAGTGACATTTGCTATCTTCCAGTCCTCTGGGACCATGCCAGAATCAAATGATTTTTAAAAGATCATGACCGATGCATCCGTGATCACTTCAGTATTTCCATATATTTTCATGTCTGCACCAATCAAGTCAACACATGCTTCACAATATTTTATATTGATTAATTTAGAGACATAGCTTGGAATAAGCAAAATATTCTCCTTGAATGGCTTGCTTCTATTTCTGTCACTGATCTTAATTTGCTGTAAATGCTGTGAGCATTTAGATATTAGACCTTCAGTTTTGGCTATATAACATTTTTCCATACTTTGACTATATTTCACCCTTCTCTTTTTATTTATTTCACTTACTGTTATTTTTTAATTTCCCTTTTCTGCTTCCTTGAAGTTACCATCATCTTGCCAGATTAGTTCAAACCCTTCCTTTAGGACAAGTAAACCCTCCTGCAAGGATATCGGTCCCAAACCTGGCGAGGTTCTGGAAATGAAAAGCCCTTCCTCCTGGACCATCCTTGCAGCCACACATTCACTTTCACTATCCTTCCATCCTTTCTGTGCTAATCCTTCTTTCACAACTCTGATGCTTTTCTTCATCACTTGTATCTTTCACAAAATACTTGAATATCAGTTTTAAAAAATTTTTCTGAACAATTCCCTGATATTGCTATCTTTCCAGTTCAAACAGGACTAGAACTGTTTGGTAATCACAAGTATCTATCTCAACTGTGATGCATGCAATTACTGCGGATTAGAGTTTTTTAAAGAGGCAAATCCAGCATTCATCTCCTTAACATGATTTGGAATTTTACCCTATAGACCACTAGCTCCACATTTGATCTTGCTATTCCCAGAATTTTATCTTAAACTTGCACTTTAAGACTTAAATCTATGGCTTGCACTGTATTCATTTTCAGACCATGGACTATGCGCTGTTGAGAGATAAGGCTTGTGTTTCTCCTCACAGAATACAGTGCACGAGTGAGTGATGTGGGAAAACCTGTATGATTAGTAGGCACCAAGTCCTTGTGTGCTGAGAAAAGGAGCCTAAAATTTCTGTAGGCAACAAAAATCATGTGCACAACCAAGAACCCCTCCCATGTTCAGTCCCCCAGGCAAACATAAATACATCCTTTAATGTTCTAAAAACATTAATGTTTGTTAACAAACACTTTACAACATTTAACTATGTAAAAGGAAATGATAGCACCAAACAAATTGTTTCCACTAAAACTTGCAGTGCTGAGTTTTGAAGTTAGGGTGCAGCAGTGTAAACAAAGATCACTTGCTATTAGATGAGTAATCCAGAAACTGCTCACAGGATTTATAGAAGCAACGATGGATTCTTCAACATGTTTCTAGATATATTAGTTAGCTCTACTCGCCTCATACTATGAGTGTGAGGCTGAGCACATTTCCAAAGCCATATTTAACTTTGCTGATGACGCCATCATCATTGGCCAAATTAAAGATGGCCCCCTGAATGGAAAATCCTACAAAAATTAGTGGTAACAGCCCGGTCCATTGTGGATAAAGCCCTTCCCACCATTGAGCACATCTATATGGAGTGCTGTTGCGGGAAAGCAGCATCCATCATCAAAGATCCCCACCATCCAGGCCATGGTCTCTTCTCACAGCTGCCATTAGGAAACAGGTACAGGAGCCCACACCACCAGGTTCAGGAACAGCTATCACCCCTCATACATCAGATTCTTGAACCAGAGGGAATAACTTCATTCACCGCCATCACTGCACTGTTCCCACAACCTATGGACTCACTTTCAAGAACTCTTCAGTCATGTTTTTAATATTTATTTCTTATTATTTATTATCATTAGATCGCTTCTGCGTTTGCAGTTTTTTGTCTCTAGCACATTGTTTGTTTGTGCATCCTATTGGGTGTGGTCTTTCATTGATCCCATTGTCTTTCTTGGACTTACTGTGTACGCCAGCAAGGAAAAGAATCTCAGGATTATAATTGGCAACATATTAAATTTACTTAATAAACCTACTTTGAACTTTGTAAATAATCCAAATTGGGCCTATGGCCAACTTCCTGAGCATGTGACTCTAGAGATAACAGACAAATGGATAGTGTGGACTGAGTGTCCTTTTACCTTTATTAATATAGATCTCCAATCTTTCTTGCAACAATGCAACAAGAGATTGATGAGGTTGGTTGCAATCAGCAGGTAATAATGAAGCAAAAGGTCCTCTATGCAGAGTATTGCAAAGTGCATCTTGAGGATTCTGATTCATTTTGCTCCTGGTGATCTGATGGCTATGGTTAGCTTAGGCGAGAAATGAGAACTCATAGAAGCAGTAGTCTTTGTCTACTGAGAGCCACCAACAATTTTGGGAGCTTTTCAGGAATACAGCACTGATGATGCCAGATTTTGTTGGTAGCCTTACTGAAGATGAGTGGCAGCAAGTCATAGCCTTTGCTGTTGATGAAGACCATAAAGTGCCACAAGAGTGCAGTCCATCACTCATTCAATATTCAGGAAACAAACTGAATTAGTCTGGATTCTAGTTTTGCTACATTGGCCCAGCTCAATGCCAACAGTTCCAATTTCAGTCTTTACCACCTTCTTTCTTTAAATACATATTTAAAAAAGCTGATATCTGAATTCAAAGAAACCTTTCACATCTGAGTTTAATGTGCTAAGAGATATTATTCTCCTGGCCAACATTGAGCTTGGATAGAGCAATATGAATGGGAAATGATATAGTAATTGGAATAGAATGAAAAGGGAAATTAGAGTCATAGATATGGAACTATAGATGCGTAGAGAGAGACAGGACAGAAACAGGCTTGTTGGTCCACTGAGAATGCAATAACAATTAGGCACTCAATTATACTTGTTCTACATTAGTCCTATTTTTCAAAACTCTCCCCATATTCTTGAAAATTCTTCTAGATTCTACCACTCATCTATACATTAGGGCTAACTTATAGGGCTACATATTATTTGACTTACCAACCATGCTTAGGATATGGGAGGAAACTGGAGCAGACCACATAGTCCACGGGGAGAACGTGCAAACTCCACACACACAGCACTCAAGGTGAGGTTTGAATCCAGGACTGCTCCTGTAAAGCAGCAGTTCCACTAGCTGCGTCACTAGGCCAATGGTGATAATTCAAGTGACAAGAGAAGCCAAGCTAATTGCAGACATAATTGAGAAGATTGGCATATTGACAAGACAAGTAATGCTTGTGTTCATAATTCAGAGAAGACTGCAGACCATCTGGTAATATACTATTGCTGATCAGAGGAAGTACATGCAAATTGCTAATCCAAGAGCTTCTTTGTTCTTAGATAAAGGATAGAGAAATAATTGATGACCATCTTAGCTGCAAAGGAGACTGGCAGAGAGAATAGATGGAGGCATGTTTTGTGTTAATTGAGAGTAAATACGAAAATATATGGAAATAATGTAAAATCCACATTCCGAAATACTGAGAGAAAACAAGTGATTGGAAAAATGATCAAATTTCTGAAAGACTAACAAAATCACCTATAGTATATTAATTTTTTTTTAAAAAAATTATTGTTATTCATTACAACTGCTAGTATCCAAGTTTAAAATTGAAATTGGTTATGAACATTTCATAATATAATCTCCAATGAACATTGGATATTTTTTCAACAACCAGTGATCTATTAACGGTGCATTCTGCTTCACAAAATACTTATAAAACTGCTTTTAAGTTACTTTAAGTAACACAATGTAACTAACAAAGTTAAAGACATTCATTATACATAATATCACCAAACAGGTGGGCTGTTTTTTTCTCAGTAAACATTTAAACCCTCACCAAGAGCAGATCTTGAATATTTCAAGGCATTTCAAGGGTTTATTCTTATTTTCACCTCCTTTGCCTGAGTGCCAATAAACTTGTATTCTTTTGTAGCAACTGAATCAGATCAAGGGTGTTCTTTGTAATCCACTTGGAGGCTGGTATGTTAAAATCTGTTCAGGCTGACTTTCTTTGCAGGCTACTGCAGCAACGCAGGTGTGGAACAAGGTGTTTTCTTCAAAATTCCACCATTCTCTGATGTCTGGCTCTTTTGTGTTTGTCAGCTGGTGGCTTACCCACACAACCTGAAGGAAAGCGAAAAAAAAATCTAAGCTTTGTTGTCTGTCTTGCACTTCAGAAGATAAATCTGCTAGCCAATTATTAACTCATCTGTATTAACAACACCACACATTATGGCAGGGATTTGGGTGTATTTTAACTCTTTGTACACCGTTTAGCTTGATAATTTTATAATAACATTTAAACTGAGTTGCCATCCCCCACAAGCACGTTTGAAATGGACAATAGTCTGTAAATCTGGAATGATCCTCTTAATTAATTAGCAAAGGTACAGGTTATAGTGTTGCCCTATAAGTTGCACAGTAATTTGTAATATTACCTACTCTATACAAACACATTACCTGTATTCAATGGGTTAATGCCTTTTGGAACATCATGATGAAATAAAGGTGTTGTTTTGTAACTGAATACATAGCAGGTTCTTTTTTCCCCCAATTAAAACAAAATAATGGCATACTATGATGTGGCCTAGATGCTTGTAATTACAATGCAGTTAAAAGAGTTGTAGGATTAACATTAAAATAGACTAAAAAGAAAGTTTAGAGTGGGACACCTTGCAGTTAGCGGTTGCTTCCACTTTGCTTTTTGAGTATTTAGGACTTCAATTAACACCAGTAGAGTCAAATATGGCATTAGCAGCTTAGTTCTCCCTGTATGTTGAAAGAGTCTACCATTCGAGCATTTCATTGTAATAGCATATTGAATGGATTATCTTTAAAATGACACAATTAACAGCCAGGATGGTCATAAACAAATATAAAAATAAAAAGGAAAATAAATAAAAATGAATGCACATCTTTTTCTTTGGATGTTCAAATATAGCTGATTGATAAAGATGTAAAAGTGGAAAGTTATGCACCAATGAACAGAAAGTTTATTAATTTTTCAGAATCAGAATCAAGTTTAATAACTAGTGAGTTGTTAAAGTTTTAATAACAATAATTCTGATCTGATGAGATATTGAATGCTGCCATCACCAACCAAGAAACAGCCCACCCCGACACATTTCAAATCATAGCTGGGGACTTCAATCAGGCTTGCTTGAAGAAATCTTTGCCCATTTATCATCAGCATATAACTTGCAGCACGAGGGGGTCCCAGCACACTCGCTTCTCATATACTATGATAAGGAATGCCTACCTTTGCATTTCAGGAAATCTGATCACTTGGCTGTCTTTCCCCTGTCTGCTGAGGCGAAAGAGGAAAGCTCCAGAGATAAGAACAAAAAGGAGGTAATCATTGGGAGGCAGAGAAGCAGCTATGGGACTGCTTCAAGTTGGTGGACTGGGCTGTGTTCAAGGACTCATCAGAGGATCTGAGTGAATACATCACAGTTATCATGAACTTCATAAAGCCATCATGGTCGAGTGTGTTCCCACAATATTATTCAGTCTTCCCCAACCAGTAGCCCTGGATGAACCATGAGATCCACAATCTGCTGAAGGTCACATCAGTGGCATTCAGGTCTGGTGACCAAGTGAGATATAAGAGGTCCAGGTACAATCTCCAGAAAGTCATCTAATGTACAAAGGACCAAACTTGAATCATGAAGGATGCTTGGCAGCCATGGAGTCATAACCTTGAATGTTATTATCTCTTGCCAAGTGAAACCAAGCAACATAGGTGACAACAAGGCTTTATTTCCAGATGAGCTCAATGTCTTCTATGCTCTCGTTAACTGCCAAAACATGGAGGAATCTTCACAAACTCCCACAGCCCCCAACGACCCTGATATTTCAGTCTCCAAGGCCAAAATAAGAGCACCATTCAGGAGGCCGAACCCACAAAAAGCATCAGGCCCAGATGGGGTAATGTGCTGAGTACTAAATACCTGTGCTGATCAACAGGCTGGAGTCTTCCCTCATATCTTTACCCTCTCACATTAGCAATGTGAGGAAAACAACTACTTCAAGCAGGCTTCAATATACCGGTGCCTAAGATGAATGTGGTAACCTGCCTCAATGATTATTGTCCAGTAGCACTTACATCCACAGTGATGAAGTTCTTTGAGAGGTTGGTGATAAAACTTATCAACTCCTGCCTGACAAATAACCTGGATCTACTCCAATTTGCCAATCCAGCATTACAGGTCCACAGCAGGTGCCATGTCACTGGCTTTTACAGGCCATATTCATTCTCAGGCAGGCTGTGACGCAGCCTGTCAGTATACTCTCCACTACACATATGTAGAAGTTTTAGATGTCATGCTGAATCTCTGCAAACTTCTAAGGAAGTAGAGGCGCTACCATGCTTTATTTTTAATTGCTATTATGTGCTGTGCTCAGGGCAGGTCCTCCAAAATAGTAACACCTAGGAATTTAAAGTTGCAAACTCTCCACCTTTGATTCTCCTATGAGGACTGGCTCATGGATGTCTGGTTTCCTCCTTCCGAAGTCAATAATCAGCTCCTCGGACTTTCTAACATTGAGTAAGCAGATGTTGTTATGGCACCACTCAGCCAGAAATTCAGTCTCCCTCCTATATGCTGATCCATCACCACCTTTGAAATGGTGTTGTCAGCAAACAGTTGAGGAAATCGAGAACCCAATTGCACAAGGAGATATTGAGGCCAAGGTCTTGAAACTTATTGTTTAGTTTTGAGTCAGCAACCTTAAATTCCTCCTTATTATCATTTCGGAAGTCGGAGCTGAGCTCAGCATGTAAGTGCAATTACAAAGAAAGCACAGCAGCACTTCTACTTCTTTGGAAGTTTAGAAAGATTCAGCATGGCATCTAAATGTTTGACAAACTTCTATATATTTGTGGTGGAGAGCAAATTGACTGATTGCTTCACAGTCTGGGTTGGAAACACCAATGTCCTTAAATGGAAACAAAAGGTAGTGGATATGGGCCAGTCTATCACGGTTAAAGACTTCCCCACCATTGAGCACATCTACACAGAGCTCTATCGCAGGAAAGCAGCATCCATCATCAAGGATCCCCACCCCTGGCCATGCTCACTTCCTACTGCTTCCATCAGAAAGAAGATACAGGAACCTCAGGACCTTCACCATCAGTTTCAGGAACAGTTATTACCTCTAACCATGAGGCTCTTGAACTTCACTCAACTTCATTCACCCCAACACCGAACTGTTCCCATAAACTATGGACTCACTTTCAAGGACTCTTCATCTCATGATCTCAACATTTATAGGCATCTGTTAGTCTCGAGTGACCATGGATTTGCGCCTTGGAAAGTTTCCAGGGCGCAGGCCTGGGCAGGGTTGTATGGAAGACCTGCGGTTGCCCATACTGCAAGTCTCCCCTCTCCACACCACTGATGTTGTCCAAGGGAAGGGCAAGGGCCAATACAGCTTGGCACCAGTGTCGTCGCAGAGCAATGTGTGGTTAAGTGCCTTGCTCAAGGACACATCACGCTGCCTCAGCTGAGGCTCGACCAAGCAACCTTCAGATCATTAGACCAACACCTTATCTGTTTGGCCACGCGCCAACACTCTCATTCATTGCTTATTTATTTATTATCATTATTATTTCCTTTCTTTCTTTTGTATTTGCTCAGTTTGTTGTTTTTTTTGCACATTGGTTGTTTGTACTGTTGGGTGCAGTCTTTCATTGGTTCTATTATTTTTCTTGGGTTTACAGTGTATGCCCACAAGAAAATGAATCTCAGGGTTGTATATGGTGACATATATTTACTTTGAACTTTGAACTTTTAGTTGATTGTTTCATGAATTTCCACTCCTACATCCTTATCAGTTAATGACATTTGAACTTCCCGACAAAATGTCATGCATTTATTTCTGTTTTTATGTTTATATCTGTTTATGGCCATTGTGCCTGTTAATTATGCCAGTTAAAAGATAACCTCTTCAACGTGCTATCAAGAGGAAATGCTAAAATGGTGGACTTTTTAAAGAGAGGGAGAACTAAAATGCTAATGCCATATAGTCAGAATGACTTTACTGGTGTTAATTGCAGTTCTTAAATACTCATAAAATGGAAGTCACCACTAACACAAAATGTGGGCAACATAGTCTATGGCCAAAAAGTGTGCTGGGTGATAGTGTGGATATAACACAGGCATTTTCTATTACAAAACTACCACAAAATGGTGAATTCAAATGGTTGGTTCAAATGGTTCAGTTTAATATCCGAGAATGTACACAGTACACAGCCTGAAATTCTTACTCTTCACAGAATCATCCACGAAACAAGAAACCGCAAAGAATGATAGTAACATCAGAACCCCAAACTCTCCCCCTCCCATGTACATGCAGCAGCAGAAGCATCCACCCTCCCCTTCCCCCTCCCCCCACTTGCACCAGCTATTTGCCTATTTCAGAATTGGCTATGTTTTTGTAACCCTGACCCAGTTTTCCCACAACTTTCTTGCTTCACATTTCTATTTGGCCAATCTACTCTATGCTGGGTCTCATCAGCCCCGCTCCTTGACTCGTCTCCTGAAACTATTCACTCACGCAAGCTCATCAGTTCATCCTGCTTCTCAGCTTACACGAGGGAAAAATTACAGCAGCCAATTAACCTAGCAACCAGTATTCTTTGGGATGTGGGAAGAAACTGGAACTCCATTTAGGTAGTAGTTGGTGTTATATATTGTAACTCAAGAAACTAATTGGAGGAAAAACACAGGAGCCGGGGTGAACGTGTTGATTTAGTTTTTCTTTTGTGAGGTGCTCACATATGATGAGCTGGCATAATGACATTTGCCATTCATGTACTTCTTACATATAACCCTTAATGAATTATGTAAATGATAATGAATGCTAAATCAAACAATATATTTACATTACTCAAATATCACTTTACTCCTGTCTTAGCTATAAACTCCAACTCAGCATAGAAAGTATTTCACCTCAAAAATATTGCATATTGCTCTCTAGTCATCTTTCATATATATATGTTTCTGACAGCTCTGGACACCTTTCTTCTGGACGTGTTGGCATCCTGAACAGTGTATGGTAAGCTGCTCAATCTGCTGCTCTATCCCAGCCACCAGATAAAGTTTCAAGCTAACACTTTCAATTTGATCACTCCTAGGTGATCGGCATGTAGCTCCTCCAACACCTTAACCATGTAACCATATAACAATCACAGCACGGAAACAGGCCATTCCGGCCCTCCTAGTCCGTGCTGAACTCTTAATCTCACCTAGTCCCACCTACCCGCACTCAGCCCATAACCCTCCACTCCTTTCCTGTCCATATACCTATCCAATTTTACCTTAAATGACACAACTGAACTGGCCTCTACTACTTCTACAGGAACTACTTCTACCTTAACCCTTAACTTGGATGGTAAAACAACCCTCAATCCCCACTTAAAGCAACTCCCATCAAGAGTAAGTTCATCCTGGCGCTGGTAAAAACTGGGTGGGGGCAGGGGAGTCTGGAATTTCAGCTGCACATTCCAGCCATTTTGAGTTCTCATGTAGGCCTGAAACTGTGTGGGCTCTTTTCTGGTTTCCCTATGGATCATCTCTGCTGTAACAGGGAGACCTTCTATTTGCATTAGAGAGAATGTGTCACGACGAGTGCCTTCTTTTGTAAATTTTTCATGTACTTCCTTTTCTAAGGGTAAACAGGACAATCCATCAACATTTCCTTGATTAGCTGTCCTCTTGAATTCAATCTTGTAATTGTGCTCTCTGAGGAACAGAGCCCATCTCCGCAATCATGCTGCTGCTGTTAGTGGAACAGTCTTCTGAAAAAGGACACTAGTTAGTTAGAACTTTATTGTCATTGCTGAGGACACCAAGACTGCAGTGCTACTCCATTCAGTGCAAGCAGCATGCTGGTAATTCAATTATTAAAAACATAATGAATCAATTTAAAAGAAAATCTGAGTTACAACTGAATTAAAAAGAAACAACTCTGAAATGGGGTATGGTTCACTTGCACAACAGCCCTGGGGAGAATGCTGTTTTTCAGTCTGGATGTCCGTGTAGAGATGCTTCTATATCTGCTACAGAATGGTAGGAGATTGAACAGGTGATTACTCGGCTGGGATGAATCCATCACGATTTTGCAAACCTGCTGTAGACATCATGAGTTGTAGATGGTTTCCATATCACGTAGTTGTGTCCTAATGGATGATGGTCAGTAATGATGGTAAACGCTTTCCCATACAAGTACCTGTTAGGGCATACTCTGGAGTCAGGGTATATAGCAAAATATTAACTTCAGCAACCAATCTTTAGACCTGAACACAGATTGTAGATTAAATTTAAAATGCAGCTCTGGACAATAGTTTCCTGGACCTTTGGACATCAGCTAACTGAAAACCAGGCAATATTGATTAACATTCATTTTGGCTGTCTGGAGTGTTGGTATGAAGAAGGAGGTGGAAACTCATATGTAGTTCAAAGGAAGCATTGTAGATATATTGTCACTATAGAATTGTTCTGCCACTCCCTTTGTTCTTTTGCATATAGACTGTCATGTGATATTTCATCACACAGGCCTCTTCCTTTGAGAGTGGCTCATTTTGTTGTATAAAAACTTCTGTATCAACCAGCTTCATGTTATAAACTGATTGAAAAGGAATCAAACTGGACTCAGTGAAGGTTGTGGTAGAACAAAGGACTCTATGGAAAATCCTGACAACTCTGGACAATGTCATTCATGCTCTGCATGCCACCTTGGCTAGGCAGAGGAGCACTTTTAGTAATAGACTAAGACAACTGCGCTGCTTCAAAGAGCACTATATGAGGTTATTCTTACCCTTGGCCATTAGGCTCTATAATGAATCAATCTATAGCTGGGAAGTGTTGACCCCCTCCTGTTAGATTGTTTGAGGTAACTTATTTATTTATTCTTTCTTACTTCCCTTCTAATATGTGTATATTTGTACATCTGCGCACTTGTAATGCTACTGTGACACTGTGATTTCCTTTGGAATGAGTAAAATACCTATCTTTACACTCCAAAGCAGACTCAAGGCCTCCCTGTCAATCTGTGCATAATTTTGCTCTGCAGCAGTAAGAGAGCGTGATGCAAATGCTATGGGGCATTTGTTTCCGTCACCCGTAACAAGTGACATGACTACACCTATACCATAAAGAGAGACATCACAGGCAAGTTACACTGGATAATGTGGATCATAATGTGTGAGTATAGTGTCTGATATCACCATTTCCTTTGTCTTTTGGAAATCCACCTCACATTGTTTAGTCCATTACCATTTCTTCTTGATCTGTAGAAATGAGTTCAAGGGGTAGAGCACAGTAACCGGGTTTGGCAGGAACAAACCTGTTTATTATATTGTAATGAACAAATCCTAAAAAGGACCACAACTGTGGCACATCCTTTGGCTTTGGGGCATCCTCCACTGCTTGAATATTCTCAATACGCTTGTGTAATTCTTGTGCATCAATGGTGTGGCCACAGTAAGTGATGCTTAATATAAAGAATTCATATTTGTTGCATTCTGCTCTAAGAACATAATCTTTTAGTCTTTTTAACACAGTCTTGAGATTTTGGTGATGTTCCTTGTCATCCTCACTGGTAACAATGATGTCATTCAGGTAACACTAAGTGCCTGGGCTACCTTACAGCACCTGGTCCATAGCTTTCTGCTAGAGTGCAGGTTGTAGATGCTATCTCAAAAACAAGCCCATTATAGCAGTAAATCCCTTAGTGAGTGTTTATGGTGAAAAACACTTTGACTTCTGATTCCATCTGTAGGTAGCCCTCAGCTAAGTCCACTTTGCCGAAGCATTTCCCTCTACCCTGGGCAGAGGGTATTGATCAACTTTCAGTACAGGGTTAATGGTGACCTTAAAATCCATCACAAATCTTTACAGACCTATATTTCTTGGCTGATGGGATTACCCGGGGCTCCACTCAACCTTGGAGAGAACTCCTTCAGCGTCCATGCGATCTAGCTCACTGGGTACTTTATCATGGATGGTTAAGTAACCAGATGGGCTTTGTAAGACTTGGGTATTACATTTTCTTTTAACACAATTTTACCCTTGATATGTTTGGGTTTTCCAGTGCCATCCTTGAACACTGTTGTGACATCAATCAGAACCTTACTTAATTTGCTTTAGTTTGACATTATTACAGGGGATATGGCATGCAAAGTGGTTGAATCTCCAATCAAGTTGTAGTTGTCTCAGCTAATCACAGCCCCACAATACTGGCCCTGCTGCTTTTTCCACATACATGTCCAAGGTCGCTTGTTGCTTGTTGTATTTCACTGTTACAAATTTCATTCCCACAGGAGTTATCTTCAGTTAAAGTTCTTAGCTGAATATCTTCAGGCTTCAGTTCTTTGTATTTGAAATGCCATTCAAATTCTTTTTTTTTGGAATGACTGAAACAGTGGAGCCAGTGTCCAATTCCATTTTAATTAATTTGCCATTCACTTCTAGTGTAAGCCGTATTGCCTGAATCTTGTTATTTTACACATTCTAAATCTCAAGGTTACATGGCTCTGTGTCAGTCTCATCAGTGTCAATTTTTTCATCAACAGCATGCTGATTGGTGCTGTTTTCGAAACTGCAACTTATCTTTTTATGTTTTTCTCTTTCCTGTGATGTCCATTAATTTTTCTATGCCTGCCATGTTCTTTGTATGTGTCCTACTTTGTTGCATTTTCTGCAAGTTTTGCCTTTGATCCTGTGTTGGTCTAGTGGATGTGGGCTGCTTCCACAACTGTAACACTATTTTTTTTTGGCCAGGCAGGTTTCTGTTTAGGTGTTGCAATTTTGTACATGCCCGCTTCCATTCCTTACTGCAACTCGATCTCTGGCTGCTATTTCTATTGATAGAGCAACTTCAACTGCTCTTCTAAATGTGAGCTGTGCTTCAGCTTGGTGATGTTCTTGAATGCTCCATTATAAAATTCCACAAACTAAATGACCTCTCCGTGCATCATTAAGCCCACAACTGAACTGTCAACACTTGGACAATTTCTTCAATGGACTCCTCTTCCTTTTGACTTTGTTAATGAAACCTAAAGTGTTCTGCAAATCAACAATGGGTTCAGTTCTAAATGTTCCTTCATTATATTCACAATATCAGCAGAATTAATTTTGGCTGTTTTTTCTTGGAGCAGTTAAATTTCTGAGCAAACTGTATGCTATTCCACATATTGCAGTCAGTAACACTGGCTTTTCATTGGCCATTTTATTTGCTTCAAAATACTGCTCAATTCATTCAGTATACATCATCCAGTTTTCTGTTGTGCATTTGAATGTGTCTATCCTTCTGATGTAGCCAGCCATTTCTGCTTTTTTTAGTTTATGATTATTATTTTTGCCTGGTACACATTGCTTACTTGTTAATTTCGTCCGTTTTCTGCCTTTTTGAAAAATTAAACATCTCACTTCCTTTCTGAAGAAACTCATGTTGTGTTTTTTTTAAAAAAAGCTTGAACATCTCTCTCCCCTTCTGAAGAAAAAGTGCTGCACTTCAACAGGTAGGTAATCACCTCGGATTCATTTTAAAACCTCCTCTTCACCACTACTACATTTTGTAAATCCAGAAGCTAATCCAGAAACACAGGGGCCAGGATGAACACATCCATTTAGTTTTACTTTGGTGAAGTGCTCACGTATGATGTAATGCTGTAATGTTGTATGTCATTCATGTACTTGTTACATGTAACCCATGATGAATTGTATAAGCAAAGAAAGAATGCTTAATCAAACAATATATTCACAATGTTACTCAAATATCACTGAAATATTAAATACACTACACTAGGAGTCTCATGAAACTTGTGTCATTGGAGCTCTGCTGCAGCTCTAATGTCCATGTCATTGTGCTGCCCCAATCCTTTAATGCACCCAAAATTCAGTCAGCACCTATAACAGACAGTTGAGCTCTCCTTTTAATTAATTCATTCAGAATGTTTTGGTTAATAATTGAGATGGATTCAGTTTATTAACAAACTGCTGTCATAAATGTTAAGCATGGCAGGTTTAAAGATGTTAATGCAAGAATGAGCTTTGTTCTCTGAATATAGGTTACAGTGATGTGATTAGAGTGGTTTATTGTTTTCAGATATATTTGCTGAAGTATGGTATAGCTCAATATTGTCAGAATGCTTTTGGTATAATAATTGAATGGATTATTGACGACACAATGTTGGAACGTTGGAATACGGGGGAAATTAAATTGCTGGATGATCTCAGTGGGTCAAGCAGTATCTGTGGAGGCAAAGGGATCGTCAGCATCTCATACTAAGACCCTGCATCAAATGTCAATCATCCACTATTCCTTTGCCTCCTCAGATGCTTGACTTGTTGAGTTCCTTTGTAGTTTATTTTTCGCTTGAATGCATAATAATTGTATGATCAAGTATTATTAGTATAGGCAGGATTGGAGTGTTTGATGGGTTATGAAACATCTATGTGGTCACTGAAATATGTGCATAATATATAAGACGGTCATGGGAATATATGTGGCAAATCATCTAGGAATGAGCTATCACAGACAAGATGGCCTAGATAACCTGGAGTTAAAGGATCTGAATGTCAAGAGGAGAGAAGAAAAACTAACTGAAACACTTGCACGTACTGAGCACTAAGAGCTAAAGACAAAGTTCTCCCTTTATAACAGTAAACTGGAGCTGTTAAAAGTAATTAGGAGGTGATGCACCATCAATAACTCTCTGAGACGTGAGGCGAGATATCGGCTTTTATTGACTGGAAGAAAGAACAAGCAGCAATTGACCACCATGCTACATCCTGGAGACTGAGAGGCAGGGCTCAGGCCCCAATCGCCTTTATACCGGGGTCTGTGGGAGGAGCCACAGTCAGTGGGAGGAGCCACAGGAGCAGTCAGCAGGGGGGGCGTGTCCAGACAGGTATACGTAGTTCACCACAGGAGGGTTTGTACAACAGTGAAGATTCTCAGCAATAATTCACTTGCTTTGATACTGTCAGTTTCAATGTTTTGTTCTAACCAAGTCAAATATCACTTTGGAGTCCTGAGATCCTAAAATTTTATTCCTGAGATTTTAGCACAACCTCTACTTTCAGAATAGCATTATATCTTTTGCATATTTCAGTTTCCAGTTGTAATATTGATTCACAAGATTATTAGCTTATGTTTCCTTTCAGAAATCTTATTAAATCTGAAAGTAAAATCCATTGATATTGAATTATAAGGAAATAGCTGGTATTCAGTGGCTTTTGGTCAGCTTCAAACTTAGGCTAATTCAGTGAATGTCTAGGATGCGGTGAGCAATAGTGTTGGAGTAGCTGCTATTTCCACCTGTCTACGTGGAGTTCAACAGTGCAGTCCCCTACATTATGCTGGACAGCCTGCTCCTGATCTCATTCAGTCCTCTGCATCCACATAGGTAAGCACGAATGAATGAGGATTGTGTGCATCAACTCTAGGCAGTGGGCCAGATTCAGCTCAATGCAGTCCATTGATAATTCAATGTAAATGAATTATTGGTTTATAAATACACTAATTTTATTTCTTTCTCTTGATGACAGGAAATAAATTGTACTTATATTTTTAGAAGATAAGTACAATTTAGAAGTTAATATTGTTATGGTCGGGTCCAAAGTCCGCATTCCGGTTCTTGATCTGGTGCGCGGACTCTGGACTCCGGGTCCTTCGACCGCCCCTCGTTTCGCCTCAAACTCAAATAGTCACACCTGAGGATCATCTTAGCTTGGTTGGGCTCAAGGAGGTGCACCTGATGCCTATCGGTTGGCTGTGAATATAAGGGGCTCTGGGAGTGAATATAGTTGGGGGTTTGTCCTGTCCATCCTCGGTTGGAGTACCAATGTTAATGACGAGTTCTGTGAGTGAGTTATGGACTGGGCTGCTCCGTAGCCGCCTGAGTCTTCCGGCCGCAGAGAGTATTGAGGTCACCCTGGACCGAGCTCCCTTCCTATCCCTTGCCACTGTCGGGTAAGCCAGGCCAGATTGCCATTGCCCGGTGGAGGGCTCTGCCCCTTCCTATCCCTTGCCTCTGTGATGATGATCTGGGTGGTGGCAGAGAATTCAGTTGTATCACAGCCTGGGTGAAGAAGCTGTTTCACATCTGAATGCTATAGTATCTCCTGCCTGATGGTGATTGTTGGTTGGGTGGGAGGTATCAGATCCAATGCTAAGTGCCCTGCATATGCAGTGGTCCTGGTATATCTCAGATGGGTGGAATACCATAAGACCATAAGACATAGGAGCAGAATTAGGCCATCTGGCCAATTGAGTCTGCTCTGCCATTCAATCATGGCTGATTCTTTTTTTTATATCTCCTGCTCAACTCCAGTTCCCGATCTTCTCCTCGTAACCTTTGATGCCATGTCCAATCAAGAATCTATCAATCTCTGCCTTAAATACATCCAAAGACCTGGCCTCCACAGTTGCATGTGGCAACAAATTCCACAAATTCACCACCCTTTGTCAAAAAGAAATTTCTCCGCATCTCTGTTTTGAAAAGGTGTCCCTCTATCCTGAGGCTGTGCCCTCTAGTCCTAGACTCTCCTGCCATGGGAAACATCCTTTCCACATCTACTCTGTCTAGGCCTTTCAACATTTGAAAGGTTTCAATGAGATCCCCCCTCATCCTTCTGAATTCCAGTGAGTACAGACCCAGAGCCGTCAAACTTTCCTCATATGATAACCTTTTCATTCCTACAATCATCCTTGTGAACCTTCTCTGGACCCTCTCCAATGCCAGCACATTTATTCTAAGATGAGGGGCCCAAAATTGTTCATAATACCCAAGGTGAGCCCTCAGCAGTGCCTAAGAGAGACCTCGATGATCCACTTTGCAGTCCTTGTGGTCCTTTGTTAGGACTTGTGGTCGTATGCCTTGTAATTCCCATACCAGGATGATATTGCAACTAGTCAGGACACTCTCAGTTGTGATCCTGTAAAAACTGGTTACAGTTGGGCAGGTGGAGTTACGCCTGTCTCAATTGCCTTAAGAAGTGGAGACACTGTGGTGCTTTCTTGACTAAAGAGGTGGTGTTGAGGGACCAGGTGAGATCACCTGTTATGTGTGCTCTCAGAGACTTGGCGCTCCTAGATCTCTCCACAGAGGAGCTGTTTAGGTGTGGGCAAGAGTGGTCAGCTTGCAACTTCCTAAAGTCCACAATCATCTCTTTAGTCTTGTCCACGTTGAGACTCAGGTTGCTGTGCTCGTACCATTCAAACAGCTACTCCACCTCTTCTCTGTATGCCGTCTCATCATTATTGTTGAAGAGGCCAACTGCTGTTGAACTGGATCTAGCATCAGCATCAAAAGCGGCAGGCTGAGCACACAGTCCTGGGTGGCATCGGTGCTTGGTGTGATGGAGCTAGAGAAGTTGCTGTCAATACAGACTGACTGTGCTTTTTCAGTCAAGAGGTCCAAAATCTAGTTACGAAGAGTCCAGATTACAAAATTACACCCACAACACCAAGAAACCTAATCAGTCCAGTCCCAAAGCCCCGATCAGCAACTTTCCCAATACTCCTGATTCTGGAAGGTCTGAAGGGCATTTGCTCCCATTCCCCAAGGTACTGATCACCACCCTGCACCTCTGGCCTCAGTGCAGATCTGAAATAAAGTCTCCTCCTTGCTGACTATCAACACCGATGCACTTCAAGGATGTGTCCTTAGTCTGCTACTCTACTCTCTCTACACCTACGAAAGTGTGGCTAGGCTCAGCTCAAAGCTTAAACAACTACTGTTGCAGAATTTCAGGTGATGATGAGGAGGCGTACAGCGGGGAGAAAGATCAACTGGTTGAATGTTGTCGAAACAGCAATCATGCACTCAGCATCAGTAAGACCAAGGAATTGATTGTAGACTTCAGGAAGGGGATCTAGTACTCATTGAGGGCTCAGCAGTGGAAAGGGTGAACAGTTCCAAGTTCTTGGGAGTCTACATCTCTGAAAGTCTATCCTGGGTTCAACATATTGATGCGATTACAGAGAAGATATGACAGCAGCTATACTTTATTAGGATCTTGAGGAGACTTTGTTGCTCACCAAAGACTCTTGCAAGTTTCTGCAGATGTACTGTGGAGAGCATTCTATCTGGTTGCATTATTGCCTGGTACGAAGTGGCTACTGCGCAGGATCAGAAAAAGCTGCAGAAAGTTACCAACTCAGCCAGCTCCATCATAGACACCGGCCCTCCCAGCATTGAGGACATCTTCAAAAACCGATGCCTCAAAAAGATGGTACCTGTCATTAAGGACCCCCATCACCCAGGACATGCACTCTTCTCACTGCTATCATCAAAGAGGAGGTATTAGAGATTGAAGACACACACTCAACGTTTCAGCAACAGCTTCTTCCCCACTGCCATCAGATTTCTGAATGGACAATGAACCCTTGAGTGCTACCTCACTTTTTTTGCAGTACTTAATTAAATTTTATATATATATTTCTTATTGGAATTTATAGTTTTTATTATGTACTGCAATATACTGCTGCTGCAAAACAGCATATTTCATGACATATGTCAGTGATATTAAATCTGATTCTGATTCAGTTCCCTGATTATTGAGCTCTGATGTAACACATCTTCCAGTCTTCTAACCATCAACCCCAACTTCCTCCAAATAGTAGAACTTCACATCTCCTAGGTTTAACCCTGACCTCTGATGCTGTCTGTAGATTTTCCATATTCTTCCATGGTTGCAAGAGTTTCCTCTATTTTCTGTTTTCCTAAAACTTTTCAAATTGGAGGGTTAATAGCCCCCAGTATTTGTAGGAGTGTAATAGAGTTGATGTGAATGTGAAGTGGGGTGGGCAAGGGCTGGGAGAGGTCACAGGGTAAATTAGTAGAGAAATGGGATTGGTCCATGAGCTGGCATAGAGTTGATGAGCCAAAATAGCTTCTTACTACATTATAATATAATTTGGAATTATATGAATCGTTTGTGCATCCATAATGGCCAAATATATAGAACTAAAATATACTTATTGTACTTTACAACATTAAGTTTAATATTATCAATTTATATATCAATAGATGCATGACTAGATACAGGACAGTGATTGTGCTCAATAAAATCATTGCTGTAAAATATGCTTGGCTTATATTTTACAGATTCTGAAAAAGTTATGTTTCATAAGTAGCAAAGAACCTTAAATATTACAGTAGTCATTTTGGAATTCCTTTTTTGTAACTTCAGAACATTAAACTAATTCAAGAGAAGATATGGGAGTCTGGGAATGTCTTCTTTTGAATTAGTTTAACTTTATTTTTACTTTAAATGAGGTACGCACGTATTACTTGGTAGTGTGATGACATATGCAATTCATTCATTTATACATATAATTCATAACGAATTATTTAAAAGAACAAGAATGCTTAACCAATCAATATATATACAAGATTACTCAAATATTACTTAAATATTAAATACACAACACTCCTCCCTGCTTAGTTATAAACTTCAACTCAATAGAGAATGCATCTTGGCTATATAAACAGTATACTATATAACACAACTACTATATGCAGACATCCACAGCATAGTAAATTTTGAATTGTCCTTATATACCTTATATACACCTTATATACTGGCTGGGTAGCCTCTAATCTGATGGCATGAACATTGACTTCTCTAACTTCCATTAATGCCCCTCCTCCCCTTCTTACCCCATCCCTGACATATTTAGTTGTTTGCCTGTTCTCCATCTCCCTCTGGTGCTCCCCCCCAACCTTTCTTTCTCCTGAGGCCTCCCATCCCATGATCCTTTCCCTTCTCCAGTTCTGTATCACTTTCGCCAATCACCTTTCCAGCTCTTAACTTCATCCCACCCCCTCCGGTCTTCTCATACCATTTTGCATTTCCCCCTCCCCCCACTACTTTCAAATCTCTTACTATCTTTCCTTTCGGTTAGTCCTGATGAAGGGTCTCGGCCCGAAACATCGACAGCACTTCTCCCTATAGATGTTGCCTGGCCTGCTGTGTTCCACCAGCATTTTGTGTGTGTTGTTGTTTGAATTGTCCTGTTTAGGTCTACAGATTTAATCGCTGTGGCAGCTTTCTTCCTCTTGTGGGATAACATCTTTCCTGATGAGGGTGATCATTCTGCTTTACAGGTGAGATTTGTGGCTGTGAAACAATCTCAGGATCTGGGGCCTCCTCCGTGGTGGTTGTAGGAGTTGACTGACACGGCAGTAAGTTGTTATGATAGCCGTAGCCAACTTTCTTCTCCAACAATTGACTCTGCTGTCCTCAACTGATCAATGTGTTGTCTCCAGATGATAGCATATGCTATCTCACAATGTAGGAGAGTGGTCCTGTTCTATCCTTAATATTTCCAAGAACCCACTTTTGAACACACCTGTAGACCCTTGCCATGACTGCTTGGTCAGGAGTGAAACATGAAACCTCCTTGTTTGAGGAGCCCTCAGTTTGACTCAGCTGTTTGTCCTGCACACTCCTTCTGAGATTGGGATTGAGGAGATCCAAGTGTGAACACATGAGACAACCCAAAAATAGCAAAGTTTGTGAGTTGTTGGTTGTGCAGTACGTTGCATTATAATTTGGCAAGCTTCAGCTTCAGTTTTAGTGTAGTGTGTTCTGCTGATATTGTTCACAGTGTGTTCATTAGACTCTGGACAAACCTTCCTGCCAAGCCATTTATAGCTGGGTGGTATGGTGCAGATGGAATATGTCTTATTCCATTCATTTTTAGGAATGAGTGAAACTGTTTGACAGTAAACTGTGGTACATTGTCAAGACTAAGTGTTCTGGAACACCAGTACTTGAGCAGAGGTGTCTCAATACATCAACAGTGTGCGAGGAGTACTGGAGGCTGTAGGGAACACTTCTGGTCACTTTGTAGTTGCATCCACTGATACCAAGAAATTTGTGCTCATGAACAGTCCAGCAAAATCCGCACGAGTCCTGTGCCAGGGCAATGCAGACCATTCCCAGGGGTGCAGAGGCGCTGCTCTTGGCATGTAGTCATCCCGTACAGATCTAGCAAGCTGCTAGATCTGCTGATCTATCCTGGCCAGAAGACAAAATTCTGAGCCATTGCTTTCATTTTGACCACGCCTAGATGACCGACATGTAGCTCCTCCAACACCTTAGCTCTCAGCTTGGATGGTACAGCAACTCTCAATCCCCACAAAAGGCAGCCTCCATCAAGGGAAAGTTCATATCAGTGCCGGTAAAATGGGGGAACTGGAGCTTCTGCTGCACCTTCCAACCATTTTGGTTAGCCATGTAGAGCTGAGATAGTGTAGGGTCTTTTCTAGCTTCCCTTTGGATCATCTCTGCCATAATAGTGAGACTTTTGATTTGCATTAGGGAGAATACATCGAGAAGTGTTTTGTTTGGTAAGTTTTTCTGGTATTTCCTTTTCCAGGAGCGAATGGGATAATCCATCAGCATTTCCATGATTCTCTTGAATTCAGTTTTGTAATTGTGTCCTCCAAGAAGCAGAGCCCCTCCCAGTTTTCACGTTGCTGATGTTAGTGGAACACCCTTCTGTAGACTGAAAATAGACACCAATGGTCAATGACCAGTTAATGAGGGTAAACTCTCTCCCATACAAGTACTGGTTAAAACTTTTTAATCCCAAACCAGGCTCAGAGCTTCATTGTCAATCTGTGAATAATTTTTCTCTGCACTATTAAGGGAACATGTTGCAAAGGCAATGGGGCGCTCACTTCCGCCACTCAAAACATGTGACATGACTGAACCTGTACCTTAATCTGAGGCATCGCAGACCAGCTTCACTGGATGATGTGGATCATATTGTGCCAGTACAGTGTCTGATGTCACAATTTCCTTTACCTTTTTGGAAACCATATCACCCTGCTTTGTCTGTTGTCATTTCTTCCTGACCTGTAGTAATGAGTTCAAGGGGTGGAGCACATTAGCCAGGTTTGACAGGAAGCACTTACAGTAATTGACAAATTCTCAAAAAGGGCCATAACTGTGACACATCCTTTGGCATTGGGGCATCCACCACGGCTTGAATTTTCTCAGCACACTTGTGTGAACCTTGTGTGTCAATTGTGTGATCACAGTAAGTGATGCTTCGTTTAAGGAATTCACACTTGTTGCATCATTTTCTGAGCCCATGATCTTCTAATCTTTACAACACCATTTTGAGATTTTGGAGATGTTCCTTGTCATTCTGACTAGTAACAGTGATGTCATCCAGGTAACTCTGAGCGCCTGGGCAGCCTTGCAGCACCCAGTCCAGAAGTTTCTGTCAGAATGCAGGTGTAGACACTACTCCAAAAATAAGTGTATTATAGTGATAAAGCTCTTCCTAAGTGTTTATGGTGAGAAACACTTTGGACTCCTCTTCCATTTCCATCTTTAGGTAGCCTTTGCCTGAGTCCACTTTGCTGAAGTGTTCCCCTCCAGAAAGCTATGCAAAGATATCCTCTATCCCGGTCAGAGGGTGTTGATCTGTGTTCAGTACTGTGTTGCTGGTGACCTTAAAATCACCAGAGATCCTGACAGACCCATTCTTCTTGGCTATTCGAATTACTGGCATTGCCCCCAGACTCCATTCAACATTGAAAAGAATTCCTTTAGCTTCCATGTGATCTAGCTCACTGGCTACTTTATCACAGATGGCATAAGGAACTGGATGGGCTTTGCAAAACTTGGGTGGGCCATTTTCATTTAACACTATTTTACTTTTGATATGTTTGACTTTTTCAATGCCATCCTTGAACACTACTGTGGCGTCATCCAGTACATTTCTTAATACTCTTTCGGTTGGCTTCATTCCAGCGGATGTGGTATTCAAATGGTGAATGGATTTTCAATCAAGTTGTAGTTGTCTCAGCCAATCACAGTCCCACAATGCTGGCCATACTGTTTTTACCACATACAAGCCCAATGTGGCTTGTTGCTTGTTGTCTTTCACTATTACAGATGCCATTCCCATAGGTGTTATCTTTTCTCCAGCATAAGCTCTGCATTGAAAACCTGCAGGCTTCAGTTAGGTATCATTGAAATGCCGTTCAAATTCATTTTGTGGAATGACTGACAAAGCTGAGTCAGTGTCTAGTTCACTTCTGGCATAAGCCATATTGTTTGTCTATTGTTAATTTTCACACAATAAGTCTCAAGGCTATACAATTCTGTGTCACCTTCATCATTATCAGATTTTTTCATCAACAGTGTGCAGATTAGTTCTCTTTTTGAAACTTCAGCTTTAGTTTTTAGCTCTTTCTCTTCCCTGTGCAGTCCATCTATTTTTTTGTCTGCCTGACATGCTCTCTGTAGGTGTCCTACTTGGTTGCATTTTCTGCCAGGTTCATCTTTAAACCTGCATTTGTTTGGTGTAGGTGAGTGCTTGCCACAATGGTAACACAATTTGTTCAGCCAGGCTGGTTTCTGTTTAGACTTTGCTGTTTTGTTCATACTTGCTTTCATTCCTGACTGCAACTCAATTGCGTCTCTGTCTGCTGTTTCCATTGATACAGCAATTTCAACTGCTCTTTTAAAAGTGAGATGTGCTTCAGTTAAGAGCTATTCTTGAATGTTTTCTTGTAAGATTCCACAAGTTAAACAATCTCTCAGTGCATCATTAATCCCACTACCGAACTGACAATGCTCAGACAATCTCTTCAATTCAGCCATTAACACTGAAATGGAGTCCAATTCCTTTTGATTTTGCTTATGATACCTAAAAAATTCTGCAATCAACATTGTTTTCAGTTCTAAATGTTCCTGTATTTCTTTAAGAATATCAGCAAAGCTCATTTCAGAATGTTTGGTTGGAGCATTTAAAACTTTAGAGCCAACTGTATGCCTTTAAATCTAATACACTCAACCAAATTGGTACTTGTTTCTCATTGGCTATTTCATTTGCTTCAAAAATACTGTTCAATTTGTTCAGTATATAAAATCCAGTTATCTGTTGTGTAATCAAACATATCAATTTTTCCTTTGCCTTTTTTATGATTATTATCACCCAGTACTCACACCTTATGAACTTGTGAATTCTTCCATTATTTTTTTACTGCCTTTTTTTATAAACTTAACCATCTCTGTATGTGCTGGGCTGCATCTTTTTGAGTTTGAAAGTCTCACTGTTCTTCATCAGGGCAATAGTCATCTTGGGTTTGTTTTAAAAATACCTTGTTGCCAGTGTTATGTTTTGTAACTTCAAAATATTAAACTAATTCAAAGGAAGATATGAGAGTCCAGGAATGTGGGTCTAACTTTGTGCTTACTTTAAGCAAGGTGTTCACATAACATGTGGTAACATGACATATGCAATTTGTGTATTTATACACACTATATTACTCATAATGTATTATTTAAACAAGCCAGAATACTCAAATATTACTTTAATATTAAATACACTGCAGGAATTTCTGAAGCAGTTGCGCCAAATTTTATTGATTGGTCATGACAAATTGATATGAGAAACTTCAAACTATGCTCTATTACCTGATGGACAGTCACACGTTCTTAATTCACCTTTCTCTGTAAAATAACTCAAAAATTTTCTGAAATAAAATTATTCTTACAAACGCTATTCAGCTAGCAAATGGTATTCATTCTTTCAGGTTATAAAATAACATTATTGGTTAACTGAGCTTAGTCACTTATTATTTCAGGGTTTCCTCTATATTCAAAAGTCACTTGCTCAATCATACAAGAAAAATACATGATGTAAAATTAGATTGCAATTACAACACTCTAATAGACTATTTTGTCTAGTTGATCTATTTTGTTTTTCATCCTCAACTAAGAGCAACATTTCTTATCATTGTTCTTTCTCCATTTATTTCTCTTTCCTTCAGCCATCTGTTCTTCAATGGTCAATACTTCAATCAGTAACATAATCTGTGTTTTGTTGCTTCATACCCCCCAATTCAGCCCTTTGTCTTATATTTTCAACATTTTAGTTTACTTCTGCCCTTGTGTTTGACACTCCCCAGCAAGGGCAAGGAAATCTGTTTCAATCTACCTTGCTTCATTCCTTTAGTTTAAACAGCTCAATCTACAGTATTTGCCTGTCAATTCTCCCTGCTTTAACAATAACATTAAACAATAGGGTTCAGCATTACACAGAACTGCGTGATGTATATTGAAACACCAATACCATAAATCAATGAGAAAAGCTTCTTTAAAATTTTAGAATAAAACCAGAGTACTTAATTATACATATTTGTTATCAATTAAATACTATAGAGCCCATTTCACTAAAATCAAATCAAGCTATTGAATAAAGTACAGTAAGAACTGAGCAACTAGGAGCTATAATTAGAAAGATCCTGTGTTTATCTGAATTGCTTTAAGCTCCAATGTTCTAACTGTGCCTTCTCCATTAAAGCAGTTTTCAGGATGTCAACCACGAGGATATAACCAATCAAATATGTGTCTAAAACTCATTAGAAATGCCAATTGTTTGATTTGCCCACAGGGACCACAATTGATGATTTTTCTTCTTTGTTTGTCCTAAGGGCATGGAAAGAGGTCAACTGGTTGAATCAGTTCTTTCCCCTTCAAAATTCTTTTGACTTTTGGGAGTAATTTAATCAGCAGGACAGATTCTGGGTTAGATTTTCACTGTAATCAGCAAAAGTGCATTGATTGTGAATAATAAGAAATGGAAATGAGGTAATAGTGCAGCTTTGTAATGAAAATTGAACATTCAAACTAGTTAAACTGCAATAAAAATATTTTATATTACATTTCTTTTTCAAGAGAGCTAGTACCAGTACATTTAATGTAAACATGTGATTTGAAATACATGACAGTCTGAGGTAAGCAAAGGTTCTGGCTAACAGTTGACTGAAAATTGGGGTGAAGAATGAGCATGAGAGTGACATTCCAAAAAATGTACATCAAATTAATTGACTGTAATTCACATATATGATTACACTAAAAAATTTAACAATTCACATCATGAGGCAATGTTATTGGTCAGTGAAAGCAGAAAATAAAACTGGAAAACAGTAGTAGAAATGGGATAGATGGATCACTCAAAATTATTTCACGATTTCTTAAATTTAATATTTGTCTGCTTTGATCAATGAATAGTACATTTAAAACATAGAACAGAAATTTGGAGCATTAGTTGGCCCCTCAGTCATTCAAGACTGTACTATTATTCATATGGTCATGGTTAATACTCTGTTTCAATCTCAGAAGTCTTGATTGATCTTGTGCCTGTCAATCTATCGAAACACTTCTTAAATATACTCAGTGACTTACTTTCCATCTCTTTATGTTGTGGAGAATTACAAGGGTTCACCACTTTCTTAGTGAAGATGTGTTTCCTCATCTCAGTCTAAGTACTTTTTGAAAAGATTGTACACTTAGCACTGGCCTACCAGTCCAGGGAAACAGTCTCTTGGCATCCAGCCTGCCAATGTCTGTCAGATTACATATTTCAGCTAGATCTCTCCTCATTCTTCTGACCTCTAATGAACATTTTCTGGCCCAATGCAGCAACCCACCTCTTTAACCTTGTCACAGTGTGCGCTGGCAGTGATGGAACCCAGGTGCGAAGGAAAGATGGACTCCCATGTATGGACAGCAAACATGAGCTCATACATAGGAATTCCGACAGAACATTGGTGGCTTGACAGAGCGACACCATGAAACGAAACATTCTCTGAGCTAGGACCCCACTATAAGCGCTGAGGCACATCTCCGCAAGTAGAACAGGTGACCTGAAATCCTCCAGTCTATCAAACTAAACTTAACAAGGTTAAACAATTAATGAAACTAGTTACACAACAATTAAACAATTAAAGTGCTCTGGAAATCTTGGTGCCAAATGTTCTCCGGCTCCCTGCGCAGGCCCAATAAACTCATTACAAGCCTAATCACAGGACAATTTAGAGTGAACCTACATCTTTGGACATTGGAGTACCTGGAGTACCATAAACCCATATGGTTTATCAGGAGAACATGCAAACTCCTTACAGATGGCACTGGAATTGAACGCAATTAGTTTACAACGTCACACTAAATGCCATGCAGCTGTGCTGCTCTGTGAATACATGTCTGGTTTACTTAGTCTTTTCTTAGGTAACTGGTGACATAATTTCAGGGACATCCAGGTCTTTCGTACATCACCATTCACAATCTTTCATCATTTAAATTCATTCCATCTTTCTGTTTATTCAATAGAAGTAGAAAACATTAGACTGTATCTGCCCATTAGCCTAATTTCTCTAAATCCCTCTGAAGCCTCTTTGCATCTGCCTCATAACATGCAACCCATCCAGTTTTGTCACAACAACAAACTCAGCAATATTACATTTGGTTCCCTCACCCAAATCACCGATATTTATTGTAAATAGATGAGGTGAAATTTTGATCCTACTGCCTGCCAACCTGAAAAAGCCCCATTTATTCCTATTCTATGTATCCTGTATCTCAATCTAACTATTGCATGACATTCTTATACCAGTATTACATATCTATTGAAGCTTGATGAAGGGTGGCACAGTAGCATAATAATTAGCACAATTCTTTTACAGCACCAGTGAACACCGATTGGGGCTCGATTCCTGATAATGTTTATAAGGAGTTTGTATATTCTCTTTGTGACTGTGTGGATTTCCCATGAGTATTCCAGTTTCCTCTTACATTTCCAAGATATATAGTTAGGATTAGAGGGTTGTGGATATGCTGGCTGGTGCGGGAAGTGTGGTAACACTAGCGGACTGTCCCCAGCACAGTCCTCAGACTGTGTTGGGTCATTGACACAAAGATGAAAATGACACATTTCACTGGATGTCACTGTTAACATCAGGTACAAGGTACAGAAGCCTGAAGGCACACACTCTGCGATTCAGGAACAGCTTCTTCCACTCTGCCATCCGATTCCTAAATAGATAGTGAACCCTTGGACACTACCTCCCTTTTAAAAATATATATTATTTCTGTTTTTAGCATGATTTTTAATCTATTTAATATATGTATACTGTAATTGATCTACTTTAATTATTATTATTATTTTATTTTGTTGTTTTTTCTTCTGTATTATGTATTGCATTGAACTGTTGCTGCTAAGTTAACAAATTTCACGTCACATGCCGGTGATGATAACCAGATTCTGATTCTGATTCTGGGGCATTTTTTGATGTATGTGTGATCATAAAGATGATCTTATTTTGAAGAAGAGTAGGGTGATGTCCCTGGTATCTTGGTCCATATTTATCTCCCTACATAATTAATGAAGGTCATCCCTTTCATTGGTATCTACTGAGTCTACATTGTTAAGAGGTAATAAGAGCTAAAAATATAAAATTATGAACCATCTTGACAAAAAGTCTTCAACCTGTGTAGCTAACTTTTTTCCCCCAACAGGTACTGCCTAACCTATTGTTTTCGACATTTTCTGTCTATAATTCAGATTTCCAGCATTTGGAAGATATTTTAAACTTTCAGAAAAATAAATGCTCTTTGAATGAGTTCAGGGACTGGAGGCCTTCTCCAGGTTTCACAAAAAATTATAAAAAGTTAGCTTTATTTGTTATATGTACAGTGTACATTGAAACATACCGTTTCATTTGTGTCAAATCAGATCAGTGAGGGTTGTGCTAGGTAGACTGCAAGTGTCACCACATTTCTGGTGCCAGCACAGCATGCCCACAACTCACTAAATCTAACCTGGAACGTGTCACGGGGGGAATGTGCAAACTCCTTCCAGACAGCGGTGGGATTTGAACCCTGCTCATGTGCTGTGAAACATTATGCCAACTACTACAGAGATGCTCCAGTATTAAGATTATGGTTTAACATTAACCTGAGTTACACTCATACTCTGTTTGTGGCACTCAACCAAAAATTCTCCCCCTTTAACCCTAAGTCCACCTTTCACCTGAGCCTAGCGGGCTGCAGCCTGTTACTGGGTATTAAACTTCAGCAGGTTTTAAGATCTACAACATGAAGAATGGTCACTTAACCGAGCTACTGTAGGACAGTCTATATGTACAGACAAGCTGGATGAACTCAGCAGGTTGGGCAGCATCCGTTGAAATGAGCAGTCAATGTCTCAGCCCAAAACGTCAACGGATGCTGCCCGACCTGCTGAGTTCATCCAGCTTGTTTGTACGTGTTGATTTGACCACAGCATCTGCAGTGTACTTTGTGTAGGACAGTCTGTTGCCTGTATAGCCCGATCCAAACAGAAATTAGGGCTTGCAAGATAGATTTTGGAAATCAAGTTCTTGGTGTTTCATTAATAAAAAATATATATACAGAAATATCACATACAGGGATGAAAGTGTTCTTAGTTCTAAAGTAATCCATTAAATTGAGGTGAATAAAATTTCAGACTGATCACGTGCTGTTAGATTAGATCAACCAAAAATGAATTCAGAACTTGTCTTCAAATCAACACAGGAATAAAATGTTGAACTGGTGGGCATGAACATACTGAGAAAACAATTATGTACTGCTTTCTATTTTAATTGACTTGAGTAAAATTATGAGAAATTCAATGTACCCAAAAGGCCAAACATTATCTGTTACAGTATGTATTTTCCTGGAATTCCCAAGGAGTTAACATCCTGATTTTGTGGAATACAGAGGCTAGCTAATTAGAGTAAGAAATTGGGCAGGAAGGTGTGAGAGAAGATCCCCAATAATTGATGCTAATTCTGGGATTTTCCACCAGGAGTATTGGTGGCTGTGGATACGACTGCACAAATATGTCATCCATCACATTCCCTGTCATTGTTGTCATAGCAACACTGGATGTTGCTGCAGGTGGTGGACAGCTCTTTAGATTTTAAATCTCCCTGAGGATTGGAATTAATTGTGTCAGGAATTATCAAATAGGAAAGAAAGTAAAGGTGGCAGGGATGTTATATACTTTATGGAGATGAGGAATTAGGAATTGGCAGAGTCACTTTGGGTGGGTCTGGGAGACTGAATGGGCAGGATTTTACAGAGCCACAACATCATAAACAGAAATGGAAGCATGGCTGAGGCAGGTTATGAAAAATTAATCATTGTGACTTAGTTTTAATCATAACGTTTTTTAAGAGGTTGGAAATAAAATATGTCATGTAATTTTAAGGAAAACATTTGGGAACGAAATTAGGGATAAATTATGTACAAAAGCACAATACTTCAGGAAAATATCAAATGAGGGAACCAACTTAATCCTCGTACTGATGAGAAGAAATTAGTAAATTGAGTTGAAATAAAGGAACATTTGTGGGTAGATAATTTTGCCTTGATTGCTTGGGAGGAGTATGGAGAAAAGAATTTTGTGTAGTCCCCTTACAGAACCTGATAGATTTTCCTTCCATTAATTTAGGTATACCTCTTGGGGCCTAGTGATTATAAAGTTGTTAATGGTAAAGTTGAAATGAGAACAGAACAAAAAAAAAGCTATTAAGATATCAGATTTCAGGAGAGAGACATAGGGGGATGAAATGCTGCAGGAATGTAAAGTTTTACACAATTATGTACAAGGAATTTAAGCAAGTAACATTATATTGAGGGCATCTTTTAAGGCTGGGCATTTGATAAAAAGATAATTTTTAAAATGGGAATTTTCTAAAGGCTAGTTCTACCCGTCCACAGCAATTTTGCTGGAATTGCAGTGAACTATCTCATTTACATATAATAATCATACTTTAAGCATTTATTTTACAACATTACTGATAAAAAATAAACTAACAGAAATATCCCTCAGCTAAAATAACAGTTGCAGCTTCTGTACTTAAGACAGAAAGAATAATTGCGAAAATCGCATTACAATTGCATCTTATGATAAAGCATACCCTCTTGGCTAACAGCTTTGAACAGTTATAACATGAAGAAAATTAGATAACCATCTTGCAATTGTACATCACTTCAAGTTTTAAAGCGCCCCAGATCTTTCATTTAATTAATTAATTAATTAATTAATTATTTTAAAAAATGATTACTCATATTATTTAAGTAAGCATGTGGCAAAGGTTTGGCAAAACCAAGTCAAATGAATGGACAATAATAGACAATATCATTATCTATATTTTTGAGAAAAACAATGGGCCTGGTTGTTTACCATCAGCCCTGCCACCCACACATTGCCCCCCTCTATTTCTGAAGCTGCATTTACCTTTTGCAGCTTGTTGGGATCCTACAGCTTGTCCCACAAGATTAACTGAACCATAGCAACAACTAGGCCTCAGAAAACAATAAGTGGATGCACAAGCCCAGCCCCCAGAAGGCCTAGTTAGCTTTTTGATAGTTTAATATTATCAAGGGCCTTTTAACTATTTTAATTACCTCTGATAGACCGCTTAACTAAAAAATGAATGCATTTAGTCAGTAAAAATAAATTAATAATAAATATAAAGATGAAGAAAATAATAAATTTACCTAAAATCCCTTAAACCATTTCCAACTAACTACACACATGAAGATGCTGTAAAATATAGAAAATAAATAAACACTTGCCCACCTTCAGCTTTTTAATCAAAGGCAGCTGTTAACCTTCTCATCTGCCCTCTGAGAGTGGATTAGTAATTGCCCTCTGAACCACCTCCATTAGCAAAAGATCAGGATGGGCTTGAGGTGGATTAGGACTGGGTTTATAACTTAAAAATTTTAACCTATCACCTGAGCTAAATCCACCTGTTCCTGAGGATTAAAGTTACCTCTTTACCTCTTCTCTTGAAAAGTCTCAGCCCAGTGATGTTTTAACTTCAGAAGGCCTTCGTATGGTTCAATCTGAGAATGGAACCGTGCTAAAAATTATAGAGACATTGAGTCATCGAGTTGTATAGCACAAAAACAGGTCTTTAGGCCTAACTTATCCTACAGACAAAGGTGCCTTCCTGGGCTATAGTCCTATTTGCTTACATTGGGCCCATGTCTCTCTTGACTTTCAGTATTACATAATATTAGTTTTATTAATCACATGTATATCAAAACATACACTGAAAAGTATCATTTTCATCAAATAAATTCAGCGAGGATTGTGCTGGGAAATTGTCACCACAATTGCAGCGCCAACATAGCGTGCCCACAATTCACTAACTCTAACTGTATGTCTTTGGAATGTGGGAGGAAACTGGAGAACCCAGAGGAAACCCACGTGGTTAAGGAGGGAATATCCATACTCCTTACAGACAGCAGCAGGAAATTACAGGCACCATAACTTCCCTATCCACGATTGTGAGGACAGAGCAAAACAGATTGATATGCTTGAGTATGTTGGTGCTAGGAAAGAAGATGTGAACATAGAACATAGAAATCTACAGCACATTACAGGCCTTTCAGCCACAATGTTGGGCTAACCATACAATCCTCTCTAGAAAATGCCTAGAATTTCCCTACCGATAGTCCTCTGTTTTCTTTAGCTCCATGTACCTATCTAAGAGTCTCTTAATGACCCTATTGTATCCGCCAGTACCACCGTCGCAGGTGGTGTATTTCACGCACCCAGCACTCTCTGTGTGAAAAACTCACCTCTGGCATCCACCTTGTACCTACTTCCAAGCACCTGAAAACTATGCCCCCTCGTCCAGCCCTGGGAAAAAGCCTCTGGCTATCCACACAATCAATACCTCTCAACATCTTATACATCTCTATCACTCCAAGGAGAAAACTCCAAGTTCACTCAACATATTCTCATAAGGCACACTCTGCAATCCAGGCAACATCCTTGTAAATCTCCTCTGCACTCTCCCTATAGCATCCACATCCTTCCTGTAATGAGGTGAGCAGAACGGAACACAGTACACCAAGTGGAGTCTAACTAAGACCTTATACAGCTGTAACATTACCTCACGGCTCTTGAATTCAATCTCATGGTTGATGAAGGCTAACATACCATATGCCTTCTTAATAACACTGTCAACCTGCGCAGCAGCTTTGAGTGTCCTATGGACATGGACCCCAAGATCTCACTGATTCTCCACACTGCCAAGAGCCTTACCATTAATATTATGTTCTGTCTTCAAATTTGACCTTCCAAAATGAACAACTTCACACTTATCTGGGTTGAAATCCATCTGCCAATTCTCAGCCCAGTTCTGCATCCTATCGATGTCACGCTGTAACCTTTGACAACTCTCCAGACTATCCACAACACCCCCAACTTTTATGTCATCAGCAAACTTACTAACGCACCCTTCTACTTCTTCATCCAGGTCATTTATAAAAATCACAAACAGGAGGGGTCCCAGAACAGATCCCTGTGGAACACCACTGGTCACCAGCCTCCATGCAGAATACAAACTATCTACAAACACTCTTTGCCTTCTGTGGGCAAGCCAATTCTGGATCCACAAAGCAAGGTCTCCTTGGATCCCATGCTTCCTTACTTTCTGAATGAGCCTGGCATGGGGAACCTTATCAAATGCCTTACTGAAATCCATATACACTACATCCACTGCTCTACCCTCATCAATGCATTGAATTGGATTGACTTTATTACTTACATCCTTCATATATAACGTGGAATCTATGATTTGAGCTTCCTTTTGGGCTTATGGATGGTATCAATCCGGTATTTCTTCAAGATACTGGTGATCCTTCCAGAAATGAACAGTGTACTGTAAAGTTGGAATGGAGCTTGCAACACAGCTGCCATACATTGTGCCATCTTGTTTTGTTCCATCTTCAAAGAATTCGATCAGGTTCATAAAGCACGACCTGCCCTTGACAAAGCCATGCTGATTATCAGATTATGCCCCTCCAAATGCTCATAAATCCTACCTCTCAGGATCTTCTCCAACAACTTACTGTGCTAAAACTTTTGAAAAAATTTGAGAAAGGTAGTTTCCCCAACCAGATGGGATGCACCCCAGGTTACCAAGGGAAGTGAAAGAAGAGATTACTGTGCCCTTGGCAAAACTCTTTGTCCATAGGCCAAAACAGATTTGATGATATAGGGGAATAGATAAAATGGACAGACAGGCTTTATCCCAGGGCAAAAATGGTTAATACAAGGGGGCATAATTTTAAGGTGATTGGAGGAAAGTATTGGCAGGATGTCAGAGGTAGGTTTTTTTTTTACACAGATTGTGGTGGGTGTGTTGGATGACCCACCAGGGATGGTGGCAGAGGCAGATACTTTAAGGCCATTTAATAATCTCTTAGATGGGATTGAGGGTGATAGAAGGGTTATTAAGAAGGGAAAGGTTGTATCGACCTTAGAGTAGGTTAACAGCATCCTAGGCCAAAGGGCCTGTACTGTGCTGTAATGTTCTATCAATCTGTCCAAATATCTTTTAAATCTTGTAATTGTACCCACTCCTTGTACCACTTCCTCTGGCAGCTGAATCGCAAGCACCCAATACTCTGTATGTGGAAAAGCTTCTCCTCAGGCCTTCTCCAAATCCTTTCTCTCTTACCTATGCCCTCTCATTTTACACTGCCCTCCAACAGGGGAACTGTCACCAATAGATTTGGCACACTACTAGTTGCAGGCCTCATCCACTACCATTCCTGATTCATTCCTACACAATTTTATATTTATTTTTATTTAGAGATTACCAAGTTTATATCCAGTTGGCTACTTCACCCTGGATCCCATGTACTTGCAGCTTCCTGACTATCCTATCATGCAAGACCTTGTAAAAGGCCTAGCTAAGGACCTTGTAAACATTGTTTACTGCCCTCCCTTTGGCAATCCTCTTGATCAGCTCTTCAAAGGATATGGGATATGACTTCCTGCACACAAAACCAAGTGTTTCTAATCTGTGCTTTGCCTTTTCAAATGCAGGTATATCCTGTCTCTCAGAATTCCCTCCAATAGTCTTCCCACCACTGCTGTGGGGTCACAGGCCCATAGATTTCTGGCTTGTCCTTGCAGCTCTTCTTAAATAAGTGTGCAATTTTAGCTACCCTCCTGTCTTCCGGTACCTCATCTGTAGCTAAGGAAGAAACAAAAACCTCTATTGGGATACCAGCATTTTTTTTCCCTCGCTTCTTACAATATCCAAGGAAACACTTGGTCAAGACATGAGGACTTATCCACATTTCATGACATATGTATGTCAAAAAGGATCTACTGCTTTCCCAGTGTATATAATAAATAAACTCTTCTTGGGCTTCCAGTCGGGTACAGGTATCGTTTTAAACCGATGTTTCAATGACAGACTCTGCCATCTTCATCAAGGATGGTGCTTGGACATGTTTAGTCCAGTGGTATTTATACTCCTGTTGTCCATCCCTCTTGATTGGTTAGTCCTCATTGAATCAGGTTTCCGCTGTTTACAATCGATTTCCAGTTCTTACTTAGAGCGAGACCTTTGTCTTTGTTAAAATTCTTTTCTTCTAGTTTTATTTCAATGGCTTCCTTCACCAAGTGGTCCCAAAAGCCAGTAGCGCAGTACAGTAGGTTTGTGCTGTCAAAATCAATCCTGTGGCTACTGCTGATTTCTCCGTGTGACCCAGACAGATACACCTCCTGTGCTCCTTGATGTGGGTTTCCACTGCGTGTCCCATCTAGCCAATATACTCTGCTCTACGTTCTCAGGGAATCCAGTAAACACCAGTTGTCCTGAGTCCCAGGTCATCTTTGACCCACATAATCTATGATTTGAGCTTCCTTTTGGGCTTATGGATGGTATCAATCTGGTATTTCTTCAGGATACTGGTGATCCTTCCAGAAACCGTGAAATATAGAGAAGACGGGAGGTAGCGACAGGTTGCTCCTAGTTGTTGGGTTTCCTGGTTTTTCCATTGACCTTTTTAAGAGCTCAATGGATTTCCTTCACCTTGTAGCCATTCTGTAGGAATATCATGCTTAATTGTCTTATTTCCTCATGGAGACTCTCCTGGTCCAAAATAGTTTTAACTTGGTTAATAAAAGTAGAAAGAACCACTCTCCGTTGGGAAGTGTGATGGTGGCCGTTATTATTGAGGTGTAAGTCCATGTGAGTGGGCTTCTGATAGACGCCATGTCCGAGACTAGTGTCGGCTTCCATCATGTTAGGATGTCCAGAAACGGGAGGCAGTCATTCTTCTCCATCTCCATGGAAAATTGTATGTTTGGAGGTATACTTTTCAGATTGCCATGGAACTGTTGGAATGCCTAGAGTCAGTGAGGCCGCACTACGAAGGTGTAACCGACATATCTGAAGAAGCTTGTGGGGTATAAGGGTGAACTCAGAGCCCTCTCCTCAAAGTCCTCCATGTAGAAATTAGCAACAGCTGATGACAAGGATGATCCCATGGCCACTCCGTCCATTTGTTCATAGTTGTGGACAAAGTACATTGATGTAAGGGTGTGTTCAAAATGGTCAATGGTATCCATATCAAACCTTGACCACAGAAGGACCAAGGTGTCCTTAATGCAAACTCTCATGACAGGGCCACCACATCAAAACTGACCATTATGTCCTCTGGGGTCAGCTGGATGTTGGTCATTGTTTTTACAAAATCAGTTGAATTCATCATATGATGCTGTAAAATCTTGGTGGTATTGGCATCTGAGGAAGAAGTGCCCTGCATGTATCTGCTGGCAGTCCGGATTTCTTCAGAAAAGCAGAAGTTATCCTCACAATCAAATCCACGGGATCCCGCTGTAGAATTCTGTAGGCAGTATCATCCAGAATGTTTTGGACTTTCCTGTGGTATTCCTCCGAGGATGTCAAAATATCATTTCCTTTGTCAGTAATAATACACCTGATTCTGATTCCTTTATGTGCATCAATATTGCTAATAAACAATATCAATATGCTTCAGAATATCACGGTACTCTTCTCTGACTTTGCTAGCTTCCATTACACTCTCGACCTAAGTACACAGTCAAGAAGTGATCATTTAAAAATTTTTTCCTTCCCCTTGGATTCACTTACTGATCATTATGGGGCCATATATTCTCTCAAGCTACACCTATGATCTTTATATACTTAAACAATCTCTTGGCATTCTCCTTCACCTATCTACCAAGGATATCTCATGTATTTTATATTGCCCTTCTGGTTTCCTTCTTACATACATCTTACCCAGCCTCATTCCCCAAGAGGAGGCTGGGTCTTACAACCCCCCCCCCCCCCCCCCCCCACTTGTGCTACACTGTGAATTTGCAACCAAATGAAATCAAGTCAAGTGTTTTGTCAATTAACTGTATACATGTATACTGTCAAATAAGACAATGTTTCTCTGGACCAGGGTGTACACATTACATACATATAACACAATAATTTAGGAAATTGAGAATTAAATCTACAGATGAATTATGCATAAAAAAATAAAGTACATAAATTAAACTAACTGATGACACTTTGACTGTGATGTGGCAGGGAATTCAGAAATATAATGACCTGAGGGATGATTCCCATCCTGACCATTCTTGTTTTTATGCATCGGGGTCTCCTGTCTGATGGTAGAAAGTCAAAGAGGATGCTGGATGGCTGGGTGGGTTCCTTCATGATACTAAGGGCCCTGTGTATGCAGCGTTCCTGATAAATGTTCCTGAAGGATGGGAGGGAGAACCCTATGATCCTCTCTGCAGTTCTCACAGTCTGTTGTAGCAACTTCCAGTCTGATGCTTGGCTGCTCCCATACCAGACGGAGATGCAGCTTGTCAGGATGCTCTCAATGTTGCTCCTATAAAATTCAGTTAAGATGGTCAAAGTAAATCTTCTGACTCAAGGGACTAGAGGTAATAAGAATCATGTAATCTGCTGGAGGAACTCAATACATTGAACAGTATCTGTGGGGGAAAGAAACTGTCAATGATTTGTGCTGGAACCCAGCATCAGGCCTGCCACAGATTCTGCTCGATCCAACAAGTTCTTCCAGCAGGGTATTTTTCGCTCTAAATTCCAGCATCTGCAGTCTCTCATGTCTCTAGACTTGAGGTAGTGCTAGTTTCACAAATGGAGCTATCTAGTTTCATCATGGTCCTCAGCACTGGATGTAATACATTCACTGCTTCTACCACAGAGCAATTCTTCACACTAAAAAAGTCTTTCATTAAAGTTTATACACCTAAGTATACATCTGTTCTATGTAGATCAATATAAAGTTTAGAATTTCAATGATATCTGAGCAGTGCTGTTGTTGCTATATTCTCTGGAACCTCCTTTTACTATTTCTAACTGAGAAGCCCTATTCTACAAACCAGCAGGGTTCAATGAAATAGATGAGAAGGTGTGTATAGCTGACCAGTTTATATCAACACAAGTTATTTTAGCTCTACAATTAAACTTTCAACAATCCTGGTTGTGTAAGCCTACAAATGTCACAATGGCCCCTCTGTAATTACAAGAAATCTTCCCACGCTCCAAACACAGTGTGGTCTCATTTCAAAACCACAGACTGCTGCAAACTATTAATTTACCAAAGTCTAACCCGCAACACGTTTAAAAATCTATAGACCATGCCTTCAGTGAGAAAACCAAAGGATATTACTAAGATAGTTTTAAAAATGTCTTGAGAGAAAGATTGATATGTTTCTTAATGTCTGGTATTGGATATTCCTCACTGAATGATTTCAAGTCATTATGGCCAAATTTTCCTCAAAGCATCCAATATATCTTTGGCTACTGGGAAAAGAAATTGGCCAGGAAGAGGATATCACTTGTTTATGAAGAGAAGCTCAGTGATTAAGAAGCTGGAAGATTCCCTGGGTGCAGTGGATTGGGACAGGCAGGCAGGTGATGGAGCAAATTTGCAGCCATTGGGATGAGTTGCAGGGCAATCAATGCAAAAAGAACCAAATGCTGTACTTAAGGTGTTATACTTAAATGCACGCAGCATAAGGAATAAGGTGGATGATCTTGTTGTACAGTTACAGATTGGCAGGTTTGATATTGTGGCCATCACTGAGACATGGCTAAAGGATGCATGTCTCTGGGAGCTGAACGTCCAAGGATACACGGTGCATTGGAAGGATAGGCAGGTAGGTAGAGGGGATGGTGTGGCTTTAATGGTAAGAAATGATATTGTCATTAGAAAGAGTTGACATAGGATCGGATGGTACAGAATCTTTATGGATTGAGCTAAGAAATCGCAGGGGTAAAAGGACCCTGATGGCAGTTATCTACAAGCCTCCAAACAGCTGCAGTGATGTGGACTACAAATTACAACAGGAAATCGAAAAGGCTTGCCAGAAGGGCAGTGTTATGATAATTGTAGGGGATTTTAACATGCGAGTGGATTGGGAAAATCAGATCGGCACTGGATCTCAAGAGAGAGAATTTGTAGAATGTCTATGAGATGGCTTTTTAGAACAGCTTGTTGTTGAGCCCACTAGGGGATCGGCTGTACTGGATTGGGCATTGTGTAATGAACCAGAGGTGATTAGAGAGATGGAAGTGAAGGAACACTTAGGAGGCAGTGATCACAACATGATTGAGTTCACTGTGAAATTTGAGAAAGAGAAGCCAAAATCAGATGTGTCGGCGTTTCAGTGGAGTAAAGGAAGTTACAGTGGCATGAGAGAGGAACTGGCCAAGGTTGACTGGAAAGGGACACTAGCAGGAAGGACGGCAGAGCAGCAGTGGCTGGAGTTTATGCAAGAAGTGAGGAAGGTGCAAGACAGATATATTCCAAAGAAAAAATTTTTGAATGGAAAGAGGATGCAACCGTGGCTGACAAGAGAAGTCAAAGCTAAAGTAAAAGCAAAGCAGACGGCATACAAAGAAACAGAAATTAGTGGGAAGACAGAGGATTGGGAAGTTTTTAAAAGCTTATAAAAGGAAACTAAGAAGGTCATTAAGAGGGAAAAGATGAACTATGAAAGGAAGCTAGCAAATAATATCAAAGAGGATACTAAAAGCTTTTTCAAGTATATAAAGAGTAAAAGACAGGTGAGATTAGATATAGGACCGATAGAAAATGATGCTGGAGAAATTGTAATGGGAGATAAGGAGATGGCAGAGGAACTGAATGAGTATTTTGCATCAGTCTTCACTGAGGAAGACATCAGCAATATACCAGACATTCAAGGGTGTCACGGAAGAGAAATATGCGCAGCCACAATTACAACAGAGAAAGTACTCAGGAAGCTGAATAGTCGCAGGGTAGGTAAATCTCCTGGACCAGATGGAATGCACCCTCGTGTTCTGAAGGAAGTAGCAGTGGAGATTGTGGAGGCATTAGCAATGATCTTTCAAAAGTCAATAGATTCTGGCCTGGTTCTGGAGGACTGGATGATTGCAAATGTCACTCTGCTATTTAAGAAGGGGGCAAGGAAGCAAAAAGGAAATTATAGACCTGTTAGCTTGACATCGGTGGTTGGGAAGTTGTTGGAGTCGATTGTCAAGGATGAGGTTACGGAGTACCTGGAGGCATATGACAAGATAGGCAGAACTCAGTATGGTTTCCTTAAAGGAAAATCCTGCCTGACAAACTTAGTGCAATTTTTCTGAGGAAATTACAAGTAGGCTAGACAATGGAGATGCAGTGGATGTTGTGTATTTGGATTTTCAGAAGGCCTTTGACAAGATGCCGCACATGAGGCTGCTAAACAAGATAAGAGCCCATGGAATTACGGGGAAGTTACATACGTGGATAGAGTGTTGGTTGAATGGCAGGAAACAGAGAGTGTGAATAAAGGGATCCAATTCTGTTTGGCTGCCGGTTACCAGTGCTGTTCCACAGGGGTCCGTGTTGGGGCCGCTTCTTTTTACGTTGTATATTAACGATTTGGATTATGGAATAGATGGCTTTGTGGCTAAGTTTGCTGATGATACAAAGATAGGTGGAGGGAACGGCAGTGCTGAGGAAACAGAGAGTCTGCAGAGATACTTGGATAGATTGGGGGAATGGGCAAGGAAGTGGCAAATGAATTACAATGTCAGAAAGTGTACGGTCATGCACTTTAGTAGAAGAAATAAATAGGCAGACTATTATTTAAATGGGGAGAGAATTCAAAGTTCTGAGATGTAATGGGACTTGGGAGTCCTCGTGCAGGATACCCTTAAGGTTAACCTCCAGGTTGAGTTGGTGGTGAAGAAGGCGAATGCAATGTTGGCACTTATTTCTCGAGGAATAGAGTATAGGAGTGGGGATGTGATGTTGAGGCTCTATAAGGCACTGGTAAAACCTCACTTGGAATACTGTGTGCAGTTTTGTGCTCCTTATTTAAGAAAGGATGTGCTGACATTGGAGAGGGTTCAGAGAAGATTTACTAGAATGATTCTGGGAATGGGAATGATTCTGGGAATGAGAATATGAGGGGGGACCTCATAGAAACATTTTGAATGTTAAAAGGCATGGACAGAATGGATGTGGCAAAGTTGTTTCCCATGGTGGGGGAGCCTAGTACGAGAGGACATGACTTGAGGATTGCAGGGCGCCCATTCAGAACAGAGATGCGAAAAAAAATTTTTCGCCAGAGGGTGGTGAATCTATGGAATTTGTTGCCATGGGCGACAGTGGAGGCCAAGTCATTGAGAGTATTTAAGGCAGAGATTGATAGGTATCTGAGTAGTCAGGGCATCAAAGGTTATGGTGAGAAGGCGGGGGAATGGGACTAAAGGGGAGATTGGATCAGCCCATGATGGGCCAATACTCAATGGGCCAAATGGCTGACTTCTGCTCCTTTGTCTTATGGTCTTATGGGATGGATGTTGGCAGGAGGGGTCAGTAGTTGGAGAACATGGTGAGATGAGGAGTCAGGAGTCCTAATGGCCCAGTGTCCTAGTGTGATCAAGAACTACAGGTCATGAAGGAAATTTATTTTTTTTTAGCTTAGAGATACAGCATGGTAATAGGCCCTTCTGGTCCAAAGAGCCTCCACTGCCCAATCACACCTTTGGGACCAATTAACCTACTAACCTGTATGCCTTTGGATTGTGGAAGGAAACCAGAGTGCCTGGAGTAAACACACACAGACACCGGGAGCACGTACAAGCTCCTTACAAACAGCAGCAGGAATTGAACCCCAGTCGCTGGCGCTGTAATACCATTAAACTGCTTGTTATGCTACCGTTCCAACCTTATGCTTTTCAATTGTCTCCTTTTACCTACTGAGGTTTCTAACCTCCAGGAAACCCAGCCAGTATTAATTAAAAGCCTTTCGAAATGGAAGTGTCATAGCCTCCTTACAAGGTTCAGGGATTGAAGCATTTCTTGAAGGCAGATTGATCTCCCATCTTTCTTCCATTGAAATTAAGTTGATCTAGAAGAGATGCTGGATTGAAACCATTGAGCTTACGGGTAGGTTGCGATGGATATGAAATTTTAAATATCTTTACATCAACCTTAATGTAAATCAAACTAACCTTGGAGCAAACATAACTCCCATTAAATGATGTTAAAACCAAGTTCTTCTGGTCGCTTTCAAATTCACATTTCAGCTTCTTCATCGCTGCTCCAAAGAGAAACTGGTCTTCCTATGTACAGAACTTTACTTTTGCCAGTGCTATAACATTGCTGTTATTATTCTGCCTTGTCATAACTGTTTCAGAGTTGCCTGTTATAAAATTGTTGTTCCTTCTAATTTGGCCATCTTAAATTAGATTTCAGAATCAATGTCGTTGTAAGTTGGAGTACTGTGAGCATTTTTTGGGCCCTTATCTAAGAAAGATGTGCCGGCATTGAAGAGGGCCCAGAGGAGGTTCATGAGAATCATCCCAATAATCAAAGGGTTAACGTATAAGGAATATTTGATGGTTCTGGGGCTGTACTCACTGGAGTTTAGAAGAATGAGGTGGGATCTCATTTAACCTATCAGATATTGAAAAGAACAAACACAAAATGCTGGAGGATCTTAGCAGGTCAGGCAGCATCTACGCAAATGAACACAGTTGGCATTTCAGGCTGAGACCTTTCTTCCGGACTGGAAAGGAAGGGGGAAGTCACCAGAGTAAAAAGATGGGGGCGGGGAAGGAGGATAGCTAGAAGGTGATAGCTGAAGCCAGGTAGGTGGGAAAGATGGAGAGGTAGGAATCTGATAGGAGATGAGAGTGGACCATAGGAGAAAAGGAAGGAGGCAGGGACCTAGGGAGAGATGATAGGCAGATGAGATGAGGTAAGAGGTCAGAGTGGGGAATAGAAGAGGGGAAGGGGAGGGAGATGGTTTTACTGGAGGAGAAATTAATACTTATTCCATCAAGTTAGAGACTACCCAGACGAAATATAAGGTGTTGCTACTCCACCCTGAGAATGGCCTCATCTTGGCACAAGAGCAGGCCATGGACCACCATGTTGGAATGGAAATGGGAATGGGAATTAAAATGTTTGGCCACTGGGAAGTTCTGCTTTCTTTGGATGAGGCAGAGGAGCACGACAAAATGGTCCCCAATTTATGTTGGGACTCGCTAATATAGAGGAGGCCTCATTGGGAGCATTGGACATAATAAACGGCCCCAGCAGATTTGCAGATGGAATGCTGCCTCACCTGAAAGGGCTGTTTAGGGCCTTGAGTGAAGCTGAAGGAGGAGATAAATGGGCAGGTGTAGTGCTTAGGCTGCTTACAGGAACAGGTGCCAGGAGGGAGATTAGTGGGGAGGGATGAGTGCACAAGGAAATCATGGAGGAAGTGATCCTTGTTGAATGTGGAGGGTGGTGGAGGTAAAGATATGTTTAGTGGTAGAGATGGCAGATGATGTGTTGGATGTGGAAGTTCATGGGATAGTATAAAGACAAGAGGAAGATGAGGTGAGCTCGGATGCCTGGGAAATGGAGGAGGTGTGGGTGAGGGCAGTATCAATGGTGGAGGAAGGGAAACCCCGTTCTTTGGAAAAGGAGGACATCTCTGAAGTCCTGGAATGGGAGGCCACATTGTAGGATAGAGTGAAGCATGGAGAGAATGTATTCGATAGTGGGTGGAGTCTAGCACCAGAGGGCAGCATCAGAATAGAAGGGCTTCCCTTTAGGACAGAGATGAGGAGGAATTTCTTTAGCCATTGAGTGGTGAATATGTGGAATTCAGTATTCCAGACTGCTATGGAGGGTCAAGGGGTATACTTAAAGCGGAGGCTGATAGAGTCTTGATTAATAAGGGTGTCAAAGGCAGGAGAATGGGGCTGAAAGAGACATGAATGGCCTAGTTCTACTCCTATGTCTTATGATCTAAATTGAAATAAGCAATTATCCTTGTACTGAACACCTCATATAATGCAATATCTTAATTATATCAAAAGTTTATTTTGAATTCCAGAAGGTACAAATTTAATTAGTATTTCATTTAGAATTCTATTACAGATTTTTTTTAGAAATCTGCACACACTGTGTTAATCTTTAATTGACTCTTTATTTGTTACAATTTTTTCAAATATATTGTTAAATCTTATGACATCTAAGAAATTATAAAGATTAGACAATTTAAATGTTTTCTAACTAAATTTCAGAAACAATCATATCCTTGCTGTAGAATACTAAAAGTTACTGTGTGTTCCCTCATAAGGTCCAGATAACACATAAATGATCTGGGAATTCAAGGACTGAAAACAGAATCTCCCGGCATATTCTGTTGAATGGCTCATTTTCGAACACATGTACTCGATGAAACTAGGATTTCTCTCAATTTGGAATCATGCTTTTGCCACCTTATTTTACAGTCATACAAAATACTAACTGGAAGCAAACTTGTGTAATTGCATTCGAAGGTTTATTTGACTGTAAACTTTTGTAATCTATATTTTAGCAATGAGAGCCTAACTTTTGAACTTAGGGTCATTGAGCCTTGTTATTCAATCTTTGACATTCAGGCAATCAGCATCATTCATATTTTTATTTCTTAATGTCCAGTTAGTCAGGGTCTGGGGTATCTTGGATTGAGTCCTCAGCATTCTTAAGTGAACAGCCAGAAGCCATGGTCCATGTGGTAAGATGAATGATGAGGTTCTGCAAAGGGAGTTCAGGGAGCTGGGTGCTAAACTATAGGGCAGGACCTCCAGGGTTGTAATCTGAGGATTGCTACCCATGCCACATGCTAGTGAGGCTAGAACTAGGAAGATTATACAGTTTAATATGTGGCGAAGGAGTTGGTGTAGGAGAGAGGGCATAAGATTTTTGGATCATTGGGCTTTTTTCTAGGGAAGGTGGGACCTGTACAGAAGGGACAGTTTGCGCCTGAACTGGAGAATAATATTCTAGTAGGAAGGTTTGTTAATGCTGCGCGGTGGGATTTAAACTAGAATTGCGGGGGAATGGGAACCAGAGTGCCAGAACAGTTAGTGGAGAGGTTGTGAAGGCAGATGTTGGTATGACCTCAGACAAAGTTAGGAATCAATAGGTTGAGCATGGTGCGACTAGAATCCTGAGCTGCCTACATTTCAAAGTGAGAAGTATTGTAGAAAAGGCGGATGATAGTGCTGAAGATGTAGCTGGTTTACAAACAGAGGCAATGTGCAGGGAGGGGAGCCAGTTGATAGGGCAAAATTGCAGTCACCATGATGAATTGTAATGTTAAAGTTGGATATCTGAATGTGTGTGGCGTACAGAATAAGGTAGATGAATTTGCAGCACAGTTGCAGATTGGCAGGTATGATGTTGAAGGCATCACTGAATCATGGCTGAAAGATTTTAGCTGGGAGCTTAATGTCCAAGGATACACATTGTATCAAGAAGATAGGCAGAGGGGGTGGTGTTGTTCTGTTGGTAAAAAATTAAATCAAGTCATTAGAAAAATGTGACATAGGGGTCAGAAGTTGTTGAATCATTGTGGATAGAGCAAAGGAATTGCAATGATAAAAAGACCCAGATGGGAGTTGTATACAGACCCCCCCCCCCCCACACAAACAGCAGTGAGGATGTGACCTACAACTTACACTGGAAGATAGAAAATGCATGCCAAAAGGGTAATATTACAATAGTCATGGGGGACTTCAAGGTAGATTGGTGCTGGATTTCAGGAGGAGGAATTTCTAGAGTGCCTGTGTGATGGCTTTTCAGAGCAGCTCATGGTTGAGCCCATTAGAGGATCGACTATTCTGGACTGGTGTTGTGCAATGAACCAGAATTTATTAAGAGAGTTTAAGTTAAAAGAACCCTTAGGGAAATTCACCCTGAAATTTGAGAAGGAGAAGCTAAAGGCAGATGAATCAGTATTACAGTATGGTAAAGGGAATTACAGAGGCATGAGAGAGCAGTTGGCCAGAATTGATTGGAAAAGAACACTGGCAGGGATGATGACAGAGCAGCAATGGCTGGAATTTCTGGAAGCAATTCAGAAGGCACAGGATACATACATACCAGAGAGGAAGAAGTATTCTAAAGGAAAGATGACACAACTGTGGCTAACAAGAGCAGTCAAAGCCAACATAAAAGCCAAAGAGAGGGCATATAATAAAGCAAAAATTAGTAGGAAGTTAGAAGATTGGGAAGCTTTTAAAAACTAACAGTAGGCAACTAAAAGAGTCAATAAAATAAAGATAGAATATAGAAGTAAGCTAACCAATAATATTAAAGAGGCTACCAAAAATTGCTTCAGATACATAAAGTGTAAAAGAAGGTGAGAGTGGGTATCAGACCACTAGAAAATGATGCTGGAGACCTGGTAATGGCAGACAATGAAATGGTGGACAAACTGAGTAAGTATTTTGCATCAGTCTTCGCTGTGGAAGACGCTACAGTATGGTGGATGTTCCAGGTGTCGGGCGCCACCAAGTGTGTGAAGTTACCATAACTAAAAGAGGGTTCTTGGGCAACTGAAAGGTCTGAAGGTAGATAAGTCACCTGGACCAGATGGTGTACACCCCAGAGTTCTGAAAGAGGTGGAAGAAGAGATCATGGAGGCATTAACAATGATCTTTCAAGAACCACTGGAAGACTGGAAAATTGGAAATAACACTCCACACTTCAAGAAGGGAGAGAGGCAGAAGAAAGGAAATTATAGGTCAGTTTTTCTGACCTCAGTGGTTGGGAAGATATTGGAGTTGATTGGAGGTCTCGGGGTACTTGGAGGTACATGATAAAATAGGCCATAGTCAGCATGGTTTCCTCAAGGAAAATCCTTGCCTGACAAAGCTGTTGGAATTCTTTGAAGAAATAACAAGCATAGACAAAGGAGAATTGTTCGATATTGTGTACTTGGATTTTCAGAAGTCCTTTGACAATGTGTCACTCATGAGGCTGCTAATAAGATAAGGGTATCACAGGAAAGATATTAGCATGGATAGAGCATTGGCTGATTGGCAGGAGGCAAAGAGTGGGAATAAAGAGAGCCTTTTCTGGTAACTAGTAGGGTTCTACAGGGGTCTGTGTTGGAATTGACTCTTTTAATGTCATGTGTCAATGATTTGCATGATGGAGTTAATGCCTTGCCGAAAAGTCTGCAGATGATATGAAGGTAGGTGGAGGGGCAGGTAGTTTTGAGGAAGTAGAGAGGCTACAGAAGGACTTACACAGATTAGGAGAATGGCAAAAAAATGGCAGATGGCAATGGCATGCATTGTTGGGAAGTGTATGGTCACGTACTTTGGTAGAAGAAATGAAAGGGTTGTCTATTTTCTAAATGGAGAGAAAATACAAAAACTGAGTTGTAAAGGGACCTTTAAGTCCTTGTGCAGGATTCTCTAAAGGTTAGTTTACAGGTTGAGTCTGTGGTGAGGAAGGCAAATGCAATGTTTGCATTCATTCAAGAGGATTAGAATATAAAAGCAAGGATGTAATGTTGAAATTTTATAAAGCACTGATGAGGCCTCACTTGGAATATTGTGAGTAGGTTTGTGCTCCTTATCTTGGAAAGGATGTGCTGAAACTGGAGAGGATTCAAAAGAGGTTCATGAAAATAATTCTAGGATTGAATAGCTTGTCATATGAAGAATGTTTGATAGCTCTGGGCCTGTATTCACTAGAATTCAGAAGAATGAGGGGTGACCTCATTGAAACCTATCGAATGATGAAAGACCTTGATAGGGTGGATGTGGAGAGGATTTTTCCTATGGTGGGAGAGTCTAAGACCAGAGGACACAGCCTCAGAATAAAGGGTCAACCTTTTAGAATGGAGATGAGGTGTAACTTCTTTAGCAAGAGATTGGCGAATCTGTGGAATGCTTTGCCACAGGCAGCTGTGGAGACCAAGTCTTTATGTATATTTAAGGTTGTTAGATTGTTGATTGGTCAGGGCATGAAGTGATACAGGGAGAAGGCAGAAGATTGGCGCTGAGAGGAAAATTGGATGAAATGGCAGAGCAGACTCAATGGGCCAAAATGGCTTAATTCTGCTGCTAAAGCTTATGGTCTTATGGTTTTAGTCATGTTTGAGTTTGTAGAGCATGGAATTTTGATAAGGGCTGTTCTTCAAGCTTTTGTCTCATTGGTAAACAAACTTCTTGCCTCTGCCTGCTGACAGTCCATATGTAAAATCACAATAGCCAATATTCCTGTATATTAAATAAAAATTAAAAGTTAAAAGAACAGAATACTTTAACTTAAATTTTAATTTTAAAACATTGTCTCAGTAACTAAATAGCATTTCTACAGTATTCTGATGTTTAAAATGCAAAATCAACTGTCACTTTCGAAGCACAAAGTGGGAGAAAATCTGCAGTTGCTGGAAATCCAAGCAACACACACAAAATGCTGAAGGAACTCACCAGGCCAGGCAGCATCACTGGAAAAGAGTAAACAATTGATGTTTAGCGCCAAGACCTTTCATCAGGAATAATGTGTGTCACTTTTTAAGAATTTTTTTTTTAACAATACCTATCCATAAGCAAGTGTTCCAAAATGAAAGGCATGGGTGGAGCAGGACACAGTGGCACAGATGATAGAGCTGCTCTGTGACAGTTTCAATAACTCGGATTCAATCCTAGCTTTTGGTGCCGTTTATTAAGTGCAGTTTGCACAATGTTCCTGTGACTAAGCTGCTTTCCTCTGGGTTCTCCTTTTTACTTCTTCGGGGATAAGATGTGTTGGTAGTAGGTTAATTGGCCACTGTAAATTGGCCCTCATGTTTGGTGAATGACAGAATTTGGGAAGTGGGATGGGGGATTTTGGAGCTGATGGGACTGTAGGGGAATAAACTGGAATTCAAATAAATGGGTGCTTGACAGCTGGCTTAGAATCGATGGGTTGAAGGACTAGTTTCCATTCACCATGATACAACTGAGGATGTTCTTTATATTATTCTTCAGGTCTTAATACCATTGACTGGTGAGCTGAGGAGAAACTGATTGGCAATTAGCTGGAGAAAAAGAATGCAGAGGTTGGGCTACTGTGATACTATTAGATATTAAATGAGACAAAGGTTGGGAGGAAAAAGATATGATTGTGAAGGGGTACCATGATTAATTTCTTCTGGGGTTCTTTCAAAATCTACCTCTCAAGAGTAAGAAAGATGAAATTGTGTTAGCTATAAGACTAAGTTAGAGAGACAGGAAAAAATCAGATTTTTCTTGTTTCCTATTGAGGCAGATGATCATAATAACAATGAGTGTGTTACAATCTGCTTCAATGCCTTGGCACTGGAAACTGGAAATATTCTTCAGTAATCTACTCCATTTTGCAATATTGTAGTCCACTAATCTGATTGATCTGATTTGTGATAAATAGACTAAAAAGGCAGGCAGGAAGCACATATTCACTCTAATCCAGTACACTGCTGCCCCTTATGCTGGTGCAGACAAAACATGGCTGTGACCCATGGCAGAAACAGCAGTTAAGCCCCTCATGTATGAAGGTCAATGAGATGATGTTTTGAATTAAGTAACTATCTTTGAATATCAGACTAATGAAATGGACCAACATAAATCACAACATTTACAATTTATAATGATTGTACATATGCAAGCACAAATTAATTTAGGGAACACGTTTTTGTGCACATATACTTTTAATAATTTAAATTGTTTGGTGGTAAAATGTTCATGTTACACCATTCCTGGAAAACGGTTTTGACATTGATCAGTCAAGTGTTAAATCCACTACCATCCACTCTGATGGCCATTGTAGTTACAAACTACAATGACTGAATGCAATGTCGGACAGGTGAGATGTCACAGTTACTAAACACCACTAATAGAGGCAATTCAAGAGGTATACTTTCTATAGTTTCTAGGTTTGTCAGGGCTGTTTTTTCTCTTTTGATCCTCTTTGGGTTACCTCTGTGAAAAACCTGATCAATCCTTACTTTGCCTAAAGGTCTTCAGAAGGTGGAGTTTCATTCCAGGTGTGCCACCTGCAGGCACTTATTTTCAGACACACAGAAAGTGAAAATGTAATCAACTTTTCAATAATTGGCTGTAGAATCACCATGCAGACTGTCAAGGTGACCCAAGAGATCAGAGGAATGCCAACAAGAAGCAAGTACTTCCAAATCGGAGCTATGATTCCCGAACCTCGCCTACCAAATCCTAGGACTCTGTGAAACTAAAATGAAGTAAAGGAAAGCCAATTCAAGTTAGTTTACTATGTGGACTAAGATCTATTTCCCCAAAACTAATTTGAAATATACCACAGATTTGATCTATTGTCACATTGGTGTTTGTTTCTCTCTACTCAGTCTGAATGTTGACTTTACAATTAAGTGAAAGACTTGGGCTGATTGGGACTGCTTCAGTTGCATCAGCGATGGCTCAGTTGGTCAGTCTTTCGTTGCTAAAGGTATGGGGTTCTGGCTCCATAACTGACACTCCAGTTCTGTGGGAGGGCTTCATTGTGAAAGCTGTCATCATTTAGATGAGGGATCAATCCAAGAACCATTTTTATTTTCTTAGATAGACATCAAAGATCTTATTGCATTATTTTGAAAAAATGTAGGTTAGTGTTCCATGGTGTGCTTGGTGATATAACAAATTTGATTAAAAATATTGAGTTGCATTTTTTTAGTTACGCAAATGAACTACAGAAATGTCAAGGAATCAGATTTTGCATTTATCATTATGTTCTTTCTCAAAACTATTTCCTTCCATTAGTTATGTTGCCAGTGCAGTTGTGATATTGCCCCTCATTATCAATGCAACTCCTTCCCCACACTTTTATCTCATTCTGTATCTTTTTTACAACATCAAACCCTGGAATATTAAGCACCCATTCCTGTCCCTCTCTCAAATAAATCTCTGTTATGGCCGTAACATCATAGTTTACATGTTTCCCCTCTCACCTTAAACCTATGCCTTCTAGTTTTAGACTCCTCTACCCAGGGAAAGAGTCTGTGACAAGCTTTTTTAATCCATGCTCCTCAACATTTTATAAAACTCTCTCTGGATACTTGTGTCCATGTTTTTATACTAACAGTCTGGATTACGCAGATTTTTTAAATCATCTCTTCTTCTTTGGCAGCATCTACATCATTGAGTTATACAGGATGGATATAGGTCCTTAGGCCCAATGAGTCCATGCTGACCATTTGTGGTGAGGTTATAATTTTGACCTTTCAACACTCATTTTCTTAGATAGGCAAATGCTGTGCATGCACCTAAGCCAGTAGGGAATTTCATTCTCGATGGCTACTTTCACTAATTCCTATTGTATGGAGAGTGATCTTTATCCATGATTGCCAGATTCTTACAGTGGATCTTTATTGTCAAGGTCGGATTAGTACATACAGGCTGTTCCTCGATAATAAATAAGTTCCTTTCTTAAAGACATCCATACTTATATCTTGATTTTGTCTATGTTGGAAAAGTATTCCAAAGCATATAAAACTGATAAGATCAATTACTAAAATGTGGCAATAGAGGAAACCAGTTCCGCTGTTTGTTGGAGTGTACATATGTATGTATATCCGACTTTTGTAGTTAATAATTTTAAGGGAGTTTGTCATATGTAGAAGTGTCCATAAGTTGAGTGATTGTAATGTGGGAATGGCCTGCATTTAAGGTAAGGTACATTGTCTTGTAGTGTTTAATGGATGGCAATAAAGACTCACTACAGCGCTCTGGAAAATGACCATCAGTTGCGACGCTATCGGAATCACCTCTTAGCAAAAGTACCCATCAGTACTGAAATTCATCAGTACCTTCAATGTTGCAGGATATCTTTTGGTCATTTGAGAAATAGAGAATTTGAAGGTCAAAACCATAACCTACCACTTAGCTCATAAACCTCTGGGTAGCAGTGCTTTCTGCTCTCTTGTATGCTTCCGAGTCATGGACAATCCACAGCAGGAAACGCCTGTAAAATCCTTCAAATCCACTGACAGGAGAAGTGAAGCACTATCAGTGTATTTTGATTGTAAATCAGAAGGTTGTAAATCTAGTCAGCTCTATCTTGGGAACTAGCCTACAAACTACCCAGGACATCTTAAGGGAGCGGTGCCTCAGAAAGGCAGCATCCATTATTAAAGACCTCCAGCACCCAGGGCATGCCCTTTTCTCACTGTTACCATCAGGTAGGAGGTACAGAAGCCTGAAAGCACACACTCAGCGATTCAGGAGCAGCTTCTTCCCCTCTGCCATCCGATTCCTGAATGGACTTTGAAGCTTTGGACACTACCTCACTTTTTAAAATGTTTTTGCACATTTTTTAAGAATCTATTCAATATACATAATTGATTTACTTGTTTATTTATTATTATGTTTTATTATTTCTCTCTCTCTTTGCTAGATTATGTATTGCATTGAACTGCTGCTGAGTAGAGTGAAGAGTGTGGAATATAAAGTGAGAATACTGTCAGATCATTCTCCCTTGATAATGACAATGATAATGATGGATAAGGAGGAATTGATTTACAGATGGAGATTTAATTCAATTTTATTAAAACGTCAAGATTTTTGTGATTTTATGAAAAAACATCCAATTTTTTTGGGATAGAAACTCATATTCAGTTGATGATAAATTTATATTATGGGAAGCGATGAAAGCATATTTGAGGGGTCAGATAATAAGTTATACTTCTAAAATTAAGAAGGAATATATGGTAGAAATAGATCAATTAGAAAAAGAGATTACAAAATTAGAAAAAGAATCCCAAAGATATATGACTGAAGAAAAACGAAGACAACTTGTTAATAAGAAGCTACAATATAATACACTCCAGAGATATTGAACAGAAAAAGTAATTATGAGAACTAAACAGAGATATAACGAATTAGGTGAAAGATCACACAAGATTCTTGCTTGGCAGTTGAAAACAGAGCAGGCTTCCAAAACAATAAATGCAATTAGAACAAGTGCAAATAAAATTACTTATAAACTTTTAGAAATTAATGAAACTTTTAAAAATTTTTACTCTGAATTATATCAATCAGAATCACAAAATGAAGTTGCTGAGATAGAATTTTTTTTATCACAAATAACTCTTCCAAAATTGAATTCGGAAGAACAGAAAGGATTAGATATGCCCTTTACATTAAAAGAGGTTGAAGAAGCTTTAGGATCACTTCAGAGTAATAAATCTCCAGGAGAAGATGGTTTTCCAACTGAATTTTATAAAAAATTTAAAGATTTATTAATCCCTCCTTTTATGGAGTTAATATATCAAGCAGAAAGGACACATAAACTTCCATAATCTTTTTCAACAGTGATAGAGATCCTTTAAAACCAACATCATATAGGCCTATTTTTTTGTTGAATACAGATTATAAAATAATAGCAAAAATTTTATCTAATAGATTATCTAAATATTTACCAAAATTAATACATATGGATCAAACAGACTTTATTAAAAATAGACAATCAGTGGATAATGTAACTCGGTTACTTAGCATAATTCATCTGGCACAAAAGAAGGAGGAAATGAGTGTGGCAGTTGCTTTGGATGCAGAAAAAGCATTTGACAGATTGGAATGGGATTTTTTATTTAAGATATTGGAAAAATATGGGTTAGGAAAATCTTTTATAAAATGGATTAAAACCTTAAATACTAGTCCCAAAGCTAAAGTAGTGACAAATGGTCAAACTTCAACATCATTCCAGTTAACAAGGTCAACTAGACAAGGCTGTCCATTATCACCTGCCCTATTTGTATTTGTGATAGAATCATTAGCTGAATTAATTAGAACGGATCCAGATATTGTGGGCTTCAGAGTTAACCAGGAGGAATATAAGATTAATTTATTTGATGATGATGTTCTGATTTATTTAACAAACCCATTGCATTCTTTGCATAAATTATCTTTCAGATTGGAAGAATATGGGAAAATATCAGGGTATAAAGTAAACTGGGATAAAAGTGAAATTTTACCCCTTACTAAAGGAGACTATAGTCAATATCGATTAGTAACTCAATTTAGATGGCTGACAAATGGTATAAAATATTTAGGTATAAGAGTCGATAATGATATAAAGAATTTATATAAGTTAAATTATTTGCCATTATTGAAAAAAATACTAGAAGATCTTGATAAATGGATAATGTTACCAATAACATTAGTAGGTAGAGTTAATGCTGTAAAAATGAATATATTTCCCAGATTACAATATTTATTCCAAACATTACCAATACAACTGCCCCAGAAGTTTTTTCAAGAGTTGAATAGATGTGTGAAGAAGTTTCTTTGGAAAGGTAAGATGTCAAGAATATCGTTGGAAAAATTGACATGTAAATTTGACCTAGGAGGGTTACAACTCCCAAATTTTAATAATTATTATAAAGCAAATCAACTTAGATTTATTGCAGCTTTTTTTTGATGAAGAAAAACTGGCATGGATTAGAATAGAGTTAGATAAGATAGGAGAAAATATACCAGAAGATTTTATATATAAATGGGAATCCAAATGGATACGGGAAAAGAAAGAATCTCTTATATTAAAACAGTTGATTGATTTATGGAAAAAAGGTAAATGTGGATGATGAGATAAAGAAATCTTTATTAGCAAAGAGAACCCTAATTCAAAATAGACTTATTCTTTTTACAATGGAAAATCAACTTTTATATAACTGGTTTCAAAAAGGGATCAGATGTATAGGTGACTGTTTTGAAGGAGGTATATTGATGTCGTTTGATCAATTAAAGAATAAATATAAAATATCAAATAACACTCTTTTCTGTTATTTTCAATTAAAGGCCTATTTAAGAGATAAACTGGGTCAAACAATGTTAATGCCAAAACTTAATGAAATAGAAACTTTAATTCAAAAAGGAAAAATTAAAAAATTTCCGTCTTGTATGTACAATTTGATTCAAAAACAGACAATTAAACCAGGAATTCATAAGTCAAGACAAAAATGGGAAACTGATTTGAATATTAAAATTGATGAAAAAAATTGGTCAAGACTATGCCTTGATAGTATGACAATTACAATAAATGTCAGACTTAGATTAGTACAATACAATTGTTTACATCAATTATATATTACACCACAAAAAAAATAGATTAAACCCAAATTTATCTGACCAATGTTTCCGAGGTAATCAAGAAATCGGTACTTTTTTACACTCTACTTGGTCTTGTTTTAAAATTCAACCTTTTTGGATAAATCTAAGACTTTTACTGGAACAAATTATTGGAATACAACTTCCACATAGCCCAACATTATTTTTATTAGGCGATATTGAAGCAATAATATTGAAACCTAAATTGAATAAATATCAGAAAAAAATTATAAAAATTACATTGGCAGTAGCCAAAAAAGCTATTGCAGTTACTTGGAAATCAGATTCATACTTAACTATGGACTGTTGGAATAATGAAATATATAGCTACATTCCACTTGAAAAAATTACATATAATTTAAGAAATGAATATATTTTGGAAAATTTGGCACCCCTGTCTACAAAAGATAGGATTAAATATATAGGTACTTTGAAGATAAAATTACTAGTTATCTGGGGAAAAAAAATAAAGATATGTACTAAAGTTATTTTGAACTCCATGGTGCATGTGGGGATCCTCTGATATCCAGGCATTCTTCTTTCTTTCTTTCTTTTTTTTTTCTTTTTTCTTTTTTTTAGACAGGGATGTTAAGGGGGAGGGGGAGGGCTAATATTAATTTTCATTACTCTATTATTCTATTCATTGTATGTAATTCTCTTAAAAATTTAATAAAAAAATATTTAAAAAAAGAACTGCTGCTGCTAAGTTAACAAATTTCACGTCACATGCCGGTGATAATAAACCTGATTCTGATTCTGATATTCCCAAGCCAAAATTCCCGGAATCAAAGCCTTGCTCATCCAGCTCTGAAGATGAGCTGCACTGTTCATATGGTGTTTACTTGATCCAACATAAGCACTCAATTCTAATTTCAAACATAACAAAAATCATCTAGGGAGACAGAGAAACACTTCATTGAGGTTCCCAAAGACTCCTTAAAAATGCAGTATTTTCATTGACTCTTGGGGATCCTTGGCATGTCAACCACTCAGATTAGTCTGAATGCAGCAAGGAAACTCTTCACATCTCTACAGATGGAACTGGAGGAGACTGTTAAAATAGTGAAATGAGTGCAGAAACTCCCAAACAAACCTCCCACCTGATACATCCAAATGTCCTCTACCCAGGTGAGGCAGAGTTTTCAGTCAGGCATTAGTCCTTAGCACCTAAAATCACATGGAACTGAGGACAAACAGGTTAGACTGCCTTGAAGCCTACCAAAATGAATGACTCCATAGATACTCTTGGCTTCCTTACTAGCAAAGGACGATGATGTTAGTTGATAGAGGTATATACAATGATAAAAGTGGACAGCCAGAGATTTTGTTTTTTTATTCCCAGGGTGGAAATGGTAATATAAAGGGGCCATAATTTTAAAGTGATTGGAGGATGTCTAGAGTAGGTTTTTTTTTTACACAGATAGTGGTGGTGGTGGGTGCATGGAATGTGTTGCCAGGGGTGATGGTAGAGGCAGATACATTAGGGACATGTAAGAGACGCTTACATAGACACATGGATGAGAGAAAAATGGAGGGCTATGTAGGAAGGAAGGGTTAGATTGATCATAAAGTAGGTTAAAAGGTTGGCACGACATCATGGACTGTACTGTACTGTTCTGTTCTATGTTCTGTGCTCTAGACAACAGTGGACCTTCTCTGTCCAGGAGGTCTAGAAACTAACTAATTATGAACACAAGTTGCTTTTGGATTGGATACTCTATCATGCTTTAAGACAATGAAAATCAGATCTAATGCACTTGGAGGTTGCCTTGCCTTGAGCCCTTAACTCCTGGTAGAGTTGTCGGGGCGCCGTCATGACAAGCATTGCACCAGTCTGTTCCATCTGTCGTGGTTGTGTGCCAGAGCCTTGGTCACCACAAATGTCTTCCCTGTCCATTCTTTTATGTTGTCCATCCATCTTTTCCTCTGTCTGCCTCTCCTTCTTTTCCCCTCCACAGTTCCTAGTAGAATGGTCTTTGCAAGGCCCCTGGATCTTGTTACGTGGCCGCACCATCTCAGCTTTCTTTTCTTCACTGTTGTGAGGAGGTCTTCATGAGGGCCAGTGGGGTGCTGGATGGTCTTGCAGACCCCTTCATTTGTGATGTTGTCCAAGTATGAGATGCCCAAGATGTTGCGATAGCATCTCATTTCCAAAGCCTGTATCTTCCTCTGTAGCTCTGCTGTGAGGGTCCATGTCTCACATGCATACAGGAAGATGGAGAATACCAATGCACACTGGAGTCTGATCTTGTACTTCTTGTAGATGTTGCTGTCCCTCCATATTGTCTTGAGTTTGGATAGTGCAGTCATTTTGCGGTTCTTGCCAGGACTTCTGGTCTTGATCCTTCATCACTGATGATTGCCCCCAGGTATTTGAACTGCTGCACTGTCTCAAGTTTCTGACCATGGACTGATGTATCTGTTGTGATGGCACTGTTGGCATTTGCCATGAACTTGGTTTTCTTGGCACTTATTTTCATTCCAAACTTTGTGGAGGCTCTGTCAAGATAGCTGACCAGTTTGGCCAGTTCGTCCTCTTTTCCTGCAAGTTCATCAATGTCGTCAGCAAATTTTAGGTTTGTGATGTTCCTCCCTCCGATGCTGACTGTGCCCACATGATCTTCAAGGGCTACACTCATGATCCATTCCAGGAAGACATTGAAGAAAGTGGAGGAGAGGAGACAGCCCTGACGGACTCCTACAGAGGTATGGAACCACTCCCTGATGGTGCCCTGAGTGAGTACTACACTGGTTGCCTTGACGTAAAGCTGATGGATTGTATGAATCAGCTTCTGCCCCATGTTGAATTTCTTCATGGTGGCCCATAAGGCATCAAGCCAGACTCTGTCAAATGCCTTCTTGAAGTCTATGAAGACATGATAGAGCTCTTTCTGGTGCTGAAGGTGTTTCTCACAGAGGTTGTAAATCTGCTCAGCGGTGCTTCTGCCCTTACGGAAGCCTGCTTGTTCTTCGGTAACGATGTCTTCCGCCTGAGGTCTCAGCCTATTCAAGATGATTCTGAGCATTACCTTGCTTACATGGCTGATCAAACTGATGGTATGGTAATTCTGGCAAAGTTGGAGGTTGCCTTTCTTGGGAAGCACAATGATCAGCGACTGAGTCCAGGGTGTCGGCCATTCACCTGTCTGTCAGATTTTATTGCAGATGGTGGTAAGCATGTCTATCGTGGCATCTCCTACATGCTTCAGCAGTTCAGCAGGAATGTTGTCAACTCCTGCTGACTTCCCGAACTTCAGTGATTGTATTGTGGCGTCAACTTCTTCACGCATGATTGGATAGTTATCCTCATTGGAAGATTCCTGTACATTCAGGAATGCACAACTTGGAGGTTCAGGATTCTTGGAGGTTGAGGTCCAACAAAATACCTGTGGCCTAAAAAAAAGATGGTGTCTGGAAGCAGTGTATGAGATCCAGCAACTCAATGATAACTGTGGCATGCACAGTGTTGTGAAGATGATTTACAGCCTAACCGCCTAAGGAGACCACTGCATATGAAACCAACAAAGCACCAGAGGTTGACAAGGGCAGGGAGGTAGTTGGTGCCAAATGGAAGAACGTTAAAGAACATTTTAACCAAAACTCTGTGTGTAACCTTGACACTGGCACAGATTACACTCTGCCATCCCTTTTCACTGGTGTTCTACATTCTAATAAGAATTTGAAAAGAATGTATATCGGATGAGAAAATGGCTATGGAAAAGCCATTATCCCTGTAGAAGTTCTAAGATGGTGGAGAGGACATGAGTTTACAGACTCTTTTATTTAATTTGTATATTCTCTCAGTAATGAAACTAAAGTTTTAAATATTATGAATAGGCATCTTACTGATACTTAACTTATTGGAGCAGTCAATAACTTGGGGAATATCTGAACTGGAGAAACTGTAAACTTTGCTCAGGAATGAACTTCTTTTGTCAGTATGGAAGTGATGATAATCTAACTATTATTTAACTGAATGATGGATACAAGAATAATAATTAGTACAAGTATATGTTGATTTGCCAATTTCCTTTGCATTATACAGGTATTGTTAAAATAATCCAAATTCGATGGATGATATATCCATCTAGTATGATAGATAAATAATGTACGTTTATTCATTATTTTGAGTGGAACAACATGACTTCTTGTATGTTCCTACAGGGTAAAATATTTTTCTGTCTGCTGATGGGAAGAGTCAAGGCATTTAAAAAGATTCAGAACTTTAATTCTTCATTGATTTCTGTTTGCAAATAGAAATGGAAAACCGATGCATGTGCTTAAAAACTGCATTTTAAGACAGAGAAATTGAAATGTTTTTCAAGTTAACCATTGCACACTTACAAATGCGAAGTAAGTAATTTAAAACAGCTCAATTTGTCCTGAGAGATGGAGGCGATTCACTATATTTGTGAATTACAAGGTTTGAATTTCCTGCTTTATTGTTTTTGTGGGCAGCCATTATCTTTGGATTTCATTGTTAAGCTTGCTTCTGGTAGCAAAAGTGTGTAAATGCCACCCTCTGAACAAGTCCTTGATAGAAAAACAGACTTGACTGGCACTTCAATTTGTAAAACCCACTTCTGGATTGGTACACTGAAGGCTATTATAGGCTTAAATGCTTATTAAGGGGATAATAAATGATTGAGCACTATTATTGTAAGTTTACTTTTTCTGATTGGCTGCTTAATTGTGTGTTAATTGTAATGCATCTGTGGTATTAGGTTGCACGCTAAGTGAAATTCTTTATTCCTGCAAAAGATTTGAGTAATAGGAGAAAAACTGTGGTTTAATGCTAAATGACTGGTCCAAGTTAAACAAAAACGATTATTTTGAAGACGAGAAAATCTGCAGATGCTGGAAATCCAAGCAACACACACAAAATGCTGGAGGAACTCAGCAGGCCAGGCAACACTTATGGAAAGGAATAAAGAATTGACATTTTGGTCCAAGGCCCTTCATTGGGGCTCTATTTTTTCTGATTTTATGACGGAAAGGTTTATTTTTTTGTAGACATGTTTTGTCTTGGCAGTTCCAGGAAATGCTCTGGCCTCCCTATTTAGCTTACATTATGGTAAACAAGATATTCAAAGGTCACTGTGAGATTTAATATTGGAATCCTTAGCCCATACAAAAATGGTAAACAATAAAATAAATCATTTTCAATCAAATGAATGAGGAAATGTCCAGATAGGAAGGCATTCTACAAGTAAGTGATAACAAAAGGATAAGACATGAGAGAATAGGACCAATCAAGTGTGACAGCGGAAAAGTGTGTATGGAACCAGAGGAAATAGCGAAGGTACTTAATGAAAACTTTGCTTCAGTGTTCACTATGGAAAAGGATTTTCCCGATTGTAGGGATGACTTGCAGCAGACTGAAAAGCTTGAGCATGTAGATATTCAGAAAGAGGATGTGCTGGAGCTTTTGGAAAGCATCAAGTTGGATAAATCACTGGGACCGGACAAGATCTACCCTAGGCTACTATGGGAAGCAAGGGAGGAGATTGCTGAGCCTCTGGCAATGATTTTTGCATCCTCAATGAGGATGAGAGAGGTTCAGGAGGATTGGAGGATTGCGGATGTTGTTCCCTTATTCAAGAAAGGGAGTAGGGATAGCCCAGGAAATTATTGACCAGTGAGTCTTACTTCAGTGGTTGGTAAGTTGACGGAGAAGATCCTGAGAGGCAGGAATTATGAACATTTTGAGAGGCATAATATGATTAGGAACAGTCAGCATGGTTTTGTCAAAGGCAGGTCATGCCTTACAAGCCTGATTGAATTTTCTGAGGATGTGACTAAACACATTGATGAAGGTAGAACTGTAGATGTGGTGTACATGGATTTTGGCAAGGATCCAAGGGGACATTACGTTGTCGATCCAGAATTGGCTTGCCCACAGAAGGCAAAGAGTGGTTGTAGACGGGTCATATTTTGCATGGAGGTCAGTGACTAGTGGTGTGCCTCAGGGATCTGTTCTGGGGCCCCTACTCCTTGTGATTTTTATAAATGACCTGTATGAGGAAGTGGAGGGATGGGTTAGTAAATTTTCTGATGACACAAAGGTTGGGGGTGTTGTGGATAGTGTGGAGGGCTGTCAGAAGTTAAAACAGGACATTGATAGGATGCAAAACTGGGCTGAGAAGTGGCAGATGGAGTTTACCCCAGATAAGTGTGAGGTGGTTCATTTTGGTAGGTCAAATATGATGGCAGAGTATGATATTAATGGTAAGACTCTTGGCAGTGTGGAGGATCAGAGGGATCTTGGGGTCAGAATCCATAGGACACTCAAAGCTGCTACGCAGGTTGACTCTGTGGTTAAGAAGGCATATGGTGCACTGGCCTTCATCAATTGTGGGATTGAGTTTTAGAGCTGAGAAGTAATGTTGCAGCTATATAAGACCCTGGTCAGACCCCACTTGGAGTACTGTGCTCAATTCTGGTCGCCTCACTACAGGAAGGACATGGAAACCATAGAAAGGTTGCAGAGGATGGTGAGCATGCCTTATGAGAATAGGTTGAGTGAACCCAGCCTTTTCTCCTTGGAGCAACGGAGGATGAGAGGTGACCTGATAGAGGTGTTCAAGTTAATGAGAGGCATTGATCGTGTGGATAGTCAGAGGCTTTTCCCCAGGGCTGAAATGGCTAGCATGAGAGGACACAGTTTTAAGGTGCTTGGAAGTAGGTACGGAGGAGATGTCAGGGCTAAATTTTTTACGCAGAGTGGTGAGTGTGTGGAATGGGCTGCTGGAGGCAGTGGTGGAGGCGTAAATGATAGGGTCTTTTAAGAGACTCCTGGATGGCTACATGGAGCTTAGAAAAATAGAGGGCTGTGGGTAAAGCCTTGTATTTCTAAGGTAGGGACATGTTCAGCACAGCTTTGTGGGCCAAAGGGCCTGTATTGTGCTGTAGGTTTTCTATGTTTCTATGACCCTCAGATCAAACAAGTTGGAGCTGACAACTGGGATTTCCTATGCTGGGAATTTCCTCATCCTCAATGCAGAAAGGAACCACACATCTGTGCTTGTTGTGGTTGGATCGAACTCTCCTATGAAGTCAGTAATGTAAGCTTGACAAAGGTTCTGTGTATGAATCCATACTTTCACATAGGCTGAATGTTCTTTATTTCCTTTTTGAAGGGAACCTCAATCACCACTCTCATCCACCTTGATTTCACATTGAACAACAATTCCAAATCAAAGGTATTTCAATAGGAATCCAGAGCAACACACACACAAAAATGCTGGAGGAACTCAGCAGGTCAGGCAGAGTCAATGGAAATGAACAAACAGTTGACGTTTTGTGGAGAGCCTTCATTAGGACTTCAGACCAATGGTCAAGGGTCATCGCCCGAAATATATTCTGTCAGCATCCTTTTCATCATTGCCAGTGAATTCAACCAGGCTATCTTCAATAGTGCTTTACTACAATACTCCCAGCACCTCTCCTGTCCCACCAGGGTTCAAACACCATTGCTGTACAATTATCAAAGATGTCCACTGAACCACCTCTCATCCACACTTTGTTAATTAGATCACCAGGATGTGCTTCTACTCCCTGCATACAAGCAGGAGCTGAGACAGGAGAATGCAGAACAGAAAGTCATACACTGCTAATCTGAAGAAACTGATGAGATTCCACGTGACTGCTTTGAGTTAGTAGTCTGGTCCATGTTCAAAGACTCAACTGCCTGCCTAGGTTAGAATGTCACTGCCATCACAGACTTTATCAGCATTGGGCCCAGATGTCCTTAGATCCTGTGCAGATCAGCTGGCAGGAGTGTTTGCAGACATTCTTAACCTCTCCCTACTTCAGACTGTAGTTCCCTCCTGCTTTTGGAAGACTACTATCATCCCAGTATCCAAGAAAAACAAGACAACATGCCTTAATGACTATAATTCAGTGGTTCTAACATATACCATATGAAGTCCTTCAAAAAACTTGTCATGGCATACATTTCCACACAACCTCTACCCACTGCAATTTGCCCACATTCTAAGATGGACACCATCTCCCTGGCCCTACACACATCTCTGGAGTATCTGGACATTAAAGGCACCTATGTAAGATAATTGTTTATTGACCACAGTTCTGCCTTCAATAGTATAATTCCAAGACATAGGACTCATAAGACATAGGAGCAGAATTATGCCATTCGGCCCATCAGGTATGCTCCACAATTCCATCATGGCTGATTTATTACCCCTCTCAATCCCATTCTCCTGCCTTCCTCCCGCAACCTTTGACCACATGGTTAATCAAGACACTATCAACCTCCACTTTAAATATATCTGAAGACTTGGCTTCCACAGCTGTCTGTGGCAATGAATTCAATGGATTCACTAGCCTCTGGTTAAAGAAATTCCTTTTCATTCTTTGTTCTAAATGGACATCCCTTTATTTTGGGGCTATGTCCTCTGGCCTTAGACTCCTGACCAAAGGAAACATCCACTATATCTAGGCCTTTCAATATTCGAAGGGTTTCAATGTGATCTTACTCGCTCTTTTAAACTCCAGCAAGTACAGGTCCAGAGCCATCAATTACTCCTCATACATTAACCCTTCATTCCTGGAGTCAATCGTGTGAACCTCCTCCGGACTCTCCCCAATGCCAGCACATCTTTTCTTAGATAAGGGGCCCAAAATCTTACCCTTTTAAGCAGCCTCATGCATGCCACCTTGTCAATGGCCTTCTGAAAATCTAAGTAAACAACATCCACTGAATCTCCTTTGTCTATCCTACCTGTATTTCCTCAAAGAATTCCAATAGATTTGTCAGGCAAGGATTCCCCTTAAGGAATCCATGCTGACTTTGGTCTATTTGTCATGTGCCTCCAGGTGCCCTGAAACCTCATCCTTAATAATGGACTCCAACAGCTTGACAACCACTAGAGTCATGCTTTCCCTTTTTCTGTCTTGCTCCTTCCTTAAAGAGTGGTATGACATTTACAATTTTCCAGTCCTCCAGGACCATTCCAGAATCCAGTGATTCTTGAAAGATCATTACTAATGCCTCCACGAATCTCTTCAGCTACCTCTTTCAGAACGTTGAGGTCCAGGTGACCTACCTAATTTCAGACCTTTCAGCTTCCCAAACACATTCTCCTTGGTAATAGCAACTATACCCACTTCTGCTCCTTGACACTTTTGAACTTCTGGCATACCATAGTGTCTTCCACAGCGAAGAGTGATGCAAAATACTTATTAAGTTCAAAGTTCAACATTGAAGGCCAGTTTATTATCAAAGTACATATTCAATAAATCCAAGAACCATTATAGAATCAATAAAAGCCTACACCCAACAGAGTGGACAAATAACGAATCTGCAATTGATAACAAACTGTGCAAACAACAAAAAGAGGTCTAGAATACAAGAGCAGGGATGCGATGCTGAGGCTTTATGAAGCACTGGTGAGGCCTCACCTTAACAAATTGTGAACAGTTTTGGGCTCTTCATCTAAGAAAAGATGTGCTAGTATTGGAGAAGGTTCAGAGGAGGTTCACAAAGATGATTCCAGGAATGAAAGGGTTATCATATGAGGAATGTTTGATGGCTCTGGGCCTGTACTCATTGGAATTTAGAAGGATGAGTGGGGATCTCTTTGAAACCTTTCAAATGTTGAAAAGCCTAGACAGAGTAGATGTGGAAAGGATGTTTCCCATGGTAGGACAATAGGGCACAGCTTTAGGATGGAGGGACATCCATTTAAAACAGAGATTCAAAGTTATTTCTTTAGCCAGAGGGTGGTGAATTTGTGGAATTTATTACCACAGGCAGCTGTGAGGTCAGGTCATTGTGTGTATTTAAGGCAGGGCTTGATAGGTTATTGATTGGACATGGCATCAATGGTTATGGGGAGAAGGCTGGGGAGTGCGGCTGAGGAGGGGAAAAAGAATCAGCCATGATTGAATGGTGGAGCAGACTCAATGGGCCAATTGCTGCTCCTCTGTCTTATGGATTTATGGTTTTTTGGTCAAATACAAAATAGAAATAAATAAATAAATAAATAAACAATAAATATGACATGAAGAGTCCTTGAAAGCAAGTCCACAGGTTATGGGAACAGATCAGTGATAGGGCAAATGAAGTTGAATGAAGTTATTTCCACTGGTTCAAGAGCCTGAAGCTTGAGGGATAACAAAAGGTTCAGAAAATGGTGGTGTGATGCCTGAGGCTCCTATATCTTCTTCTGATGGTAGCAGCGAGAGCAGAGCATGACCTGGCTGGCAGGGGTCCCTGATGATGGATACTGCTTTCCTGTTACAGAGCTTGGTGTAGATCTGCTCAATGGAGGAGATGGCTTTAACTGCAATGGACTGGGCCATATCCATTAATATTTGTAGGATTTTCTGTTCAAGTGCACTGTTGTTTCCATACAAGACTGTGCTGTAACCAGTCAATATGCTCTCCAACACACAACTATGGAAGCTTGTCAAAGTATTAGATGTCATGCCAAATCTTTGCAAACTCCAAAGGACATAGAGGCATCGCTCTGTTTTCTTTATAATTGCATTTATGTGCTAGGTCCAGGTTGAGGTAACCTGAAATGATAACACAGAGAAATTTAAAGCTGCTGACCCTTCCACCTTTGATCCTCCAATGAAGACTGGCTCTTGGACCTCTGGTTTCCTCCTCCTGAAGTCAATAATCAGCTCCTTGGGCTTGCTGACTTTAAATGAGAAGTGGTTGCGAGTACCACTCAGCCAGACTTTAAATCTCCCTGCTAGGTGTATGCGGATTCATTACCACCTTTGATTTGGCCAACGGCAGTGGTATTGTCAGCAAACTTAAATATGGCAGTGGAGCTGTGCTTAGCCACATGGTCATTAGTGTAAAGTGAGTAGGGCAGGGAGCTACGCACACAGCCTTGGTGGTGTTACAAGAATTGGTTGATGATTTATGGTTGGATTTTCAGAAGGCCATAGACAAGCTGCCACACATGAGGCTGCTTAACAAGCTACAAGCCCATCGTATTACAGGAACGATTCTAGCATGGATAAAGCAGTGGTTGACTGGCAGCAGGCAAAGAATGGGAATAAAGAGAGATTTTTCTGGTTGGTTGCAGGTGACTAGTGGTGATCCACAGGGGTCTGTGTTGGGACTGAATCTTTTTATGTTACATGTCAATGATTCCGATACAGAATTGATGGCTTTGTTGCAAAGTTTGTAGATGATATGAAGATAGGTGGGACAGCAGATTGTTTTGAGGAAGTAGAGAGGGTACAGAAGGCCAGACAGATTAGGAGAATGGGCAAAGAAATAACAAATGGAATATAGTATTGGGAAGTGCATGGTCATGACTTTAGTAGAAGAAATTAAAGGGTTGACTTTTTTTCTAAATGGAGAGAAAATACAAAAAAAAAATGGAGGCACAAAGGGTCTAGGGAGTCCTTGTGCAGGATTCCCTAAAGGTTAATTTGCAGGTTGAGTCTTTGGTGAGGACTGCAAATACAATGTTAGCATTCATTTCGAGGACTAGAATATACAAGCAAGGATGTAATATTGAGAATTTATAAGACACTGGTGAGGCCTCACTTGGAGTATTGTGAGCAGTTTTGGGCTCCTTATCTTAGAAAGGATGTGATGAGATGAAACTGGAGAGCGTTCAAAGGAGGTTCACAAAAATGACTCTGGGATTGAATAGCTTGACATATGAAAAGTGTTTGATGGCTCTGTGCCTGTATTCACTAGAATTTGGAATAATGAGGGGTGACCTCATTGCAACCTATTGAATGGTGAAAGACCTTGATAGAATTGATGTGAAGAGCATGTTTCTTGTGGTGGGAGATTCTAAGACCAGAGCACACAGCCTCAGAATAGAGGGGCATCCTTTTAGAACAGAGATGAGGAAGAATTTCTTTAGCCAGAGAGTGGTGAATCTGTGGAATTCTTTGCCACAGACAGCTGTGGAGACCAAGTCTTTATGTATATTTAAGGCAGAGGTTGATATATTCTGGACTGGTCAGGGCATGAAGGGATATGGGGAGAAAGTAGGAGATTGGGGCTGAGAGGAAAATTGTTTCAGCCATGAAGAAATAGTGAAGCAGACTTGATGAGCCAAATGGCCTAATTCTGCTCCTATATCATATCGTCTCATTGTCTTATGGTTTTTATTGTTGCTTTCCTGATTTGTTCATTTTTTTTGCACATTGGGTGGTTGATGTTTCCTTTGAATTGATTCCATGGCTGTCTATGGGAATGCGAATCTCAAGGTTGTATATATACTTTGATAATAAATGTACTTTGAATCTTTGTGGTACACCTATGCTGATGGAGATTGTGGAGGAGATGTAGTTGCCATTCCGGATTGACTATGATCATCAGATATTTCTCTTTCCCCCATTACTACCTCTCCAGTGCCATTTTCCAGTGGTCCAATAACCACACTCACCTCTCTTTTACTCTTTATGTATCTGAAAACTTTGGGTTGACAATTTCCCTGTAGCTCCTATTTCCTTGTACAAGAGAACTTTTGTGTTCTTTTTCCATTTCCCCTTTTGAGTCATAGAATCTTGCAAATGGAAACAGAGTCTTTATCCCATCTGTTTTTGTTATGGTCATCAGATTCCCAACTATATTAATTGGTGTTCCTATGCATCCTTACACCATCTTATCTCTAATTTTCTAAGTGATTAAGTGTTCCTCTGATCCCAGGTTCTATCTTACTTGTCTGTATTTCCACCAGTTTTGTTTTCTTTTTGGATTTCCAGAAACCACAATGTTTTGTTTCTTGGCTCAGTTCTCTAGTTTTCTGCAAAGTATCATGAGGTATTTTTAAGTGTTAAATATGCTATGTATTATTGTTTGTGTTCTGTTATATCACTTTTAAGGAAATGTGCTCACCTATAAAAGGTCCTCTCTCTCTCTCTCTCTCTCTGTCCAGTTCTGCACCTTGATGGATCATGGACCTTGTACACTTGAGAGAGTTTTCATTCATTACCTTGGTAGACATTAGGCAATGAGGGAAAAATACATAGAAGAATCATTCTGCTGGTTTTTCTCTTTAACTGACAGATTTTTGGCCATTTCTCTATAGACAATGGGTTCAAATGAAAATGTGGTTGTGCAAATCACATCTTCACTAAATAGGTCTGTTTTACCATCAGTGAGCAGTTGATTGTATGATTCACTGTTTTTGACCAACATGACAAATACTTAGAATTCTACTGCAATATTCTCTACAGTATCATATCATCATGAGGGCATAAAGATGTATCAAGTTTAGCACACTTCTCTAATAGCCGAAAGTAATCCGACAATAGACAACATCAGGGCTCCCAGGTTTAGTTTGAACCCTTTTAAATATTTAAACACATGGAAACTTTTGGGAGTATGTAGAACTATTCTAAAGCTAATCAAAAACATTTCAAAATATAAAAAAGTTTAAAAATGCAAAAAAAACTTAAGTACTAAAAAAACTATATTACTAAGCCATTGAAATAAAAATATTCTTGGCAAGATTAAAAAAATGTTTTTAAGAAATAAGGGATGAGAAAATATTTTTAAATTGGCAAGTTGTGAGTTAGTCTCGCACAGCCACACCCCTCCATTACAATCAGTCTGCAAACACACCTATGAACTGGGGCAAGATCTTTGAGTGAGTTCCCACTGTAAGTACTGTGCAATTAGCTCATGTTCTCCCTTCCTTCTTGAGCTCTGTGATAACTTAAACATTGGACTACTGCCTGCAGAATTATGCTGCAACATTGACAGCAACCTCCATGTTTCTACAGGCACATATGGAAATCCTGAAAATGTGGTCAGTTATTCTGAGTAACCACTGGGATTTCCCCATTATTCTTCCTGTAGAATCCAGGCCGTTAGTTTTTATTATACAAGAACATATCTTTATGTTTGGTGGTAGGATGTCAGAAAAACTTCATTGTAAAACAACCTCAACAGCAGACACAAGAACCAATATCCAACAATGTTTTATAATGATATTTCCCTTACATTAGTATTGGAACATTTATTTTGTGCAAAAGGTTAAAAAGACATTTTTGATAACATTGTCAATCAATTCACAGGACACCAGATATCAAAATATAATATTTCTTGGATATATAAATGGATATACATGGTAGTTATTCTCAATTATGGCATGTCATTGTACTAAGAATACTAGCATATTTTGATTTGGTGGACTGCTCAACTTTGCTGATCTGATATTTATTGTTCTTTCATTAATTGTGTTAGAGGTTGGAAGGTAATGAGTAATTTTGTTTAATCTCCTGAAGCTGCATCTTCATGTTCTAATATTTTCAAAGACTACCACCACCCCCATCCTTCCGCAACACAGCAAAATCAAACCCACAAATTCATTGAGAACATACTGGCTAATTGACTTTTAAACTGTCAACTAAAGGAAGCCCTCTTTTTGTACAAACTGCAGTGGAGAAAATTAACACCTAATCCCAGGCTAAATGGAGAAAGGGAGTAAAGGTAATGGAAATAACCAGCTGGACAGCCAGTGGCTTAAAGGCTGTTAGTTTGGGTGGTTCCCAGCATTTAACAGAAGAGTGAAAACATTCTCTGTGGCGATTTCTGGTGATTAGAAAGAAATGCCATAGACAAAGGCCACAGTAGAATATCGCTCTCTTTAAAGGGAACAGTTTGACCTTTTGTTCAATGGTGTCATCGCTGACCAATTCTGACAGCTTTAACTATAAGAGGAATGCTGGAAAAATTCCTGTACCTTGCCTTAAAATAGCAAGGATATTTCTTCACCCAAGAATTGTTTACCTTCTTTCATATTCAGTTAGTTGATGGATCTGCTGAATTTATAGGAAAATAGAATCTCAGAAAATAGGACTTTGAAGCCTTTCTTTAGCTGTCTGTTGCAATACACACAAAATCATCACTCTAATTATTCCAAGAAAACACACTTTTGGATGTTATTCTGACAGTTTTGTTTTATTTTTCTTTGAAGATTATAATTGTTCATTCATCTTTTCAGCCCATATTTCAATACTAGTTATTGGTGGAAGCTAATTATTCCACGTAAACTGGGTGAGTTTTTATTGTATAAGCATGTTTTGCAATTCTCCTCAAACTATATCAGGATGTGTAAGTTTATACTTCACCTTGCCCTGAATGAAGACGGTTTCAAATGGTTGTCTAAATGCAAGAGATTGACTAAATTAAATAATCTCTTAATCACACCACCGAGCTACTGCTTTGAAATTACATATTTCTGCCAAGACAATAAGGTTGGATATTATTATGGCATCTTGGCAAAATAGTGGTAAACCAATAGATAATTAAATGAATTCCCATGATACTACCACTAGGCCAAAATGCCAATTGTTATTTTTATGTAAATGAAGAGCCAATAGGATAGTTTGTCAAAGTTTAAAGAAATGTTCTATGCTCTAAATCTTTGGGTGGCCATGTTAAGTGCCTGAGAACACTGTAAAATTCACTTGACACTCTGTTTTCTAAATTTTTGGTCAATGAGAAGCTATTCAGAGATGATCTCACAAAGTCTGGTGGCTTTTGATCTTGACGTAATTCAGTTTTTCATTTTATTTCATACTTTACATTAATGAGAGGCCGATGTAGGTTCAAACTCTGCAGTATAATTGGTTTGAAAGGTAATATAAATACCTTTTACTAGCTGTCATTCTTTGCTGTAGCATAAGCAAAGCTCTAACAGTTCTCCAGTTTCCATGCTGTATTGACTAGGAATGGCGATGAACAACCTTTCGTTGTTTGAAGTTGCATGATCACCACATTGCAGCAGTTCATGGAGACCTTTGCGCAGGAGAGATCTCTGCACACAAAAGGAATGAATAAAGAAAGATTTGTTTTTGCAAGATCAAACATCCTGGCAGTGTTTTTTGGCTTACTGGTGTATAAAGTCTGCATTAGAATGGGAGATGGAGTCGTGATCTTGGACCTTTTACTCAAATCCCAAAGGAATCAAACACATATTATCTGTGAAAAGTGAAATAGTAACAGAGTTTTACTCAAATAGGTTTGTGAAGACACTTTTGGATTAACTGAAACAATAATTTCAGTTCATCCACATTCTTTGTATACCGGTTACAATGATCGGGTTTTACTGAATGGTATCCTATGTAGAACCTAATTGGATAGATAGTGTAGCCCCTTCCTCAGTAATCTGATCTTTTAGATCAATTGCACAAAAGCACTGAAAAATAATTATAACTAACTTAAGTGTTACATTAGAAGCATATCACATCAAATTTTTATACAATATTGCAGTATTAAAATTAATAATGCTGTGAAACAATTTTAAATTTCATGAAGGGTGTAATAATGCAGAGTCTCCCACGGTTATAAATAACATGACTTGCAGAAATCAGTCTTCACAATAAATTCTCCCATGTACTTTTGAAGCATTTTTCAACTTTGTAATAAACATACCAAAACATTTCATGGTACTCATTAATGACTGGACATAATCTATCAATTTAATTATGTGTGGTGCTAATGTGATTTTTCAGTGAGTGTATGTAGAGTTATATGATGTAGGTCACTGTAGAAAACAGGCTTTCCTCGACTGAGAAACTGGCTTATGGACAGTTCTTAGTACAGGGACCGTAATGTGGCTTAGCGGCTGCCCGCATCTCATGCTATTTATGAATTTTTGCACAGCTAAGAGAGTAGATGATTGAATATTAAACTGAGATAATAAATGTAAAATGTTATAAATTCCCTGCAGGCTGAATGGAAAGATATATAGGTCAGTGCTTCACGTATGATTACTCACCTAGATTTAACTAAATAATGCATCTCCCTGGCTCAAGTGAAGACTGACTTGAATACTTCCACCATCATTACCACAATTTTCTATTCATTTCAGTCTGACTCCTCCTTCTGAAAATGAAGAATGACTGCTATCCTTTGTCCTTTGGTCCAATGGCAATAACACAGTTAAAAAAACAAACAATATCAAAGGTTAAAGTTGGAAGTAAAATTATTATCCCAGTACATATAGGTCACCAAATGCTCCCCTGAGAGTCACTTTCTTGCAGTCATTCACAGGAGAACAAAGAAGTACAATAGAATCAATGAAAAACAACACAGAAAGACTGATAAATAAGTAAATACATAACATTGATAACATGAGTTGTAGAGCCTTGAAAATGAGTCCATAGGGTATGTTCAATGATCAGTTTGGCGCTGTCGTCAGTGAAGATGTTCACACTGGTTCAGGAGCCTGATGGTTGAAGAATAATCTGGAAGAAGGACAACAGGTAACCTGGTAAAAATGTGGTGGGTGATAAGAGACTGAAGATCAATAATGCAGCTGTTAGTAAAGGCACGAGCACTGTAACTCAGGAAAGTAAGTTGGCATCTTCTGGTCCATCGTGTACTTTGCAAAGTGCAGAGCTGCTCGGGTTTGACAGTTATTTAAAACAAAACAAAACAAAATAAAACAGGCTCAGTGAATAATTACTTCAGTGGATTCAGGTCACCCCTTGAAATCCTTCAGATTGTTAGGCCGATGTCAGTGCTGTAACTGTTCTGGAGCAGCTTGGCCAAGGGTACATCAAGTTCTAGAGCTCAAGTCTTCAGTACTGTTTCCGGAATGTTGTCAGGCCCCTTAATCTTTGCCGTATGCAAGAGCTTTAGCCATTGCTTGATATCATGTGGTGCGAATTGATGTGAATTGAATTTGCTGAAGACTGGCACTTATCATGCTGGGAACCGCTGGAAGGGCTGGCGTGGATCGTCCACTTGGCACTTCTGGCTTGTAAAAACTTCAGT